>NC_140916.1:33943904-34431594 GCF_045865225.1 Trachurus japonicus
CAGTGTCAGCTGTTCTGGAGGTTATTAGGAGGAGATGAATCTGGTCACCTTCTCTCAAAGACCTGAAAACAACACATATTTCTCTGAGCTTCCCAACAATGGCTTAGCTTTTTATGACTTAAGAAGGTCTAGTGGCTCTGGTTGAAAAATAAAAGTGGAAACAACAACCACAAACATAACCACATTGCATTTTAATTACTTATTTTATTATTGAGCAGTTCCATAGACAATGAGTGTAGGGGATATGCAAATTTGATGTTTGTGAGATGAATCCAAAGGCAACATTCTCTGGTTTAAGAATTGCTGGGACATTGGGGATAACATTAAACATTAGTTGTTTTGCACTTTCAGTCACCTGATATGACTCTAAGTTCAAACCACTGACATATCTGTTATATCTAATGAGTGGACTAAACCATTTCAGTTATCAGGCCCAGCAGTCAACTGTATCAGCCTGTTGGACTAGTTAACAATGTAACATCTCAATTCTAGACCAACAATACCACTGCCTTGACTGTGTTGACCATTGACCTTTGTGAAGGCCCTCTCCATGTTACTTTTAACATAGTTCCACTATTTTCCTCTACTGATGACTTCACTGGATTGCTCTGGTGATCATCTAACGTATCTGCTTTGTTGTTAGCTACTCAAAAAGGTCATTTGTTCTATACAGTTTATAATACCAAAAAAGAAAGGCTCCACAGCAAAGTATACAATACATTTCCACATGCTATGACCTTGGTAAAAAAAAAAACCCAACAACAACAGCAAAACAACAAAAACAAAAATAAATACTTAGTAGAGATCATCATAGGAAGATTTTGGCTATACAAAAGTTTTGCTCTTGCAAAATGACAGAAAAGGTTACATGCTGTCATTCTGACATCCCACCATTTCGACATCCCCACTCTCTATCTATCTGGCCTGTCTAGCCTCTACCTGGTCTTTTTTTTTTACTAAACTTAACCTACTCCTTTCTTCATTGCCTAAGCCCAACCAGTGCAAAATCTTTTGGGGAAAAAATATGATATTAAAGGAATTGTCGGAAAGGCAGGATGTTTAAAAATATTTTAAAAATACTGTCATTCCGACCATAGGAGGCAAGAATTGTCAGAATGATGGGACATTTGATTGGAAATTAAGTGTTGCCATTTAGACAATTAGCCTATGTCGGACTGGTTTGATATCGGAATGGCGGTTGCTCCCCGACAGAAAAGATGCCTCAATTGTTTTCAGTACAACTTAATGTATTAACTTGTCAGGGTGGCAGTACAGAAACAGTAATAAATGGTCACTGAATGTAGTTTACCATTGTAGAATGACAGCTGTGGCACAAACAGATGTGTCTGGGATTGATTTTCTGGGAGAAGCAATGTTCCAATGTGACAGCTGGTTTCATTCATCAGGGACATGGTCAGTATCTGAGGAAGAGGAGATGTTCCATGTTGTGGCCATTGTAATTATCATGGGAATCATGGGAGTGTTGGTGCATCACTGAGGGTGTGTGTATTGTAGAAAGGTGAGTGGTGGATTAAAACCATCATTTGCAAACTGAACTCTTATTTTCAGCTCGTGATGTTGTTGATGAAGGTCTAATCAGATGTGGCTGCTTCTTGTATTTCGAGTCAGCAGGTGGTTTCTTCAAACACTGCTCGTCTACCTTCTGAAAATATTAAGTAAGTTTTAGAATAAAATATGATGTCAAACTCTCTCAGCGCTTTTATCTTTCACTCTTTAATTGGGATGATTGTGCTCTCACATGTTAATTACTTGCCTCATGCTTGACACTTTGATTGTTCCAGTACATAAAAATTTTAATAAGCAAAATAAGGCTTTAGCTGAGTACACTACTGTGCACTTCTGTGCAGTGAGATATGCTGCTGTTTCTACACGTGTTCTGTGAGGAGACACCAATACAATACAAACGCCAGCACTGTTTTCTACTAAATATGTTCTTCATGCTCACCATTAGTTTAATCAAGTCCATTTTCATGACCTTTGACCTGTGTGAGGCTCCTCTCCATGTTAGGGCAACTTCTAACATAATTTCACTATTTTCCTTTGCTAAAACTTTAATATACGAATATGAATACAAATTACTTTATTAATCCCCAAAGGGAAATTCATTTGTCGGCCGGCTCATCACCATTTGTAGAAGAATCAAAAAGCCCGATAGCTAAAGGTGGATCCTCTTTTTTTTTTTTTTTCCATCCTGCAGCAAAGAGAGAGGAGCCGTCCACCACCGCTGCTTTCCTGATCCATTAAGGTGCCATGAAGTGGACGATCCGAGCCGTCCATAATGGCCTCCACCACCCAGAGTGCACATCTTTCCACCACATCCCCCAGTGAGTCAGTGTCTGAGGATGTTTAGCCTGTATCCTAGCAATGACTTCATGGAGAACTTCAGATGGAACTTCAGCCGCTGCCATGGGTGGGATGTACACAAGTGTTGTTATGATTTAAAAAAAAATGTCTACTTTCTGAGTCTTCACCAATATCTCCAGCTCCTCATCTCTCTTGTTGGGCAGAGTTGACATTTTCCATGATGACTGATGGCAGAAGATGTACAGAACATATCCACTTCCAAGCCTTTAACCTTTGCCCCAACAGCAGTATGGCAACCATGAAAGCACCTCTTCATCTCAGCTGGAACAGGGTGGCATCCTCCAGATCTGCTTTATTTTCAATGATAATATGATAATATGGGCCTCTGATTAAAAATTCATAGCATATTCATAGTTGTTCTCAAACTCCATCTTGGTACTGTTCTCACACTGATCTTTCATAATCTATCTAGTCTTTGGTCTGATGGTGTTATCATTCACAGCTTCAGTCAAGGTTTACTGGATGTCACTTGCTAGAGGAGCACCTCATCAACGACTTGTCCACTGCTCTGACACTGAGATTGATTGCAGCTAAGAAAAGGGGTCAGACTGTGTACCCATAGCAACAATGCTTTCATCCAGTTGGTGTTGAAATGCCCACTTGAAAATTGCAATGAAAAGTTGCCCTGACAAACAATGTTAACTTTTCCTTAGACTTTTCCTGCTGTTAAGCTCCACAGCCATATTGGGAACCATTCCATAAGAATTGGTAAGGTGATTGCACAAGACCACTCAATTTCATTGATGACACTTTCCATCTTCCTTTTTTTTTTTTTTGATGAAACATGTGTGTCCATTACTGAGAATCCACTTTGGACAAATAAAAATGCTTGGTCACAATATCTTAAAATGATCTCACCACATGTATCTGCTAGTTCCTGGTGTTGGGCATCTAGGACAATCTAGAAGTACTGATGATACTGATGAAGGTAAGAGGCCGTTTATGTCTTTCCATCAAGGCTCTCCAAAATGTCTCACACACTGTTTCAGGTTGTCAAAGATCTAATTTTGGACATCCCTTCTGAAACTTTATTTGGAAATATGTAATATATTCTACCTGCTCCTTTTTGGACACAGCTTTTTTGTTTGTATTCTTTTTTTTTTTATGTTCGAAATAAATGAATTCATTCATTCATTCATGTGCATTGCTATCCTCTCCCTGGCATCTCCATCTGGTATGAAATGTATGGTAAGCAGTGTCATTGGTAGAGCACAGCCTTTCACAGATGTTTCATCAGTTTCCCTTCCATTGCTCGGTCCCTCATGCACTCCACCCCACCTCCCCATGCATGCATGTAATGTCCATTGCATCTTAGCCATATCCGAAAAAAAGACATTTGATTTTGACTTTTCTTGACCTCAACAGTGGGCCAGATGGACCCAAAGTCATGTGTTCTGAATCAACCATGCACTGTTTATTCTGTTGCTTCATGAGTCTAATAAGGAAGAAAAGCAGTCTGGGTGGAGTTTTGAAAAAAAAAAAACATGTGTTCCTCAACAAGAATTGTGTGGAATAAGTGTATTTATTAAAGCGTCAGTTTTTCTTCTCCCTACAGCAATCAGGGGCACGCACACACACAATTCTTATTCTACACACATCTCACAAAAACCTTGTGAAGCAGGAAATGATTTTTCTCACCAGCAGTGTGATTAAGGTTGGGGTGATTCTGTGCATGTCCTTCAAGGTTTAGGCTAATCGTAGGGCTGCTACTTTTCTCTCCACCTCCTCCTCTGCCAGATGGGAAACAATAAGTTAGTGAGCACAGAGGAGGCCTCTGTGCTGAAATGAAATCAAAGCACACAAAGAGAGAGGCTGCCCCTGTATGGGGAAAAAAATGAAATCATTGCTTGCTTTGAGCAGCTTAAAAATGACTCACTTTTCTTTGTGCTTGAATTTACATAATTTCCTGTTGTACATACAGTAGCTGTAAGAATGTTTAGGCTGGTGATTTGCAGTGACACAATGACCGAGCCTTGTTCCCAACTATTTCAAGCACTGGTTTTCTCATGTTTTTTTTTTTTTGTTTTTTTCTTTAGGGCCAAAAAGAACAACACAACTGATTTCAACTGAAGCAGCTGTAAAACAATGAATACATTTATTTCAGTGCCAGAAACCACTGTATTATCAGCTAATTCCCAATAACAGATGGAATAATAAAGGCCATTGATCAGTACATTTCTATGTTGCATGTTATGTAAGCAAGGGGTTGGTTATTCCAATGCTTTATAGGCCCAATGGCATTGAGTTTCTGAATGTTTGTAGAGCGTGAAGCTTTTGGTTCTATGAATAAAGTGTCATCTTGGGACATAAAGTTGAAACACTAAAAACCTGTTCAGACCTGGTGTTAATATATTCTCAGGTGATCTCAGATGGTCTGGTCCACACGTGGCCACGTTCTTTAATCAGTGTGAACACAAATGCGCTCTAAGAACATTAAAGGAGCGCCGGCTTCACAGTTTCATAATGAACCGAAAACATTTCATTAATTTCAAAAGGATAAAACATCTAATAGTAAGAGCTGTGTGTATAGTGTATTAATTTGCTTAACGGGAGACCAAAACATAGACAAAGAGATGCGTTTTAAAATAAAAGCGCAGTCGGGTGAACAAAGCCTCAGACTCATAACAGATTGGCCAAGGATTAACTGCCTGACATGATTCAAAACAGCCCAACAGAGATGAGACAGCTCACAGGGCACCAGCAGCAGACTGGCAGCGGTGGAGAACGAAATACACTGAGAATCTTTTTTTGCCTTGAGGAAAAAAAAAAAAAAAAAAGCTAAGAGGAGATTGGATTGTGCTCTACTTTAGGAAACAATCCCACAGGATTTGACTGCTGGATTCTCAAAAGAGACAGAAAGTCAAGTGTAGTAATGGTTGAGCACAGAGGCAGCAGATGCTCTCCTGAGAGCTCCTTCGAATACCCCCATCACGCCACCGCTACACGCTGTTAGTACAGAGGCTGCCGGACGAGTCGAGTGTGTGCAGCGAGGACATAAACCGGAGCTCATGAAAGAATACTAAGAAGACAACCGGCAGGCCCATTTTGAAAGTGTCTCACAGCGGGGGAAATTAGTTCCACTGGTCACAAATTGAGTGAGGCGGATCCGCTCCAACTGTTAGACGCGCCGGGTAATGCAACAGCATCACCTTTTTCAAAAACAAAGAAACACTCCTGGGCAAGGATAATACAAACAAGTCCAAAGGCAAAGCTGCGTCTTTGATTAAAAATAAATACATCTAGAAAAAACAAAAAAACAGTGATTGTATGAAATATTTTTGATATTTCACAAACATAACTTTATTTATTTTTTTATTTGTTCACCTGCAGCAGGTAACTGCAACAGTAGTGGCAGTCAACCTGTCAGTTCTCATAGCACAAATACAATGTGGAGGTTCCAACACTAAGACAATTTTTATTTTATGTTATAGCCCATTTATTTATGGCTCAATGTAGTGACTTCACCAGATGCACAAGGATTGTTCAATGTCAGTCCTTGTTTATGTTTGTCTTTTGTATTGTGTACTGTACTGTATATCCATATGTTATGCTTGCAGTAATGTTTTACTATGTGCCCAAGACAATCCTCCTTCTGGGACAATAAAGTTAATCTTGATCTTGACGTTAAAACATGGCTCACATGTCATGCAAACATTTTCCAGTCAATAAAAAAAATGGATGAAAAATGTTATTGTTACTGTGTTGTGACCGGTGTGACTGACTCATGTATATTTTTATCGTATATAAACAAAAGAATCTTGATGCAGTCCAGGCTCTATCTGTGTGTAGACAGTTTCTGTCAGTACTGCTATGAGCATCCACATTCTCTCTCTCTCTCTCTCTCTCTCTCTCTCTCTCTCTCACACACACACACACACACACATGGGTTTGATATTAGAGTATGCTTGTTCTCTCCTCAGTTCCCCCTGTGCCTGTGGTCTAACACAGTTATTGTAGGAAACAATAATTTGCTTCACATATTTCAATGAAACCTTATATCTGACAATTCATTTATTACAATTTAATTGTTAATTATTTATTTATGTATACCTTCAAATTGGTGGCTTCTCGAGGACAGATTGTTGATATCACAGACTGTTGACATATTCATGACACAGTTACAAACACACACACACACACGGTGTGCAGTGCACAAGAAGAACTTTACCAGAGTTCATTGGGAAAGGTCACAAGGTCAAAACCTCAACAACACATAGAACTTTTATTGTTGGAATGATTTGTTTGGGTTGATCACAAACCAAGCAACATTTAGATATGCATATTTTAAACTTTGTGTTCATAGTAAATAACAATAAACCAACATATTCAAGTGCTAAGAATGTTTGACAAGTGGTTTAACATAATTGTAATGAGTCGTGGTAAAACTATACACACAAACGAACACACAACACACACATACACATACGTATGCACACACATTCTCCCATCCATGAATGTCTTTTCCCAGGAGTCCACTTCTCACCAGGTTGCCCTGGGTTCCCAACCTTGTTGACCCAGACGTGACTCTAATGTGTCTCAGGAGGAAGGCAGGATAACATGTGGTGGACAGACAACAGAAGACGGCTGTAGTGATGGATAAATCAATGTCAAACAACAGCATCGTGAGAAAGAAGGAGCAGGAAAGAGCTATAGGAAGAGCTAGTAAAGATGTGTAGGGCATCCGCGCTCTCCATGGTAACCGGAACACTCAGGGCTACAGTAAATAATAATAATACTAATAGTAATACATTTTATTTATAAGCGCTTTTCCAAAAGCTCAAAGACACTTTACATTTTCAAAAACAAGTTCAGTTAAAAACATAAATATAAATTCAGTTAAAAGCAGCAAAGACAGTATAAAACATGGCAGGAACAGCATCCGAGACGTCTGTCCAGTAGAGCAGCTACGATGCCTCTGGTGGAGAACCTGAGCCTGAGGGAGGAGCAAAGAGAGAGGAGTTTTACACATTTCCATACCACTACATCTTCATCTACATCTTTATCTGCTGAATGTGTTGAGAACATCATCCTCCTGACAGCTGTAAAGGTTAAAAATGTCTTTCACACGTCACTATGTCTCATGTGTGGAGAAAAAAAAAAACAGTGAGGGAGACAACAGGGTTTGTGTGTGTGTGTGTGTGTGTGTGTGTGTGTGTGTGTGTGTGTGTGTGTGTGTGTGTGTGTGTGTGTGTGTGTGTGGTGTGTGGTGAGGCTGTCAGGGAGTTTGGTGGAAAAACAGAGGTGACAGGAGAAGCGGCCATGACGGTCTTCCAGGCCTAAACTGCCCTGCTTAATGTCAGCCCGCTAATGGAACAAGTGACAGGTCCTGTCCCTCGCCACTTCCACCTGTCCCAGCTGGAAAACACAGACTAACACACCATTCACAGATTCCTTTGAACTGACCTCGCCGATGAAGATCCAACGACAGCAGGGGAGAAAACTTTGGAGGAAACATCTCTCTTACTCCTGAATTTGCTCTGAAATGCACTGAGGCTGGAGACACAGCTCTCTGTTGTTGCTTTTTTTTTTTTTTTGCTGTTTTCAACAGTCCAATTCCCAATCATAATGACCTAATCACTCACTGTGAAGGTCCTAGCCAAATACCATTCAAATCAGCCGTGTTGGAGTCTGCTCTGTGGCCTTTGTGAAGCTGCCGGTCCAACATGGTTTCAGTGTATTTAACCCGTGCCTCTTCCGTCAGAGGAAAGAAGAGAAGAAAGTTCTTGCAGAGAATACTCGCTCCGAGCCATGGGGTTCTACTCAAAGAAGCTATAACAGAGCCATTATGCAGATTCAGGTTTTATTATTTGTGGCAGTATGTGTTTTTAATAATGTATCAGTGCACAGACGGACGGGGTGAGGGCTGGATAAGTAAAATCTACAAGGAATTAAAAACAATTATAGGAAAGTAAGAAAGGTGCAGTTGTTCCTTACTTTTTCCTCGCTGTGTGTTGTAATTCTAGCCCTCAGTCAACGCTCCTTGAAGCTACTAATCATTGATGCATGAGCAGCATGCATAGCATTGGCGCCGCTCCAATTTACAGATGGAAATGTGTGACCGGGGAGCAGCAAGGGCACACCAACACTCCCTGAGTGTCTTCCCTCTGCAACTGCAGCTCAAGTCTTTCCTTTAATCAAACTATATAGACCAAACCAACTGGCTACAGCATCAATATGGCATGATGTGCACATAGTGATGAAATAGATATGAGTAATTGATTGGTAACCCTTTAAAGTTATAGTTGGTAATCCTGTTCAGAAACATGTTTTGTTATACTGGGTGAAATGGTCCTTCTAGTCAACATTATGTATTCAGAAAAAGGAGTGAAAATAATCAGTCCTCTGTGGCAGCTGCAGGACTGACAAAACTCTGACCAATCCATGCTTTTTGCTCCGAAAAGGAAAAACCAATCAGATGCCTTCATGCCTAGTTCTGCCTAGAGCACTGGAAAAGAGAGTAACGACACCACCATTGACTCCCGTGGTAAGGGTTTTACGCCCCGAGTGGCAGGATATGGGTATCGCAAAAGCGCCCAGAAAACCCATTCACTCCAATGTATGTGTGTTGCCCACTTGCTTGTAAATGGATGAAAACGGCCGTGTTTTTGTTTTTAGGTGTCTTGGTCATATCAAATTATACTTATAATTAGTTTATTACAAAATGTAGATTAAAACATTAATGTAGACAACTATTTTTTTTCAGTTTTTTTTTTTACTCGCCTATGTGTTAATGTTTATCTGTAAAGGATCCTCAATGATGCTATTAACGTGGGTGATCTATAAATGTCCTTAAATTATTGAAAATACCACACTTGCTCATTCACTAACAATGCAGAGTTGTCAGTTCTTGGGCGCTTTTGCAAAACCCATATTCCGCCATGAGGAGGCGCTTCCATTGAACCAATGCGTGTCGTTACTCTCTTTTCCAGTGCTCTAGTTCTGCCTATGTCCGTGGAAAGGTGAAGGCATGGCTTCAGAGAGAAGTCTGAGGAAAGGGGCTGGGACTTTTGACTTGTGTATTTTCAAAATGTGGCTTGATAGAACTGTTTTTCCAGCATCTCCAACCTTACCTTTAATTTGCAGGCTACTAATTACATGATAATATCAATAATAACAAGTAATTGTGTCATAATGTCTAGAGATAGCCTAGAAATAACGGCCAATTCTAATTTAAAGAAATATAGCCAAGAAATAGCCTAATGATTGATTGCATAGAAATAGCCAGAAATAACTGATTGTAAATTACAATTGCAAGGACTTGGTGGAGAATAATCTTTCAAAGCATGAAAACCATGTGCAATCTTTTGCCTTTATGAAAAACATGACATAACTATGAAATTGATGGTTATTTCTAGGCCATTTCTTGACATTACGATGCAATTAATTGTTATTTCTTGACATTTTGACATAATTATCATATAAATGAAGGTGTTACAGAGTAATTAATTACCACACAATGGTTAAAAAGAAGAAGAAAAAAAGCTTGTACATACAATTGAATACACCTGAAGGCAGGACATGTTTTGCAAAGTTGTTTTAATAGTCTGCACTCAGGGAGCAGCATGAAATGTGATGAATGCTCATTGGAGACAGTTGTGCACATTAACAGACCCTCATCGTGAATGTCCATGGCACACCTTCTGTACAGCCGAACACCAAATGTCATGATGAGATGAATAGATGAGATGAACTTTATTGTCCCCCAAAGGGCGACAACAGTGTCTGAAGTAATAGGTACAGTTTCCTGCAGCATTACAATGGATTTAGAGTTGGAACAAAAGCAGAAATAGTGTCTGTAATCTGTAGCTTTCCGGCCCCCGGTCGTAGCACACACAAACACACACAAACACACAAAAAAACTGTTGTTAAGGACACAGTATACACAAATAGTCATAATACGTAAATGACTGTCTCAGAAAGTTTGAAAAAATTGTCAAACACAGACGATTCCAATTTTGACATCACAGAGGTGTAGCAGGAAAGTGTTGGGCAATCCGACAAGCGTTTTGTTTGAGTGATGTTTTAAAAGCTCTGCAAACCACGTTGTCACATTGCTGATGGATTGTTTAAAAAAAACAGGCCTGCATGGTGTTAAGTCAACAGTGCTTATTTGGGTGTAATGTAGCCTGTAGCCTGTAGTTGTATGGTTGAACCTGTAGTTTTTAGCGCAAACTTGAGACAAACACAATACATCATTCTCAGGATTTGGTTTATTTTCATTTCTGAGTCAGGTTCATTCTCCACCTCAGATTGGGCCTGGGTTTGGATTCATGAAGATTTTAAAGGAACTACACAGAGTTTCGGAAAGTGAAGTGTTATAACACTACATTTCCCATGAGCCTCTGCACGCACAGTGACATTTCTTGGACTGGCGCAAGATGGACGGAAGCAAAAGCATTAGCCAAGACGATCAGATACCGCAGTGGTTCCCACTATATGCCAACATGCGATCCGGCGGTGTTATTCCCATGACCCGCCGGCAGCGTCCGGAAAACCGAAAGTAGGAAATGCTGGGCGAAACGACCATTAAATGATAATATCAAATTAACTATAAAGATTTGTATAGTTAGAAAAATAGGATATTTCTCGAAAATGGGTAATGTAGATTCATCCACATTAATATGAGACTCTTTTTTAACCAAAAGCAAACTCCTTGGGGTCTCTTTAATTGGAGAGGGGGGTTCTGAGCCTCTCTTCTGATTGGCTGATTGTTTTCTTAGTGATCCAGTTCTAATTGTGCATATTTCAAGTAAACACTCAGAGAAAAGCAACTTGCAAGGCCGGTGGATCCACAAAACAATTAGCATGAGCTTCTCAAGTGTGTCATCATAACACTGAACTCAATAAACTGAAATCATTTCTGTTAAGTTAATAAACTAGTCTATTTGAGATACAAGATGAGACAACAGTGCTGTTTAAAATTCATAATGGTCATAATGGACAGAATAATGAGATAGAGAAATGTGAATTCCCAATGGCTGTGATATACTTTAAGAATTTAACAACTAAAGACTCCTCTGTAATACGATATATAACCTCATACACTGAACCTCCTGGTTGGTGCATGATCAGCTTTGCTATTGTATTCAGATCCAGTATGATATTATTACTTAAATAACAACTTTTATTGAAAACAATAATAAATAACCGTCAAAACTTGGTCAGCATCCAACAGCGCACTTTTGATAATGTTGGAATTCACTGTATGTGGGAGTGTGAGAGCGTGACAAAGGATTACTAGCTTTAGGGAAATACATATAAATTCACCATAAAAACCTTTTGAGAATCTGGTATTAAAATACAATTGTTTGCTATTGGTTTAAACAGGATCCTATAAATAACATGCGTTTCTGCTCATATCTGGCATAAAGCAAGAATTGCAGAGAAGCAAAAGGGAATCAGTCATCTACTGTATATCACTGACTGAATGAACAGGACAATAAAACCATGGCAATGCCAGACAGAGACAAACTGAAGGCGGTGGGACGCTGTGAGAACTGCATCCATCTGTGGAGTTCATGCAGGAATGTAAACAGCAGTGAATTGTGGGAAAACACTCAGAGAATTAGCAACAATTTGATTTTCACAGGGAACTGAAACACATTTTTTCTTCAGTTTGAATAATCTTCATGAATTATATGCAAACACTGTATATCCAAATGCCAGGTTTCTTTCAAATAACAAGTTCATTTAGAGCTGATTGAGGTTGCAACTTTTTTTTTTATTATTTAGCTTTTCTTTGTTCAATATAATTTCCTCCTTTCTGTTCTGATTGGCTCACTAATCTGTTGTCACTGAGCCTGAGGGAGAACATGTGCAACTGATACAAACGTCTATGAAGAGACCAAACCATTCCTTATAACTCAATGGTGCTCTCAGGCATTGATAGTAACCATATAGCATTTACCTAATTAAAACTCATAGTGTGTTTATTATACCCTATGAAGAACAAAAATAAACAAATAAACAAACAAGAGTGTAACCTTTCTTTTTGTGTGCTCCTTATAGTTTCACACTCTTCCCACATCCCCACAGTTGTATTTAGTCTAACTGATTTGCCGAAAAATAAAGGAAAACACATTATTATTGATGTTGTTGTTGTAGTTACAGTGAAAATATGACCATAAGACAAACACACACAAGCAGAGTGAGGAACAGAGAACTGTTTCTCTCTCTATAAACTCCATATCTCTCTTGCTGGGCCCCCACAGCCTCTCTGCCCACAATGGTGAACAAGTACTTTCTTCACTATTTTGGAACATGTCAGGAGAGGAGAGAAAATCAATTATCTCCCATATTGATCAGAGAGTTCCGTCTGTTTTAAAGCTCGCCATCGATTCCTTAATTGAAACATTTGCTGTGTGTGGAGCGCGGCTCCTATGGCAGCTGCCGTTACCCCGGCCCGCTTTGCATTCCCCCCTCTGATTATTGACGTCCGGATGCGCTGCAGCAGCCAGTTGAATGCTAAGAGGATGTAGGAGGAGACGTCCCGTGTTACCTGGCTGTGCCTTTAGGCTGCACGCGAGCCTACAGCTGTGATTAGACACATCTGCAGTAATGAAGGGATACTAAGTCTACTGTTTGATCCTCGTACGAGCAGCAGGAGGAAACTCTCCTGTCTGCTGGAAATCAATGGGGATAGTGCGTCATCAGCATAGCTGCTAACATCATTATAATTAACAGATAAGAAGCTGGCAGCTTTATTCCCACTGTTAATTCCTCAGAAAACTTGGGCACATCCAAATGTCTCATGTGCAGGTGTCTTGGAGTGTGCGCCTCTAGTCTTGATGAGAAGAATATCCTACACTCAGCATCACAATGTATGGATCAACCTGCTGATTCTTGTATGACAAGATACTTCACCCAAAATAGATAATTCACCAATTTTCTACTCACCGTCATGCCAAGGAAGGGTTTGGAGAACTTTCAGAGTCATCAAAACGCTTTAGGAGTTCCAGGGGGGGTCCGGCTGGCAACGGATTTTCATATAATGGCGGCAGATAGAGCTCACTTTTGAATCGTCCAAAACACACACTATGAAACATCCAGATACCTCCATACTGCTCGTCTGTACTGACCCGAGTGTCCTGAAGCCGCAACATGAAAAAGCTGTTAGGGAAAAATGTATTTGATCTCAGCTTTTAGCCTTGTTGTAGTAGTAGCTCCCAGTGGCTCTGTTGATGTTTGTGCGTATGTTGTAAACCGTTGGATGTTTGATGTAAACATGGAATAACATCTCGGACGAGCAGTATGGAGGTATTTAGATGTTTCATAGTGTGTGTTTTGGACAATTCTGATGCCATTATATGAAAATCTGTTGCCAGCCGGACCGCCCCCCCCCCGGAACTCCAGGAGAGTTTTGATGACTCTGAAAGATCTCCAAACCCTTCCTTGGTATGATGGTGAGTAGAAAATTGGTGAATTGTCAATTTTGGGTGAAGTATCCCTTTAAGATCATGGTTAAAAAAAAAAAAAAAATGTTATATGCAGTCTTGGGTCATGTCCAAAACAGTGTTTTCTGAGGTCACTATGATACTGAACTTTGACCACCAAGTTCTAATCAGAGCACACTACTGTACTATGACTATCATACATCTTTTACTGACTTTTTTTCCGGCCGTGTAGACATTTTTTTTTTTTTTTTTTTAAGCTGGGTTTTAAAAATGCCACTTATTTCAGGTCTTTCTCTTGGTCCTAAAAGCTCCTGGAGGTGGCCCTTCAGGGGCGGTTCCTTCAGTGGAGACACGCACCAACGGCCCTGGTCCCATAAAATGACCCTGAAGTTCCTGCAGTGGAAACACCTCTGTTCACTTATTTACACACTAATGTATTTATCTTTACCCATGCAGCCTAGATAATTAATTCACTTGAGCTACCTCATACTTGTGTTAATTCTTATATCCACTTGAAATAAAGATCATTTTATTATGTAAAATGATGGTGGAACAAAAAAAAAAAAAAAGATGGTTTAAGCAGGAGGCTACAACATGGCAAAGGTAAAAATAAAAATAAAAAAAGAGGGAAAAAATACACTGAATACACGGTAAGAAGGATACAGTCTACGTATAACTGTATATTTAGACAATACAACAAATGTTTTGCAGTAAATGGATAGGGTTAAATACTCCTCTAGGGGAAACTATCACAGTACACAACAGTTTGACCTGTATCTAACTTTTGCTACATCAACAATTCTCACATCAAAACATGTTTAGTCTAAAAACATCCCATTATTATTTTTTTCTGCAGAATCCATTAAGCTAATAAAGTCTAATATACAATATGTTACTACTTGTACTCTGCCTGACCTGCACTTGCCTCCAACCACGGCACACATCACTTCCTCCTTCTCCGACTGCTCAACTCGCCGTACACCTGGGGAGGCCCGACAGCAAAGTCTTCAAAAATATGTGCACTGAGAAAGAAAGCAAAAAGAAAATCATAATAGAGGTGATGCTTCCTGGTAATAAAGTGTGTGCAGTGGAGGTGGTAATAACTCCTGACCCTATTAAATTAATTAAGCCACAGCTTATCATAATGGTGGGATGGAAAGAAAGATGAGGGGGCGGGGGTGGGGGGGATGAGTGTGGCGGAGGCTGGTGGTGGTAGTCCCTTTGAAAGCTTCTCGTTGATGAGGCTGGAGGGTAGGCACACAGAAGAAACGCATAACTTATTAAATTAGTGTCGGTCTCCATGGGATGCACAATAATTGTCCTCCATGTCATTAAATTCAGCCTGCTTTCGGCTGTGCTTCACAGGTCTCTGCAGCCAGCCGCACACAATGGCCCACAGCCGCTCATATCTGCATGCTCTGGTATCCTGTCTGTGTGTGTGTGTGTGTGTGTGTTTGTGTGTGTCTGCATATCTAGTTTCAGAGTGAACACCAAGTTAAAGGATATGTGTATAGCCAAAGCCACAAACAAGGTCATTATTGTAATTTGTGTGCATCATTCTTTTAGCAGTAACACTGTACTCATGTTAACTGAGTATATCAATGTGAATATATAAATGGTGAGTGGTGAACAGAACAAAGCAGGCATCTGTTATGGGCCCCCAGCTGTTAGGCTGACATGATATCTGACAAAACTTCACCCCACAATCAATAGACAATCTTCTCAGTAGGGATCCTCCCTGTATGAGCCCATTTATAATAAAGGCGATATAGATATGCAATATGTTGTCAGGTATATATTCACAATTCAATCACTTCCCTGTTGATAGGTCAGCTCAATCTGCTGTGATGTGTTTTTTTGCCTATAAGACCCCACTGGACTGTGTGTTAGGGAATAAGAAACAAATCCGAGGGCCCGTTGTTCACATCATCTACTCATATGGCAGATGCCGAAAGCAATTTAAAGTGAGGGAAATAACAAAACCTCGTTTTAGTAGGGAATCCTAAGTGTTACATGCACAAGGAGACATAAGTGCCCTGAACATGTGTGGTGAGTGTAAGTTAGAGGTGTGAGGAGAGGAGGTGTTCTGTGAAGAGCTGAGTCTTCAAGAGGTTCTTGAAGAAGAAGATGCTTCTGCTCTGAGCTCATTCCACCACCACAGGAACCACAGACCACAACAGTCTGGAATGAGACTGTCTTGTGTGCAGGGATGGTGATTTTAGACCACGTTCACAGGAGCAACACAGTGTCATTGTTTATTTTGGATCCCTATTAGTCTTCATTGAAATGATGAGTATCCTTGCCCGGGTCCAATTACATGAAGTCATTCAACGTAAATAAGAACAATATGAAAAATTACATAAAGTCATTCAATGTGAATGTATTAACATGATTAAATAGGAATTACATAGATGTTTTAACATGATTATAGAAGAGTTACATGAAGCATAATATGAAGTTATTCAACATAAATGTATTAACATGATTATAGATAATTATACAGAGTTCAACATAAGTTCATGATTTCATAATTTCATAACGAATCACAGCTTACTTCAGTTTCATTTTAAAACTCAACATTGTGTGGGGGAGGCTATTCCAATGTGCTACAGCTCTATAACTTCTTAAGTACATTGGTTCTGGGTAAAAGCAGCGTGAAGTTGTCACCAGAGGCCTGTCTAGTGCCATAACTATGTTTTACATTTGTTGGTTGAAGTTGCAAGAACAAAAAAAAACAGGTTTACATGAAATATAAGTCTTTCTCAAGGACATGAGGCTATAAGCCAGTCTCTCCTCCACCAGCATCCATGAGAGCCTGAAGAAGAACACGATCTACAACGTACACCGGTGGTGAATGTCCAGCACTGCCACCTGCGTCTCTTCATGCCAATTTTCTATGTCCAGATACGTCACCCCTACTATTTGCCCTTTACTGTGGCAGCTTGTTCTGCAATGTTCTCCTGTAGCTGGCATGTGCAGTGTTGTATCCCCTACTGGTGTTGAAGTGGCACTTAATCCCTGGTGGCACTGGTGTGTATTGTACTTGGGTTTAAAGAGGAACTATGCAAGATTATTACCTTAATTAAACAGCTTCAGAGTAATTGTGATGCTTAAATGACTTGTTCCAGGGAGAATGGAGGCTCTTTTCCTCCCACCTAGCATGTCTTGGCTGAAAACCAACCTGGCAAGATCAGAGACTATGACCCGGTGTCCCGGCTCTCTTCTCGCATTGTAACCCGTAATCTGTTGTTTATGACAGATATGACTACACAAATATGCACGTGGTAAAACGTATATGATAATGTTATCCTCCACTTCATGGATTGCCTTCTTGCTGGCTTCGTTGAAAACAAATGGACATGAGGTCCAGGTGCAGGAGGGAGGAGGGTTAGGAAGACAACCAACAAGCCACCAGGCTTGCGTAGTTTCCCTAGATGATAGATGATTTCCCTAGATGATGCAGACCCAGCTGATGTTACAGTCCTCCTGTACATTCTCCATCATAGAGATTACAGTAATCAGTTTATGATGACAGGTGCTGATTCTAAAAGGGATAGTTCAACATTTTGGCAGGTTTGTTACCTTTAATTAATTGTCTTTAATTGAATTTATTCACACTATGAGATAATAACGGTACGTTACGAGACAGAGTTGTTATTGAGACAAATGCAGAGACTACTTGCTGATAACTGCCTGAATGTGCATCAGTGGTTTCGCATGAATTTACCTTGAAAACAACTCCATCTCGTAACCTTCTCATTATCTCATTGTGTGGTGAATGTGCAGGTCACAACTTGTCCACCAGAGCGTTTTGGAGTTGTTGGATTGTGTATTTGATGAGTTTAATGAGGGAAACCAAGAAATCCCATGAGCCTCTGTAACATAGCTCTGAGCAGCTCGCGGCTCTGCTCCGCCGTTTTAAAAATAGCTTGTACTGACAATTAAAGGTAACAAACCTTCTCCTAAAACTATATGGGCCAATTTGCCAAAATGTTGAGCTATCCCTTTAATGTGAACTGATTGAGTGGTCATACTGGTGGCTGCAAGTTGTGGTGTTATTAAAGTGTATTGTATTGTATTGTTTACACTGTCAAATATGGTTCAGGCTTTTGGTTTAAATAAATGGGAGTTGGCTTAATAATGGAAACACCCCTAAACCAACACAATATACACACACCCCAATGATCATACTTTAAACATCTTTTTAGTAACACTTGTGCCTAATGACCTACTTCAATTGGTTTTTGTTGTTGTTGTTGTTGTTGTTGTTGTTGTTGTTGTTTCAACGAAAACTGAAGTGTTAAAGTCAATGTACACTCCCCTCACTGTGAATGTTAGGAGATTATCTTGAGCTGCTGTGAGGCCTGTTGTTGTTGCAGCAGTCTGTGGGGAGCAGCTAAGCTGCACAGTGAAGGCTAGCTGGCTTCTTTTGAAGTGTCACTCGACTGCTCCTGTGTGAGCGGGGTGCAGCAGCAGCACGCTGGGCCGTGTAGAGCAGCCGAGGTGCCGAGGCTGAGGGCTGCACCAGCAGCACACAGCTCTCCATCCACTCCCCCGCTGAGCCGCCCACTCCAAACCCATTCTTGCCATTAGCTTAACGTTCCCTCGTGGCTGCAGCACCGAGCTAACTGTCGGCTAATCTAACGGCTGGCACCACCACTGCTTGCTTGATGAGGAGGCCTCGGGTGGCGCGGTGTTGCAGTGGTTATTGGTTAGCACTGTTGCTACACAGCAAGGAGGTTCTGGATTTGATTCCTGGACCTGGGGCGTTCTCTCTGCATGTTCTCCCTGGGCCTGCCTGGGCTCTCTCTGGGTTTTGTAGCTTCCTCTCACATACACATTTGTTGATTGGTGTGAATTTAAGCATTGTTTATCTCTTTATGTTGGTGCTTTGATTAGGCCACAATCACATCATCTTAATTTACAATTAATTGCCACAATGAATTGTGATTAATGTTTTAATTGTCTTTTTCTGATCATGTTATGCCACTTTTATAGATCTATAATATAAAATAAGCTTAAGCATAATTTAATAATAACCATACAACTTATTAAGAATAGAGCCATTCATTGGAATTAAACATTGGACTATATTAAAAATTGTTTGCCTTTAGGCTTTGCAACTAAATCAATGATGTTAATGCCAATAGATGCTCATTGGAATGCATTAATCAAATTAGAAATCAAACTCCTCGAGATGAACAGTTAGTGGTGCTCCACTCATGTGTCATTGAGCCATGATGATGTCATTAAAAGAGGACCAATCAAACCGCAAATGATGGATGACCAGGAAATAGGAATATGACATTTCATACAACATAGTAGTTTTCTAGTTCCTAGTTTCATACAACTGTTTCTATACAGATGAATGAAAACGATGTTAACGATTTTGTAAAATGATTGCAATTAGGTAATAATTGTGACAGGCCTAGCTGTGATAGGTGTAGCCTGACTTCGCCGTATGTTGGCTCGCGGCACAACATGGTTAACAGTATAGCTGATGAGTAAATGGATGAAAAGGCCTAAATTAAAGAATGTGCATAATGCATTTCTGCATTAATTCCGGTATCAATCTGTCATGCGATGCAGTGGTGGTTTGGTTGTTATTGGGTTAGGCTGGACATCCTCTGTCAGAGCATCCTCACTGGCTGTGAGACAAGGAGGTTGGAAAAAGTGAGAAAAATGTTTCATAAATCATACTGAGAATTTGACAATAGTTTGTCAGATAACTACTTCTTTGTATTTGATAAGTATATCTGTCTTGTCTCTTGAGGAAAATGATGTTAGTGAGGCAGATATGTATCACACTACTGAAAAGTACCTATTACGCACCCAATATGTGGTTTAATGAAATAAAGTGAAACAGTTTCTTAGAATAACTAACTGTTCTGTTAGCCAGGACACTATTATGTTTCTGAAATGTATTTTTCTGCTTTTCACAGCTTCAGGTGTGACACTACACGTGTAACTTTGTATAATAAGACACCGTAAGTAGGACTGTGTGTGTAGCAACAGAACTGTTATGATAAGTGATAAGTGGGGAGGCACCGCTTGAGGTGAGAAATGTGGCTGATTATTGGGCTCTGGAATTTTGATGACACGTCTCATTATCTGCAGGAGTTTATCTTTGCCGAGCTGCTTAAACACAATAATGCCCTGGTTTCTATATTGGGTCTCCTCGCGCGTCTGACGTGATGAGGAGTAATGGCCTTGTAAATGGAAATATCCAGCAGCGTTTGCTCAGGGAAGGAGGCTGCTGGGATCAGACTAGTTTTTAACCGTCACCCCCCCTGTGGAGCTCAGACAAGCGTCCCAACTCTTCCCCTCCTAATCCAATAAAAGTCACCTTTTTTTAGCAGGCATTTGTGCCAGCGGTGCCGGATGATGGAAACGGAATCCCGTTCCCAATCCACTTACTGAATCTGAATCATTCCAAAGTCATTTGTTTGGTGGGAATCGCAGACATCCATTAATGGAATATGACTTCATTTTGAGGCGATGAATACATCATAGCGCATAAAACATGAGACATGGAAAAGTCTTTGTTGATTAGACTTCATTGTGATGTCATCAATATTGTATAATGAAATGCTGCAATATTTCAGTCTATCAATATTAGAGTTGCAACAATAAATTGATTAATCGAACAATAATTGATTATTAAATTAATCGTCAACTATTTTGATAATCAAATAATCGGTCTGAGTAATTTTCTAAGAAAGAAAAGTCCAAATTCTCTGATTTCAGCTTTTTAAATGTAAATATTTCTGGTTTCTATGTTTCTATTATGACAAACTAGTATATCTTTACATACTATCTAAACAAGACATTTGAGGACGTCATCTTGTGGTCTGGGAGACACTGATTGACATTTTTCAACATTTTTTGCAATGTTATTGACCTAACAACTAATCGATCAATCGTTTAAATAATCAACAGATTAATCAATAATGCAAATAATCACGTTAGTTGCAGCCCTAATCAATATTTCCGTACACCTCTAGTGGTGGAAATAGGGAGCTTATTTTAAAGACCAACAGTGACAGCGTGATTGGCTGATTGAGAATCATTCATCGTTCACCATTTCCACTTCTTATAATCAGCTGACTTCTGGTGTTTTCGGTAACCAACCAGATCTCCCCTGATTAGAAGAAGTGGAAATGCTGAACATTGGATGAAAGAGACATAAAGGAAGTCTTCCCTGACTCAACTTATTTTGAGCTTCACTTCCATCGGCATAGCAACCACACAGATAAACTGTCTGTGTAATTAAACACAAAACTTCTCATGTTAATAACCTAATTAGTCATTTTAATCAGTAACCAGACAAGCATGATTGTAGAAAGCATAGAGTCACTGTCATGGACGTGCTGCTGTGTTAAAAGTTGTATACTGTATATGTTGCCACGGTGACCTTCATTAACCCTATCCTGACTGAGTGTACTGTGTTAAGAGTGGCCGGCTTGACAACACCTGTCAAAGTTATAATAATAGCACTTAATCATTCAGTGATGATCAATTTATGAACTTTATAATATTTTTCATACACAATATACATTATAATAAGGTTACATGAAGGGGCTTTTATTGTTGCGGTGCTCCAGGTCAGAGAATTTGATGGGTCACAGAATATGATTAAACAAAAGATGCTGCAAGTTCTTTAATGTGATTGATGGCAGACTGATAATTAAACTAATTCATTTGTTGTCCCGCAAACACTGCAGTTTAATGTTGTTAATTAACATTTACACTTTTTTTTCTTTTTCCTTTTCACATTTACAGATGCTTATTTACATCAGGGGAGTTAACACCATATCGCTGTACGTAACAGTGAATATCGTACATCAACAAAGTTTCATTATGGGGTTTGTCGGTTGCAGATGCTGCCTAACAAATCTGGAGAGACGGTCCTCCGGTGGAAAACAGGCTGTGCAGCAGGTTCTTATGACCCATGGTCAGGTTTTATTATTAGGCCACATCTGCAGGTACTAATTATGACAGAAACAAAAGGATGTGAATGTTGGGGACAGTGATGGGGTAAGGTAGGCAGGTGGATTAGAAAATCACCAAATGCAGACATTCAAACCTGTAGCAAAGTTATCTGAAATTAAAGAATAATCAAACCTTAGTTTAAGCTCCACCTGTCTGCAAATGTCCTCAGTGAATGTGGAAGTGAAATCCTGACTGAGCTGCTTAATTTTTCACTGCACTGCATCTCTGACTGAAAATTGTCCAAGTCTTTTGCTCAAACAAATAGCTGATTTTTAATTTCTACCATCTTAAAGGGATACTTCACTGTCAAAACAATGATTCAGTTGTTTTGGTTTAAATGAATGGGAGTTGTCTTAAAAGGGTACTTCACCCAAAATTGATAATTCCCCAATTTTTCTACTTTCAGAGTTATCAAAACACTTTTGGAGTTCCAAGGGGGGGGTGGGGATTTCCACATAATGGATGGCAGATAGAGTTCACTTTTGCATCGTCCAAGAAACACACACTATGAAACATCCAAATACCTCCATACTGCTCGTCTGTACTGACCCAAGTGTCCGAGTTTTGCTGTGAGATGTTCTTCCGTGTTTGCATCAGACATCCAATGGTTTATAATGATGAACAAACATTTTGCAGCAAATCTTGCGCATGCACACAAATCTTAACAGAGCCACTGGGAGCTGCTAAAACAAGGCTAAAAACAGAGATCAAATATTTCATGTGGCGGCTTCAGGACACTTGGGTCAGTACAGACGAGCAGTATGGAGGTATCTGGATGTTTCATAGTGTGTGTTTTGGACGAGTGAAAAGTGAGCTCTATCCGCCACCATTTTATGAAAATCTGTTGCCAGACTGACCCCCCCCCTTGGAAGAGTTTTGATGACTTGGGAAGTTCTCCAAACCCTTCCTTGGCATGACGGTGAGTAGAAAATTGGTGACTTATCTATTTTGGGTGAAGTATCCCTTTAACTCAATATTGATCAGTTCAGTTTAGCTTATCACAACATACTGTGGGAAACGAGTATCATCAAGTGTTGTAAATGCCATGTTGCTTTCCTGTGACTGTTTCCATGGCCGCTGGCTTTGGCTCTGTCTTCGTGTGGACCTGTGTGGTTATTTCTCTCTGAGTGGGGATGACAACAGATCCCGGTCTTGGCATCAGATTAGAAAACAAGCCAGACTAAGACGTCAAGCGCTCCAGAGCTTATCAGGTCAGGTGTGATCGCAGCCCCACAAAGCCTTGAGACTGTGCTTACTGTTTCAGAGGATTTCTCTTGCAGATTACAGTTTCACTTCCACTAACTTTTTTCTTTTTTTTCATTTAAACTTTAAATGGAGCCACAGCAAACCTCAGGTGGCAAAAAACACAGCTTTTCCTACAACTATTCTTTGTTCTCAGAGTCAGGCATTTAATTCTAACTCCCCCTACTTTATAAGTATAATTGGCATATATATTATCTTGGCATAGAACCTTGTTATTGTCTGCTCATTTCCACTGTTAAACTTACTGAATTATGCTGTAAATACAATTTCAGCACAACATACTTTTCAGAGGAGAGAAGAGAAACCCTAAATTTCTTATCAAGGCTTTTATTGCAAATCACTTGCATCCAAAACGCGGCAAATGTCAATGGCAACTACAAAGCAAAACTGAATTAATTAAATATTCAAAATGTAAGATTGAATCCAGAAGTGTTGAAAATATTACCTTGTTGATGTTTTTAAATCAAAACAATAGAAATGTGTATCTCTATCTATTTATGAAGAAAGCCTATATTGTGTTTATTTTACAAAGGTGAAACTACAATGATGATCTATTTTAAATGTTGTTGTGACAAATAATTGGCTAGTTTAGTTAAGTTTATTTGAAAAGGGACATGTAGATTAATCAAGCATTTTAACAAAATGTAAATGGCCCAGCTGGACAGCTAATTTCCAAAAATAGTTTGCAGGTTGTTAAAGGCATTCTAAATAAATAAAAATAGCAACAATAAAATACAACATTTATGGGTAAAAGGTAACACATTATGTAGACATACAGTATAGCTACAGTCAAAACACAACAAATCCACTATTACATGATGCTTTTATGTGATAATAATAATAAAACCAACATTAATGCTCATATGTTTGTGTCAACCAAAATGGACAGCTTTCTCCTGCTGTCCTTAGGTAAAGGGAGGGCTGGTGCTTTCACTGACAGGAATCTGGAGCTCCTTTCCTTGTCATTTTGAGAACTGGACCAGCTCGTATCACGGCTGCCACTTAGACACTTTCCATTCATTTCAGTCAGTTTGGAGCCTTCACACAGATTTTATTGTCATTCAGAATAACTAAATGGAATTTTCTTGCAATTAGCTCAGACAGAATGAAAATATTAAGAGTATGTACCATAAATATAAATATATCAAAAGGCAAAAATAGTAAAAAGTAAAAGTGCATGAAGAGGCAGCAGAGGGAATGTGTGTATGAAAGTCTTGATTGTGTTGTCTTTTGTGTTACAGCCGAGCATCTTTCTCGTGCTTCGCTCCTGCATCAGCCTCCAGCTCTGTAATTGAACAGTCCACTGAGGTCTAAGTGGGTAAAAGCATATATGTAGCATTCACGTCAGCTTCTTGTGACATCCAAGTTTTCTTTTTTCCCCTGTCACTCTAGTGCATCCAGCCAGAATGGGCTCATTACTGCCCTCTGAGACTGGTGGGAGGACACTCACTGCAACTCTAACTACCACTTCAACAGAACTGCTGTCACGAGGAGCAACAATACAAATACGAACACACTCAGAAGAGGCGAGCTGGGAGAGGGCAAACAAAGGTAAGATGTATGCTTTACTGAAAATGTTTTTAGAGTGCATGATTTGGTTTTATAAGTGAACAGACATCAAAACTGGAGAACAATTCAATTTATCTTGGCTTCTATCCTGTATCCACATGTTACTTCTTCATTTATCTGTTAATATTAACACTTTTTTAGTTTCTTTTGTTTTAAATGAGCATTAATCTCAGATATTTTACAACATATTTTATAAATCGATGTATTGTCTCCTCCTGCACCTGAGGGTGGTCCTAATTTTGAATTCCACATGACTGACAGTGATCAATATCCGTGATATGTCCCTCCCTCCCTAGCCTTGTGTTATTATATTATATGGAACTGCATAGCATCTGGGAAAGCACTTCAGAACATCTTTAAACATAGATTCTATAATAACCTTTTTTCCCTTCTTTTTCTTCTTCTTTTTTTGGGGGTTTGAACCATTTAGCTAATTTACACCATATCAAGATCTGACCCTAGGGATAATGAAATCACTTCAGTTTAATATTTTCAAGGATTCAAGTATCTGTGGAACAGGACCAATATAATGAACCCCGCTTGTTCTAATCATATAACTCTTCCGGTAATTTCTTTTTAATTGAATGAGGATCCTGTTAAGCCTAATTCTACTTTGGCTTTGGGAATTATTGGTGATTTTGACTTATTTGCTAGTATATTCCTTTTATATCCTCTTGTCTTCACTTTCTGATCTTTAGTATGCAGGAGCTGTAAACCTGGAAAAGGCTTCACTACAGGAAAGAATTTGAAATTAACTCTGGTGTCAGATTTGGCGGAGGCTCATTGTTGTCCTATTTGCATCAAACCAGACTCTTCTGACTAGAACTCTGTATTTGACAGTTAGATTTGTCTTATTGCATCATTTCCAGTCAGGCTTAGCGAACCTGCTTCTTACAGCATTCTTACAGCATTGTGAAGACCTTCAACCCTTCACTTCCTCAGCTGTGGATACTTGATCATATCCCATCCGACCATGAGGTTTCCTTCTCACTGGGACATTGCCATCCCTGAGCAGTGTCTTAGCTCTGGAGGAAGTTCCCTGTAACTGGGAAGACCTTAACCTTCCTCTGGTGTTCGGGTCACCAGTGGCCCGTTTTCAAGTTTTAAATGCATAGAGGTACCACATACATATGTTTATAGAATCAAGACTTTTTGACTTTGTCAGGAACCTCTATTTAAACAAAATAAAACTAAAAGTTCTAAAATGCTCTGGTGAAAATTGTTACATTTGTGGTGTTTGGGTCAATTTTGACCCGGTTATAACGATAAGAAGAATAATTACAGTTAAAACTGAAATCATGAGTGCAAAACAAACCTTTTCATGGATAAGGAAGCCTAGCAATGTAACCAAGAGATGAGAAACAAATGGGATGATAAATAATTGTTTTAGTGTGTTGAAGACTCTGGTAAAAACTGACCCTAACACCATGGTAGCAGAAAGCTGACAAGAGGAAGGTTCAATTGAAGTCAAGGGTCATGCTGACGAAAAAGGCCCAGAGGCCCACACCCAAAAATATTAAAACCAATATTTTCATGGATAAGGAAGCCTAACAATGTAACCAAGAGAAGAAAACACATTGGATGAAAAAAAAATGTATTTAGTGTATTTTACAGCTGATTTAAAAAAACGGATCAAAACTGACCTGAAACACCATAGATGGCAGTAAAAAGCTAACACAAGACGAAGGTTAAAACAAAACACATGGTTATCCAATTCCTGTTTGACTAAAATCACTAAAATGTACTTTTTATATTTTTAAAGATATATTTACTATGACTAACATTGGGTTGTTTTCCATCCACTGACAAAGAGCAGTGCACAGTTGCTTCCCTAAGGTTTCCTATAGCAGCCATCTGGGACTGTCTCCCACACGGTGGACCAGCTCCAGGGAAGTGAGATATTTGGACCATGGCAGTTCAGAAGTTGTACTTTTTTTTTTTTAAAGGTGGTTATTACAGTGCCATCGTCTGGTTAATATTGTAATATTTGTTGTCTTGGCGACAGAGGACCTTTGAAAAACGGCCCAGACGACGCTGTAGAGACTTATATCCATACATAAGCTCCCTCTCTTTGCCATGCAAAGCAGACACTCTAATCAGACAACTATTTTCCTCCTCTCATACCTCCTCCCTGTGTGGTGGAGCTGCCGTAGGTGGGAACATGACATGATAAAAGCTCTCTCTGTAGAACTAGCAAATGTCAAGACAGAGAAACACAGGAGCAAATACTCAGGGAGAGACAGAAAAAGAGAGAGGAGACTGCAAGATAATGAAACAGAGGATGAACAACGGAATGACAGGAAAAAATGAGAGGAATGGTGAAGAATGTCTGGCGTGAACCTGGGTGACCTATAAATCACGGAGAAGTCTGGACGAGGAAGGGGTGAAGAAGACAAGACAATTAAAGCTCCTAACTGATGTGCAGCTTAGCAACAGGACGCTGGGATGTTTTCTTTTTTTTTTTTTTTCTTTCCTCCAAACAAACAAACAAGAAGCCGACGCGGAAAGTCTCCGAGAGAGTTGGCGCGAGCCGATAATGAGGACTCGCCTGTAAACAGTCGCCGAGACACTTTATGAATTTGATCCGTGACAGACACAGAGGGGGAAACAGACACATTCTGTTAATTAGCATAGCTAATTAGCCACAATGCAACAATAATTAATTTAAAAAGGCGATATTTAAATTAATTATTGATTACATTAATTAAGTCAGAGGGGGGTAAACGGGAGTGCGGGTAATTAAGATAAATGTTAAATGTGTTGGTAATTAGGTTAGGAATGGAGAGAGATGATGATGATGTAAAGACAGCGGGCCGGGGGGGCAAACTGTCATGTGAATGTTCAATTCATCACCAAGACGAGACGGAGAGACGGAGTCTTCCAGCTGATCAGCCGTGCGCGGCGTTTCCGCAGCGTTCATGCTTGATCGAATGGCCATTGATTGGTTGAAAGCCCTTCCACCACCTCTTGCTCACCTCCTCTTTGATCGCAGCACTGAATCCCTGGTTAAAGGGATAGTTGACCCAAAATTGAAATGTCACTCATTATCTACTCACCCTCATGGAGAAGTTTCAGAGTCCTCCGTGGCTTCTCTGAGTTACAGGGGGTCTCGGCATAGCAGTGCATGTCCATATAACGGCTGCAAATGGATACCAACTGTCTTCGTAACAAAAAGACACACCAAAAAACATCCAAATAACTCCATGCTGCTCATATGTAATGTCCGTCTTGTATTGAAGCCCCGACATGAGAAATTATCCCGAAAAAAAAATTAAATAAGTCTATATTTCAAGCTTGTTTGTGGCGGAAGCTCCTCTTCCCGGTTCATCAAATTTGGACGAACCAGGGTCCGTCCTCTTCCCAGTTCGTCCAAATTTGACGAACCGGGAAGAGGAGCTTCAACAAGCTTCCGCTACAAAACAAGCTTGAAAAATAGATTTATTTTAAAAATTCTCGGGACAATTTCGCATTTTGGGGCTTCAATACAAGACGGACATTACATACAAGCAGCATGGAGGTATTTGGATATTTTTTGGTGTGTCTTTTTGTTACGAAGACAGTTGGTATCCATTTGCAACCGTTATATGTACATGTACTGCTGCGCCGAGACCCCCTGTAACTCAGAGAAGCCACGGAGGACTCTGAAACTTCTCCCAGCCCGTAGTCCACATGAGGGTGAGTAGATAATGAGTGAAATTTCAACTTTGGTGAACTATCCCTTTAACTCCGGACTCTTGCTGAATGAGTATACGGCCCAAATGCTGCTGCTCACAGCTGCACGGAAAGCACACACAGACACACACACAGAGACCTTTCCTGTGTCTCAATTCACATGCTTTTACCTTCACACTCGCTATGTTGAGTACATAATTGCGCTCACTTTGACACGTGTGACCACATGCGCTCAGATGGTGCACTCAAAAGTTGCGAAAACCGGCAGCCAAAGAGGGATGACACATTGGCGCTAGCGGCTCGCTAACCTCCATGTCACATGACACAGGGGGAAGATAATGATGGATGAAAAGCAGTTCCATTACTATGAAACGGTACACACTTTGTCATACACTGTGTCATAAAACAAACAAAGATGGAAAACACATAAAAACACAGTACATGATTAGACCTGTAAGACTTTATACTCTGTTTTCCCCAGAAATACAGTTCAAAAATCATATAAATAAACCTCAGTAAATCCAGTTGACTTTAAAATCACAGTTTTAAGCCTCTGTAGTTGGAGGGCAACAGCACTGCAGCGGTGGAATCAGCCCAGAATGATTGTGATGGAGAGAAACTGGTCTAGAGGAAAGTTGATGTTCTCCTCATCTGTCTGAAAAATCACATTTTAATGTCTGAATGTTTGGAAGATCTGCTCTTGTGAGAAATTGATCCAGTATTAATTTCTGTGGCGATGGAGCGAAAGAATCACTTTCCCTCCCTCCCATTACGATGAGCGGACTCAAACCACCCGCTGCTCTCTTAAAGGAGCCGGGGGATAATGGAAAAAACCCACGTGACACAGATACAGAGGCCGTCTGATACAACGGTCGTTTTCGGGGGTGCAGATCTGATGTCAGGAAGTGATTTTTTTGAAAAGTGATTTTTTAATTTTTTTTTGCCCATGCAGCTCATTACATGCCACCATAAATCACAACTTTGTAGAGGCTCACCATATCATTCAAAGAGTACTGCACAGGGAATTATTTATTGTGCTTACCTTTCTTGTTTATCTGTCCTAAACAGCCAACAGCGCATATCACTGCTGTTATATTAGCCTAGTGAATTATAATTTTAAGGGTCTCGGACACATTCTTATCTTTCGCCTCCCTCTGACCTTCCCAGATCCCCAAATCTTCTCACCATCTTCCTTTTCTCCCAGTGTATGGGACTACTTTATGCATGATTAATTGATATGGATGAATATCAAAATATGAATCCTAAGATTGAGGGGGTTGTTTTTTTTTTTTTATTTAAAGCCTGCTGATGTCATCAGTGTCTGTGTAAGAAACTACCCATTCATTTGCATCGTAGTGAAGGAGACCAGAGATTTCTGCTCTGGTTATTTGTTCCACCATTTCAATCATTTCTTTTTAGATGTGAATCTAAAATGTGAAGAATGTGATGTCTGAAAATACATTTATTCAATTTTGAATAATTTAGGGTATTTTTATTGGGGGGGACAATTCATGTTTTTCAGAAATTGGGGGGGACATGTCCCCCCCCGTCCCCCCTGGGATCTGCACCCATGGTCATTTTCAAGTCAAGCCGGTAAAGCAGCTGGCAGGAGGGCATCTGCTGATGTTTGCTGGTGGTTAATGTTCAGTCTGAGACCACACTGTCCTGTTAGAAGAGTGTGTCCACAGTGTAGGCTACTACATGAGAGTAAGTATGGAGAGCATCAGAAGACTCATTCCGCGGGTTAACTGTCGAGAATGTAGAACAGAACTAATTTGATATTTTTAGCCTACTTGTGGACTTTTATGAATCGAGGCAAAAGCGGTTACCAGGTGACTCTACGTGTTAGTGTTCAGACCTGGAAGTAACATCGGTCTCAGGTGAGCCAAACATAAGTGGGCAGATGTGAACACATTGAAAAGCATCAAGTTGAGATCTCCCATTTCATTTTCTCACCATCTTTCTCTCCCCCTTGATCTGTGTGTGTGTGTGTGTGTGTGAGAGAGAGAGAGAGAGAGAGAGAGATTTTTTTTTAAAATCTAGTTCATTCAGAATCAGATATATTGGCCAAGTATGCTGCATACATACAAGCAATTTGACTCTGGATTGCATAGATCTCTGACGCTCACATAAAAGACGTACAACTGGACAATAAGTTAAGCATAACAAGAATAAGAATAACATATAGTTAGATAAAATGATAACTAAAGTGAAGTGGCCAGATTGTACTCTACAGTCACATGTAAAATAGACAATGATGTATTTCCATATATACACACATACATAAATACATATATATTGCAGGATTTGTATTGACAATATTTACATCAGGCAGGGTGTGGCAATGTCATGGACAGTGAGCAATGACATTAATCATTTCACATGAAATGAAAAGATGGTTGCACCAGACTTAGCAAAATGCTAATTCCCATCTAAATCTAAAATGATCATTTCCATATGTCCAGGTTGGACACACTGGGGGAGGAGGTGGAGAGATGCACACTGAAGATGTTAGAGGTCATTCTGAACAACCCAGTTTATCCAGTTGATAATACCTTGATGGACCAAAAAAACAGCGGTGGTGGACAATTTTGTATTCCCTAATATCAACATCAGCATCAAAGAAATATTTGAAAATATTAAAATCTGTGTTTGAACTAGATTTAAGGGATAAAAAGCAGGTATTTGTTTTATTTTTTTGTTTCGAAAAATGTAAAGAAAAAATTTAATCGGCCGAGATATATCGGTTCTTATATCAGACTTTTTTATTCGCTCATATCAACATCAACCCCAAAAAATCCATATCAGTCGGCCCTAGTAAATACCCATCATCATCCTTACAATTTCTTAACAGTTTTGGCCAAACACTGTCAAACATTAGAACTGGTACAGTGGGTCCTTGTACAAGAGCAACACTGAAACATTCAGCAGTCAGAGAGAACACAGCTTAAAACAGCTGCAACAAAACCCCAAGAGATATGTTAACACTGCCACCATCATCTGCAACCACATCTCTGGTCTCTGGGGTGTTATTATGCACAGTGCGCAGATTTCTGTCTGCATTAAATTTAAGCTCAGGTTCACATAGGTTATTATATTGGTGGATATGTATCCGTCTTTTAGAGCAGCTTTCTACCAGGACACTCAGAGTCTTACAAAAACCTGTGTTAAAGACAATCAAATAAACAATGGCCTCCGGGTTTCGGAGGTCTCATCTGACGGAAATTGAAGGTTTGTCCAAGTGAAAACGATGAGAACAGAAGGCGGCTTCTACCTCCAGATCTGTTGACAAGCCAAATGATAATGTGACGGAGTGAGAGAGACGGAAGCGAGTGCCAGCGAGGAGGGTGATCAGATCGGGTGGGAATAGGGGAATAGATATGCAAGGTAACTCAATTAAGGGAGGCAATTTCCACCCTCCCCTCTTGCCCTGAAAGAACTAGAGCAAGTGAAGCCACTTACAATTGTGTCAGAGGACAAATGGAACACAGAGACAGAAAAAGGCTCATACATTTGAAGAGCAAGAGGACTCGGAGAAAGAAAAAAAAAAAAAAACAGCAGCAGAACCTGCACGTTCCGACGAATGGTACCAGCGTGATGAACCTCCAGGGCTGGAGCAGAATCCAGTCCCGGCCACAACTTCAAAAGGAATATGTTAAAAAGAGGAGGAATCAGAGGATCATCTGTGAGAAATAACAAAATTATATTTATTAGTCACAGCCTGCTATCAGTTCTTCTCTCTGCAGCAGGGCTCTATCATCCAAACAAATAAAAGAACATTTTCATTCATCTGAGGGCTGGTGGGAAGGAAGGGTCGACCCAGAGAGAACAACAGAAAAAGTATTTGCTGCTTTCCTGATTTCTTGCTTTTTTGCGTATTTGTCGCAATTACATGTCAAATTCTACAGGACAGGCAGTGATCAGGCCTGGTTGTTGAGATTGACATTGAACTTAATATTCCAAAAAAATGGTTTATCACAGTTATTTCATGATTTAACAAGGGGGGAACTACTTTTTCACACAGGGCCAGGCCAGTTTGGATAGCTTTTATCCTTTAATAAATGAAAAGAAAATAGAACGGCTCGCACACCACAGAGCTCCAAATGCACTCCTTTCATTCTCAGGAGATAACGTGTAACGTTTCGAGCACCAAACGGTTTTCGTCAGACATACAGAATCCACATAGACGCCATCTTAAGTATCATGTGGTAGTCACGTAACTGAATACAGGAAACAGTTACCGGTACACACAAAAATACTAACATTTAGCACAGGAAAAATGTTAGAAATTCTTTTTTACAATATCTAATGGTAATAGTACCGAGTCCTGTTATGTTCTAGTGTTTTTCAGCATACATATAAATACTTCCTGAGAAAAATCAAAAGCATGTGTGCAGGGGTACACACACACACACAAGCAATTAAACTGTGTTATGTATGTACACATGTACACATACCAATTAAAACACATCAATAGATGTAAGTTATACCAGCAGCAGCATAGAAATACCATAGTACACTACAAATACAATACATAGTAGTAGTAGTAGTATCCTTTAATAAATGAAAACATTATTTAAAAACTCCATTTTACTGTTACTTGAGTTATCTTTGTCTAATATTAAAATTTGTTTCGTGATCTTAAACATTTAAGTGTGACAAATATGCAAAAAAGTAAGAAATCAGGAAGGGGGAAAATACTGTACTTTTTCACAGCACTGTATGTTCCAAACAAGTGGTGGTTCTTTGGGGTTGTGGCCACAACCAGGTAGCCTGGTCCTGTACAGTCATTGAGAAACATTGACCTCCTAGTAGGTGGATACTCTGTTGAAGTTTGAAACTATTGGATCTGCCGCTACCCAATCGCTAATGTTTGGTTGCGACGTATGTCATGTGCCAGAAACAGTCGAACGCAATGGAGCGACCGTTGTAATGAGCGGAGCAAAGTGAGTGTGTCCAGAGATGTCTGTCGACGACAGCTGCAGGTTTTCCTCAACAAATTTAAGAGTACATTGGACGAATACTTCTTAAACAACGCTCTCGCTCCAGCTTCAATTCTTAGATGTTAGGCAGCGCTGCCACAGCGTAACAGATGGCTTCACAAACATCCATCTCTGCTGGTTTTATGAGATTTAAGATTTTTTTATCGTCAATTCTCTATTATTTTCTTATTTCCAGGATACACAGAAGAATCGAAAAGCGTTATTTTTCTCTCTGGCCTTAAAATGAACAGTATGGAATATAAATTAAGCACTCTAGAAAAAAAGTTAAAATAATATAATGTATAAAAACAACCAATGTACAACAGTAGTGCAAAAAGTAGTGCAAGTAAGGTGCATGACAGATCGCTGATTGTATTCAAACGTAACTGATTATAAAATATGAGCATTTTATGAGCAAAAAAAAAAGAAAACTAAGGGAGAGTGGTTGTGTGAATGTTGTGTTACAGGCAGGGAGCAGAAGGTGGAAGTAGATCCGTGTCTACGTAGATATTCCTTGAAACGATGCCATGTTTGCGGAAAAACTTTTTCAAAACAAAAAGAAAAAGTGTGGAGAAGGCCTTAGCGCATGACCTCAATCTCATTGTTCTCAGACACTTTTTCTGTTCTCTGATTGGCCGGTAGATTCTCTGCAGGACAAAAGCTGTGAGAGCGTTTCAGCAGGCGAAGTCCTGAAGGGAAATGAACAGTGAGCGGAGGTCTACGTAGGCGGACGGGGGCAGGCCAACAACCAGGAAGACCGTCCACCAGACCTGGGCAGCTAAAGCTAATGTTGGTGTTTCTAAAGTCAATAACTGCAGGGATGTTACAGTTGATAACCAGTTGTTGTGTATTGAGGTCAGCCCGTCGTGTTATTCTGGACATCAGAGCTTCTTGCCAGCTGGAGCCACAGGGAGCGGACCGACCGCAGACTGTAGCTACGCTGCAGCAGCTGCACTGCAGGGAGATCACAACGTTAAGAGTATGAGCTGTGTTACCCTGTTAGCTTGAGAGCATTAAGCCACCGTGTTAACTACTGTTACCACATATTAACCTTATAAATTAAATTCAAAGAAACATAAACACAGCCACAGTGCAGACACATGACTCTGTGAGCATCCACTAATGATGATGCACACGCCAGATTTTATTAAACAGGCGAATGTTGACTGTGTATTTATTTAATGATATTCAAATATAGGTCCTAGTACTGACTTCTGTTTAGACGTTTACACTTCTAAACATCCAGTCTATTAGTTTCTTTAAATTTTTGGTCAGATGGCTGAAATAAGGTTTGTAGTATAGAAGCTCTGACGCGTTTTTATACAATATGTCAGTATACTCTACTCTGTCACTCTGCTGTTATATCTTTAAAAGGGTTGGATGCTAACAAGTGTCTACATGAGACTCATCACAGTGAACATGGAAACTGATTGACTCACCAGTCACCTTTACAGCATCTGTGTGTTGATGCTCATGCTCTAACAAACTGTAACTGAGGCCTTGTTCAGACTGAAGCCCAAATCAGATTTTTTATTTTTTTTCCAAATTTGTTCCACATTACATATTGTATAGTGTCCAGTGGGTGCAATTTCAAATCCTATTTGAGCAGCGCAGCCATTCACATTGAAACAGATCTGTACAAATTTCTTCAGAATCACATTTGAAACCACCTCTTTATGTGGTTTGAATCTGATTTGGAAAAAAACAATCAGATCTCACGTGGTTTTTGGCTGTTCAGACTGTCTAAAAATCAAACTAGATACAATCTGGATATATATCCAATTTGGAGTGGCGGTGTGAACAAGGCCTAAGTGGAAGTGTTTTTGTAGAAGAAGTCTGAACTAAATCAACTAGTTGAAATGTAATGTTAAAGGGATAGTTCAACATTCTGGCAAAGTGGCCCATTGCCATTGCTCACCGAACACAATGGAGGTGAATGGTACAGGCCCCCTGTCCCTCATCAAACTCATCAAATACACAATCCAACAACTCCAAAACGCACTAGTTGTGACCTGCCCATTCACCACGCTATGGAATAATCATGTAACAGTGATTGTTGTTTCCGAGGCATATGCATAGCCGGAACTACATTCTAGAAATGGCTGCTGGGCGGAGTGATTTCAAAAGCGCAGAGTTCCAAGTATTTGCTTCATGTGTCGTAATGTTACATAATTATACATGATTATTTCATAGCATGTCGAATGTGCATGTTGAGGGACAGGGGACCCGTACCATTCACCTCCATTGTGTTCGCTGAGCAGCTCATGTCTCTCAAAACAACATGTGCTGGTAATTAAAGGTAATGAACCTACCCTAACTATAAGGATTACGGCAAAAGGCAAATTTGCCAAAATATTGAACTATCCCTTTAAAGATGTGAAGCAACGTTTGAACCTAACCAAACGGTTTTGGTGCCTAAACCTAATTATTCCATTACCATAATGATAATACCTACTGCAACTACCAGTACCGGTAACAATGACAACCAACGTCCAGCACACACGTTTCCTCAGAGTTGAATAATGACCAACAAGCTGGTCAGGGAGGAAACAGAAACCTTCCAGATGACAGATTGACATTGACAGGAATTTTCATATTAAGGTGTTTCACCAAATAATCCCACAGTGTGTCATCTACACATATAACACACAATTTGAAACAATGTGGTTGTCAATCAAGCAAATTTAACAAATCATAACAGGTTTTGATAATACGCCTTCATCCATTTTGCTTTCTGTCCTTCTTCCTCAGACCTTTTTACCTTTTCATCTCACATACACAAGCCCACACACACACACACACACACACACACACACACACACACACACACACACACAACCCATCCATCTCTCCTCCTTTCTCCTCGGTCTCATTTTCTGCTCTAAATAATGATGCAGCAGACTCAAATCTCAGCCAGCGAATAAGAATGAATTTCTCTGGCCTGCCTCACAGATGGAACCTTTCAGCAGGCCATTCTATTTATGTTCCAATCCAATCCAGCCGTGACTCACTCACACCATTACTTTCATTCAGGATTATTGCAGTATGCTTGTCTGCCCTAACTGGAGAGTATATACCTGGCCGAAGTTTGGAGCGGAATTTAAAACAATCTAAATGCAGCCCCACGCTGTGCGGACGTCACTGCAATCACACACCTTCATGAAGAAAGAGATAATGACTCCAGTTGACTTTGATGCACAGCGGTGAGCTGTCTGACTCCTCTGTCTGTCCAGAGATGGGCCGCGTGTGATCACTGTTTTACCTCATAGCACTGTCTGCTCATCGATTATACTCCAGTTTGTAATTTCAAGATGGTTTGTTATTTACTGTGTTTATTTTTAACTAATTCCATTTTCACACCATTTCCATTAAAGAATAAGTCACAACTAGGGTTTTATTTTTGTAATAGCAGTGGAGGGTAACCCATTTACAGGCCGCTAATTACGTGATAATAACAAGAACATTTCAAGAAATAGCCAATAAATAACAAGTAATTGTATAGTAATGTCAAGAAATAGCCTAGATAATAACAAGTAATTACATAGTAATGTAAATAAATCACCTAGAAATAACAAGTAATTGCATCGTAATGTCAAGAAATAGCCAAGAAATAACAAGTAATTGCATATAAATTTCAAGAAATAACAAGTAATTGCATATAAATTTCAAGAAAAAGCCAATAAATAACAAGTATTTTCATAATAATGTCAAGAAATAACAGTCAATTTCATGGCTCAGGAGGTAGAGTGGGTCATCCACCAACTGGAAGGTCGTTGGTTCGATTCCCAACTCCCCCAGTCCACATGTCGAAGTGTCCTTGGGCAAGACACTGAACCCACACTTGCCCTCATCGTCATCATCAGATGAATGTGTGTGAATGATTAGCCTCCAAACCTGTCTGCGCACAGAGCTGTATGAATGTGTGTGTGAAAGGGTGAATGTGACATACAGTGTAAAGTGCTTTGAGTGAAGTCCATTTACCATAGTGATGTCATGTTTTTTCATAAAGGCAAAAGATTACACATGCTTTGAATTTTTTTGGGAAAGGCCAACATTTTTATCCACCAAGTACTTGCAATTGACCATTACTTCTGGGCTATTTCTACAAAATCAATTTTTATTTCTCTGCTACATTTCTATAAAATTGACTGTTATTTCTAGGCTATTTCTAGACATCATTACACAAATACCTGTTATTTATTGGCTGTTTCTTGGCATTATCACAGCGGCCTGTAAATTACAGGATTACCCAGTCTTGCATGGTGAGCGTGGCCATGGTTGTTGAGTCATGACTCATTGTTTTCCTGCTGATTCCAGGTCAGTCTAAAGCTCTCTGTCAGTGGTCCGTGGCTCAACTCTTCTGAGTTTTCTTTGGACTCTGTCAGGAATCTTGCAGCAGCAACAGGTTGTGGTCAGTTCATGGTCAAATGATGTTCTTCTCACCTCTGACTCCAACGGTGCATTCAGGGGTTTGGAAACACATCTGTAACCAACACTGTTTTTCAACATCAGGTTGTGAAGGTGTCGACACAGCTCTTTGCTTTGACCCATCATGAGATGCTTCTTGTGTGACACCTTGGTGATGAGAAACCTTTTTACAGGCATCAGTTAGGACTAAAGCAGCTGATTGATGAGCACTGATAGGAAACAGGAGGACTTTATAAACACTGGCAGATTCCAGCTGCTTGCTTGTCTTTCATTCCTTTCTGCACCTCCTCCTTTTCTTCATGTGTTCAATAATTATTCACTTTATTACACATATCTTCATTTGTGGACATACGTACATGTTTTGATTTGTTCTGTATAGTGTGGATTACTTGGGTTGTTTGTTACATTGCTGGTGACAATTGCATGTCAATAGCCCAATTAGAAATATATTTACTTTACTTACTTTACTTAATCTCAACCCACCTTTTATTCTTTATTTTTGTATTTTTTTTATTTCCTTCTATTTTCTTTGTCTTGTTTTGTTCTTGTCTCCTCTCTGTTTGCCTATTTGAAGTCTTGTTTGTATTGTACTGTTTGTTAACCCCCATGTTGCACCCCTGTACTATTTAATTGTACTGTATGTCTTCATACTATATTGCACTAATTAGAAAAAGAAAGAAATCATACTGGGAATAATGTTGATGCGTTGATGGAGCTATTTTTTATAGTAGCATAAGAGACAGCGATCTGCTCTTACTTGTTGTTTTATTACAATGTGCTGTACATTTTGTACATGCAACTCTACATATTTCTCAGTGTGGTACAGTGTAATCTTTCCCAAAATATTGCTTCTCTCAGAATACGCACTATATTTCTGTATTTCTGTTAACAGAATGGTTATGGACAGAACTAGTGTAAGCAAAACACTGTGAAATTTTCTACTACCTCTTCAGTTTTAAGACCACATTGTTGTGGCATTGTATGAGCTGTATTTTTTAAATAGACATGTTAAGTGGGTCTTTATTGCACTTTTGTATTTGAAAGAAGAAACAGAAGATAAAAGACATTTTATCTTTGTGTTTATTTGATTCTAACCAAGGCACTTTGATAAGAATTGCTTTCTATTTTTAATACAGAGATTAATCGCGAGTTAAAATGTGATTAATCACGATTACAAAAATGATATATATACTGTAGGCCTACATTTGTGTAGATAAGCTGGATAAGTGGTAGATGTAGCGATGAAGCGTTGGGTTTAAACCTCCATCAGGAGCAGGCTGAGGTGTCAGGAAACAACAAATTAATACCAGATGCTAGATGATTGCTCAAATGCATACATTAGTCTGATGATGCAAACGTATAAGCTAATCACAGACCTAATCCGGTTACACTGGTGGTTTGTTTACAACCTGTCTGATCATCTGCCTGCCTGCGTTTCCATCTTAATTGTAGGGATGGCACCGTGTTCTCAGATGACGCCACGTTATTACTTCAGTGAAGAAACTGGAGAAATAATAACACAGGTTCAACTTTCAGCCCACAGTGATCGTCAGTCTGTAAACTGCTGCGGCTGCATTCACCAGCCGGGGAAGGTGGGCGACCGTTGGTGGTCCCAGGACCCTCAGAGAGCCCAAAGGTCTCCAGGAATCTGCAGGAACTCAATTAAAAATCCCATTCAGAGCGATAATTAGGTCAGTTACCTGACCACCACCATGCAACATCTTCATGTTTTAATACGGTTTAATTAGGTTCTGAATGAAGTGTTCCCATCAAACAACGTGTCCTGTTTCAGCTTCCTGAAGATTATGACGTTGAAGTGTCTAATGAGAAGAAATCCGGCTCGGGCCGCTCCGACTCCGCTGTCTTTGACGTCCATCTGCGTCCCCATCGCTCTCCTCTCCTTCCACATTTCTGCCTCCATCTGTCTGCCCGTCCCCGTTTCTCCTCCGCTCGCCTCCGTCCGTCTTCTCATCCCATTGTCTCTGTCGTCTAGAGGAGCCTCGGACTGGCGCGTCGCACCGGCTGCCTCTCGCCGGCAGACTGAGGCTCCCGTTGCTTGAACGATATCACCATGACAGTACCACGCTCTGTACTGGGTGTGTGTGTTTGTGTAGAGTCAGCACATGTGAAAGGCCAGATACATTTGAGGGAATATCTGATTGAGCATCTGAACACAGCTGACATACTGAAGAGTCCCACCAAAACTAGACGTAGACTAGAGAATTTGAGAAATCAAACTATTTTTATTTTATATGACTTTTTCTTTTATCAGTTTAAGTATTTTCACTATGGACTTTTCTTCATTTGTTTTATTTTATTAATTTATTTCCTATTTTATGTTATGATCATACTGTACTTTAATGTGTATGTAAGTATGTTTTCTGTAGATATACCAGTAATGGGAAATGGAGGGAGGGAGTGGGATGGGGGGATTGGATAAAATAAAAAAAAATGTGTTACTCAAATACTTGTCTTTAATATGTATAAATCCAATAAACGAAATGTTAAAAAAAAAAAAAAAAAAAAGTTAACACATATGTGGCTGGAGCATGGGCTGTTGTTTTCAATGAAAAGTTACCAATGTGTTGGTTTTATGTATCAAAACAAAAAGGGTGTGCCTGCAGGAAGTGTACAGCTTTAAGGTGTCACATGCCTTCTGTGCAATAAAAAAAAAAATTGGTAGCGAGGCTAAATGAGCCGAGCTAACAGGCAAAACGTGGTAAAGCAGACGAGCTCTGACAGCTTCCAGACAGTCCTGTCAGTCTGTGGCTGCTGCTGCTGCTTCCAGCTCCAAACACCCTCCGCTGGATGAAGCCATGTTCAACCTTTTCAGAAACTTTCATTTTACTACGCACAACATACAGTACATCTGCACTGATTCACAAAGTGTCAACACGCTGCAGCCCCCCACCAGGTTTCCATTCAGGGGTGTTGAACTCAATTATACAAGGGGCCAAAATGTAAAACACTGAAGTATAGTCGCAAGCCCATACTGGCATTTAATGAACAGACTAAAACTGACAATGTTTTAATCAGATATGAATTCTAACAGCCCAGCACACCGTTAATGTTCTCTATAGAAATTAAAGGTGTTCAGAAATGGCCGTTTGTCCTGTTTGTCGCACCTCCTTCTAGTTTCCACGAGTTTACCTGAGTAAGGAAAACAAATTTGATTGGTCGTTATCGAGCGGGCGGGATATTCAATGTTTGCGGTGAGCTCTGTGTGTGTGTGTGTCTGTGTCTGTGTGTGTGTCTCAGACGTTTGATTGACGGATGACGGATCCAATATCAGTGGCTGATGAATCGTGATCAACGTGACGTATAATTCGTCTGCCTGCATTATTCAATGTGAAAAAAAAACTACCACACTTTCATCCCAGATTTACTCGAAAATAGAATTGTGCACAACGTTCGGGCTACATCGTCTGATAGATGAGTTATTACACTAATTTTATGACCCATAGTCAAATCAAATTTGTTTTTCTTTTCTGTACACCTTTACATAAAACAGGAATGTAATGAGTGAAAATACAAAAATAATTTTGTTTTTCATTAACGGTGCCTTCAAGAAACAAATAGATCAGATATGAACAAGCTGGTGAAACTGTATTGTGATGTGGTTATCAATCTCTTGTCTGGTCATAACAGTACGGCAGCTGCTGTTGCAGTGTATTGTGGGATATGTACTGTGAGCGCTATTACCCCAGGCCTTGGGTTTGACATGCGTGGTTCAAACTCTCAAACATTTTCTTTTTTTTTTTCCCAAAGGTGGAGTTCAGCCTGTTGAAGTGTGAATTACTTTCCTCTCCGCCGTTTTTAAATGCAATTACTTTTTTTCTGACACCTTGTGCGTTGTGCGACTTCGACAAATGAGAAGGGAGAGAGTCAAGGTTGACAAACAGCAGTGTGTTTTTTTTTTTCTTTTCTTTTCCAAATGTGTCCTCTAATAGCCCAGATTCCAGCCAACAGGTTATCTAGAAGCTGCTGGAGGTCACACACACACACACAAACACACACACACACACACACACACACACTGAGGGAGCCTACGTTCCCTGAAGATAGAGAGGAGGTGAGGTGATAACACGGAGCTCTGCTGTTTATTCCAGGCTGATGATAATCTCTCATCTGTGTGATTTCTCTGTTGGTAAATGAAGTTGATTCATCAGTGCCATCTGAGCTGCAGATCACTGTGTCTGTTTGGAAGAATTTAACCCAATTTTCATTGATACGCAGCACAATGAACTCATCTGGGAAAATAATGAGGCATCGGAGGTTATTGAATATTTATTTAATACTTAATAATTAACCGGCAAGATGTCAACAACTCGCTACAGAGCTGAATGCTAACCTTCTCTACCACGCATCTTCACCATGATGTTGCTGTTGTTACCATGCTGACATTTGCAGATTAAGACCAAACGCTGTTAGAATGTCATCATTGTGCAGGTATTTCATTTCATGTCATAAACTAAATTAAATGTTCATGACACTACCACACCATACCAACTTTATTTATAAAGCACATTAAAAACCCAGTGGACCAAAATTAAACATAAAATATACAATCGGCATAAGACACAAAATGTACAAAAAAGGAAACAGAATAAAAACAATAAAAATAAAATGCATTAAAATAGCACTATATAAAACCAATAAAACATTTTAAAGCAAAGCACAGTAAAAATCAGTCAAAAAGTCAAAATCACTAGACTGAAAAATGAAAAACATTGCAATCCCTAAAACTGGTCGTGCATGCATCTAGTGACTCCTACCTCGGTGTTTGACCATGGACCCACAAAATCTCATCACTTCATCTCCCAGTCCTCCTGAATATTTGTGCCCGATTTGAAGACATTTCTTTACAGTGTTCATATTGCGCTCACAAGAGTGAGATGGACAGATAACCCAAAAACATAACGCCACCGGCCGGCCATGATTGTTGACACAGTGATGGTATGTAAAAAACAACAAATCCTACATAAAGTCCATTAGAACATCAAGTCCCAAATCAAAACCAAAACATCTTATGTCAAGAAATGTATCATGTAAAGATCCATAAGGTTCAAATTAAGAGCAAGTCCTAGACACTGTATCTAATTTGAGAAATTTGGGTCAATGTTCAAGAAACATTGCCATTTCTCATCTCTTTGCTGCATAATTTACATTCTGCATCATTTTGTACTTTACAGTCTTGAGTCTTTTTTTTTTTTTTAGTATATTTTTTTGGGCTTTTTTGCCTTTATTGGATAGGAGAGTCGAGAGAGAGACAGGAAATGGGAGGTAGAGAGGGGGGGATGACACGCACGATAGGACCGCTCGGCACGGGATTCGAACCGGGTCTCGTCTGCAATGAGGACCATAGTCCCAACACATGGGGCAGGTGCTCTACCAGCTGAGCTAACCACCACCCCACAGTCACCACCCTTGAGTCTTGACATTAAAAAGTGATTGCCAGATAATAAAGGATTTAATTTGCTGCAGCTTTTCCCAAGTCAAAAGGGAAGATTCCAATAACATCCTCAAGTCACTGATGTTAAAGTCCTGTTGGTTCTAGAGGAGCTCTGTCCGAACCGCTGTGGCTGTGAGCGTGGCCTGTTAGCCTTTATGCTTATGCAGAATCAGAAACTTCAAATTAATCACTTGCAGTTCTATTTTAGGTTTCACAAACAGGGTCTTCTTCACTTGTAACTAGTAGTAATGAGTGACTGTTAAATGATGCATTTGTTGTCACGTGAAAAGAAGCCTTCCTCTTTCCTGCTTCAACTGATCTGCTAAAGGAAAACAGGTGAATCTGACTCGAATCTGAATTCAAAGACTGTGAAGCCAAAAGCGAATTACTCCTTTCTATAACTATGTCCCTTTTTATCCCCATCTGTTTTTTTACTTCATCCATTGTGTGAGTCTAGATAGATTTTTCAAGGCCTGGTCTCTTGAGGTTTCCAGATTGTTAGGACTCGGCTGCCTGCCTCCACTGTCTCATTAGAATTAAATTATAAATAATAAGATTGTATCACACAGATTCTCAAGTTATCAGTTGATCATTCCAGGCTGAGCCCCCTCCTCCTCCTCCTCTGGTCTTGTCGGTTCTGTCGTTACACAGTCAAACTCCTGCCACATTGACAACACGTGGCTGTTTCATCTGACGGAGGTTTCCAGTGGAACAAAAAGAGAGTGCAGAACTCCCTCTATACCCCACTGTGGTATCCTTTTCATTTCCAAATGTTGTTTGTCTTCCCCAACATCTAAATTTACCTCGGGCACGACAGCGATGCAGCGACTCCACTCGTGTTAATTGAAAGTGTGATTGTTGAAGCCAACAGGAGGAGAGAGAGAGACGGAGCTCGGCTTTTTTAGATTAGACGACGCCGCTCTCTCTCTCTCCCCGGTCCCTGTAGCTTTACAACACTTGATTGACTTACATACTGTTTCTCCTGATCTAATTATCTTATAGGTATAGGACTGCTTTAGGGCAGCTCTTTTAGATGCTAGATGTGTTTTTCTTCTTCTTTCTGCCTGCTACAACAGTGATGAGCCAGATGGCCACAATTTATTTTTACCCCACCAAAAAAAAAAAAAAAAAGGCAGCAATTACTGGTTGCAGTCATGTATTTTTAGCCCTAAAAAAAACTGTTTCTGTATCAGTGTTCACCCTGGATTAACCGTGCACATTTGCACATGCACACACACTCTCTCTCTCTCTCCAGCATCACTCCAGCTATCTGAGCAGACAGTGATGCATGTCTGACTGCACCGCTGACTTTATGGGACTTGATTTAGAAAATCTCTTCTCGGAGCCAAATCACGTTTCTCCTCGAGTGGCCTGTTTGTGTGTGTGTGTGTGTGTGTGTGTTATGTGTGTGTATCTGGCAGTCTGCAGACAGCGTGAATCACGCACTTATGCCACTGTGTGTGTTTTTTTTTACTCACTGCACCTCATGGATGTGAATCTGTTAGCATTCTGGACTCCAGCACAGCTGACAGAATCAGCATGGCTCGGGAAGATCGCAGCAGTGTGTGTGTGTGTGTGTGTGTGTGTGTGTGTGCTGTAGGGTTGTAGCTGTTCACTAGGGGGAGCACACGCTCTGACATGAGCCACTCTCCTCCTCCTCCTCCTCCTCCTCACACTCCTAATGAGCTCGCAGCGAAGGCACACATTTCCTGTTGCGGCCAAGGTCAAGTGTTAGTTCACGGAAATGAGAAATGCGAGAAAAGATGATTTATGAGAAGAAATATAATTAAAAAATGAAATAAAAGCACGAGGCTTATTCATTTGTGACATTTCGGTCTGTTACTGTACCAACATTCATCAGGTATGTAAGTTCTGCAGTACGGATGCTGCAACAATTATCCAGAGGAACACATCTCTCTACTGCATCAAATAAACCACATACACATACACATACACAACACCCACAGCCTTTATGCTTATGCAGAATCAGAAACTTCAAATTAATCACTTGTATCTCTATTTTAGCTTTCATGAACAGGGTCTTCTTCACTTGTAACTAGTAGTAATGAGTGATTGTTAAATGATGCATTTGCTGTCATGTGAAAAGAAGCCTTTCTCTGTCCTGCTTCAGCCTCCTAAAGGAAAACAGGTGAATCTGACTCAAATCTGAATCCAAGACTGTGAAGTCAAAAGTGAATTTCTCCTTCTATAACTATGTCCCTTCTTATCCCCATCTGTTTTTGAATTTTGCTTCATCCATTGTGTGATTCTGCATAGATTTTTTTTTAAGTCCTGGTCTCTTGAGGTTATCCTGCCGAACTGATGCTCATTAAAACACCTGCATTCATTCTGTTTAAATGTTTAGTGCTGCTGTCATTTTTATGTTTCAAAATCCCAGTATCAGTGTAATTATTATCTTCCAGAGCAGTCATACCTATGTTACCTTTGACTTTCAAGACCACACAGTGCTGTTAAATGCACCTATTTGAGTATGTGAACCCCTTAAATGAGATTTCTTTATTGACTGTCAAGTTATTATAATGTTTTGAACCAACGACTCGCTTTCAGTTCCAATAACCCTGAATCTATATCAGTAATTGAGAATGTAAAATCAATTGTCTGTCTTCAGAGTCAGACAGTACAGTGATGCTGACACCAAGAGTTACTTCATAAACGTCTTATACAGAGATTTAAAAAAAAAAGTGCAATGAAGCAGTGGTGAAAATGTGCAGAAGCAGACATAGAAATACCATTAATGACAGTAACTGACTTATTAAATGATGCTTAGCTTTATTTGTGGGTTGGCAGGAATGAGCCTCACCACAGAGGAAGACCACGTCTTACCCACAGAGCCTCATTCAACAGCTCTGGTTCCTCCTGGAGATAATGGCAGTCTGCTGCGCTCACCGCAAAAAGACAGATCATCCCCGATTCACTGCATCCAGCCCTGCGCCTCCACTGCTACACACACACACACACACACACACACACACACACACACACACACACACACACACACACACACACGGAGCCTATAATAACAGCTCCGTGCACCGCCATAACCAGAAAATTATCTATACATGGCTCCTTGATAAGGAATCAGACCCCCATACTACTAAATAGTTCTCCTTTACGCCGCTAGGGGTCGCATGAGGTCCGCAGATCCGCCGCCGTCCCTGACTCTCTCTCTGTGTCTCTGCCTCCGACTCTGCTGTGTGGCGCAGCAGCAGAGATAATAACGTTACTACTACTGGGTGTAATTATAGCGCACAGCCTTGAGAGCGGCGCATGAATGGCGAATGATTCACTGCATACATATCACAACATTTGCATGCATTTCGCCGAGGCTTGTCCTGAGGCCCCACGGCCACCCGAGTCAACAAGTCCTCCACTTCACTGTAATCACCCATTGGTTCATTACATGACAACCCCACTCTTCTCTATCCCTCTCTCTCTCTCTCTCTCTCTCTCTCTGTGTCTGTACATGACAGGCAGATGGGGAGGGGAGGGGGAGGTGGTGATGGTCAAGAGTTTGGCAGCGAAGGGGTTAAAGTAATAAACGTCCAGCCCTGTCATTCTCTCTCTCTTTCTCTTTCTCTCTCCCTCTTTTCTTTCAGGTATTCTAGAGAAGCCACAGTGCGGGCACTCAGAGAGAGAGAGAGAGAGATAGCCCTGAGAAACAGTGAAGGAGAGATGGGGCCGAGCGCGAGAGGGGGGGTGGGGGGAGAGACGTTGACGGGCAACCGCGGCGTCCAATCAGGAGAGAGCTATCAGCGTGATTTACAGCCGCGGGGGCTGCGAGGGGGAGGTGCGATGCAGGGGAGAGGAGGAGGAGGAGGAAAAAAAGCAAATAGTTGAGTGAACAGCATCAGTAGAGTGGAGTGGAGGAGACGCAGTGAGGGAGCAGGCTGCCAACAGGAGACACAGCCACAGGAGGAGGAGAAGAGAAGAAATTAAAAAATATATATAAAAATAAAAACAAAAAGAAGCCAAATCTTGAACATTTTAATTTTAGGATTAGAGATTCAACGCGAGAATCAACATGTATTCTGTATTTTTCTAATATGGATTATGATTTCTTTTTTTTCCTTTTTTCCAACTCCTCCACAGACTGGCTTCATCACTCCGGCGGCACTGCGCTTCATTGGAATGTGCGCTGTGGCTTCTCCGGGGCGCAGCTGAATAGAAAGACAGTGGAGCTAGAATAAAAAAAACAAACAGAAAGCTTCAGCAAGGCGTTCAAACTCCTTACATTTGTATTTTTTCTTTCTATCGATGCCTCTCTTTTGATGGGACAAGTTTTCCCGGACGCCTTAACGCATTTTTTGGAGACTTTTACGCATTTTGGAGACTTTTACCTCCCGACTGAAATGGGTGATGGAAATTGACATTTTGTCCGCGAACAGGGGATAGCGAGGTTTTATGATCTTTTCTACCGAAGTGCACTTGTTTTTCCGGCGATGATTGTGCTTTTGATTGTCCTGAGCATCGCGGATGGAGCGCTCTCTCAGATACGCTACTCTGTGCCGGAGGAGGCGGACCACGGCACCTTCGTGGGGAATATCGCCGAAGACCTGGGGCTGGACCTTACCAAACTGGCCTCTCGCCGCTTCCAGGTCGTGCCCAGCTCGCGCACGCCGTACCTGGAGGTGAACCTGGAGAACGGGGTGCTGTTCGTCAGCGAGAAAATCGACCGGGAGCAGATCTGCAAGCAGAGCGCCAGCTGCCAGCTCAACATGGAGGTTTTCTTGGAGAACCCGCTGGAGCTGTTTCGGGTCGAGATCGAGGTGGTGGACATTAACGACAACCCGCCCAGCTTCCCGGAGACGGACATCACGGTGGAGATCTCGGAGAGCGCGACTCCCGGGACCCGTTTCCCCCTGGAGAGCGCCTTCGATCCGGACGTGGGCTCCAACGCTTTACGCACGTACGATATCACCACCAACAACTACTTTTACCTCGACGTGCAGACCCAGACGGACGGGAACAAGTTCGCGGAGCTGGTGCTGGAGAAGCCGCTGGACCGGGAGCAGCAGGCGGCGCACAGGTACGTGCTGACCGCCGTGGACGGGGGTCAGCCTCCGCGGACTGGCACCGCGCTGCTGGTGGTCAAAGTGCTGGACTCGAACGACAACGTGCCGGTGTTCGACCAGCCCGTCTACACGGTCAGCCTCACCGAGAACGCGCCGGTGGGCACGCTGGTCATCCAGCTGAACGCCACCGACATGGACGAGGGGCTGAACGGAGAGATTGTTTATTCCTTCAGTAACCACATCTCCAGCCGCGTCAAGGACCTGTTCAGCATCGACCCGCGCACCGGGCGCGTGGAGGTGCGCGGGGAGGTGGACTTCGAGGAGAGCAGCCTCTACCAGATCTTCGTCCAGGCTAAGGATCTGGGGCCGAACGCCGTGCCTGCGCACTGCAAAGTGCTGGTCAAAGTCACCGACATGAACGACAACGCTCCGGAGATCACGTTCAGCACCGTGACCGAGTCCGTGAGCGAGAAGGCGGCCCCCGGTACCGTGATCGCGCTGCTGAGCGTGACGGACCGGGACGCGGAGGAGAACGGGCAGATCCACGTGGAGATCCTCGGCGACGTCCCCTTCAAGTTAAAAACCTCCTTTAGGAATTATTTCACCATCGTGACGGACGGGCCGTTGAACCGGGAGCAGGCGGACTCCTACTCCGTCACCGTGGTCGCGCGGGACAAAGGGACCCCCTCTCTGGCCACCAGCAAGTCCATCCGCGTCCAGGTGTCCGACGAGAACGACAACGCGCCCACCTTTACGCAGCCCATCTATGATGTGTATGTGACAGAGAACAACGTGCCAGGGGCGTACATACACGCTGTGACGGCTCTGGACCCGGACGTGGGGCAGAACGCGCTCATCAGCTACTCCATCCTAGAGTGTGACATCCAGGGCATGTCGGTCAAAACCTACGTGTCCATCAACGAGGAGACGGGCTACCTGTACGCGCTCCGGTCCTTCGACTACGAGCAGCTGAAGGACTTCTCCTTCATGGTCCAGGCCAAAGACGCGGGGACGCCGGAGCTGTCCTCCAACGCCACCGTCAAAGTCATCATCGTGGACCAGAACGACAATGCCCCGCTGGTGCTGGCCCCCGTGGGGAAGAACGGCACCGCCAGGGAGCCGCTGCCCCGCTCCGCAGAGCCGGGCTACCTGGTGACCCGCATCGTGGCCATGGACTCGGACGACGGCGAGAACGCGCGGCTGTCCTACAGCATCCAGAGGGGCAACGAGAACGGCATGTTCAGGATGGACTGGAGGACCGGGGAGCTGCGGACCGCCAGGCGGGTGTCGGCCAAGAGAGACCCGCACCAGCTGTACGACCTGCTGATCGAGGTTCGGGACCACGGGCAGCCGCCGCTGTCCTCCAGCGCCAGCGTGCTGGTGGTGCTGGTGGACAGTGTGGCTGAGGGCCACGGGGGCGGGGACAGAGGTGGCGGCGCTGCCAAGGCCAAGGACGGCACCCTGGACCTGACGCTCATCCTCATCATCGCGCTGGGCTCCGTCTCCTTCATCTTCCTCCTGGTGATGATCGTTCTGGCCGTGCGCTGCCAGAAGGACAAGAAGCTCAACATTTACACCTGCCTGACCAGCGACTGCTGCCTGAGCTGCAGCCCCTGCTGCTCTCAGCAGGGCCGGGCCCGCAAGAAAAAGCTCAGCAAGTCAGATATCATGCTGGTGCAAAGCGCTGTAAACGTGAGTGGAGCCGGTACAGCTCAAGTCCCCGTGGAGGAGTCAGGGAGCTTCGGCTCCCACCACCAAAACCAGAACTATTGCTACCAGGTATGTCTGACTCCAGAGTCTGCCAAAACCGACCTCATGTTCCTAAAGCCGTGTAGTCCGTCTAGGAGCACAGACACCGATCACAACCCGTGCGGGGCCATAGTGACAGGGTACACAGACCAGCAGCCTGACATCATATCAAACGGCAGCATTTTATTAAACGAGGTAAGAGTCCTCTCATGCACCCTATACGGTCTAACCTCCCCCCTCCCATCCAGAGACCCTCAGCATGTCTGAAAGTATGATTCATACACAGGATTCTGCCCTGAGACACTCAAGTCTGCCTGTTTGATAATATTTAAACACATCCCTACGTGACAGACATAATAATATGTTTCATACAGGAGCCATCACCAGTCCATCCTCCTCTCAGCTCAGTGGCATGCATGCCAGGCCTTTTCTTTCATTTATTTCTTATTAAAGAAAAAGGCTTTTATTGACTGCTGATGTGTGTCGCACCATCCTCTAAAAAAAAGGCATTAAAGTAAACGATGATTAGACCACTGGTTGCTGACAAGCTGAGGTCAGCTGTGAAGCAGCAATCATTGCATGTTCATGCTGTGCTCCAAACATGATAATAATAATAAAGTCAGAATAAAGGAAGTGTATATAAGCATAATGTACGGTGGCTCAGAGCTGCTGGTTGCTGTGGGTGCATCTGTCTGCATGTGTGTGTGTGTGTGTGTGTGTGTGACTGAATCCTTGGGGAGAGGAGTGTTCGCATTAAGCATACTGGTCACAATGTTGCTGAGTTGCACTAGAACAAAGATGCGTCTCTTGGCTGTGCCAGCTTGAATAGGTGCACTACTTTATCTTGCGCCTTGGCAACATATCTGTATCCTGTTGGGGAGAGCAACGCCTCCTACAACACACACACACACACACACACATTTAATGATGATATGAGTGACACGTGTAGTGGCTGATGGTTGAATGTTAAGCGGCAGGTTTCATTTTGATAGCCAACATCAACATGGCACTGTGTGGGTTTGATGGTGGAGATGTGTTTTTTTTTCCCTCCCTCCTCTTCCCTTTCCCTCTATGCTAATCATGTTACTATAGGGTTCTCCACACACACACACTGAAAACCGCCCCCTCTCTCTTTCAGACCAAACACCAACGAGCTGAACTCAGCTACCTGGTTGACAGACCAAGACGTGTCAACAGGTAAATATGGAAATTCTGCAACCATCTCTCTCTCTCTCTGCAATAAAACCTCTCATCTCCTTTATTCACTCTCCCTCTTTCTATCTCATTACTGTTGATGATGAGATGGGACCAGTACCAGTAGAATTACTGTAGAAGCATCATCCTCTCTTCTCTCTTTCTCTCTCTCTGGCCTCGCAGTTCGGCGTTCCAGGAGGCCGACCTGGTCAGCTCCAAAGACAGCGGCCACGGCGACAGCGAGCAGGGAGACAGCGACCACGACGCCACCAATCGGGGCCATTCCTCCGGTAGGAGCTCTCGCTTGTTTATAGAAGCGGCATCTTTGTTCTGTTCCCTTTGCGTTTGTTTGATTTGATTTGATTTTTTTTCTAAACTGCATGTCCAAAAGGGCAAATCAATGTGTGTGTGTGTGTGTGTGTGTGTGTGACCTGTGTGTGGGGTCTGTCCTGTAAGCCTTGGAGTGTGCTGGCTTTGCTGTTCAGTGTGTGTGTGTGTGTGTGTGTCTGGACTCTTCTTGCTCAGTTGCGGCTCATTGTGTATAAGGGGGCTGGAATATATGAAAGCTGTAGTGTGCAATGTGCATCATCCGAGGCAGTTGAGACTGTCGGACAATCAGCTTTTATGATGATGATGTCCTCTTTTCCTAGTCTTATTCCCTGTTTTCCCTCAAAAAGGAAATGAAAAAGACAAAAAAGTCTTATCTGGCAGTCTGACCCCCAGGTGGTGAAAAAAAAGCTTTCTTAGTGTAATATTGGCTTTTTGTTGTTTCTGACACGCGATTATGTAACATCGGTGGGCCGGGGGCAGCGGAACACCCCACCACCTCCTCCTCCTCCTCCTCCTCCTCATCCTCCTCCTCATCCCTCCCTCCTCCTCTCTCTTCTCCGCCACCGTTGTTTGTAAATAAGTGGCGGTGTTAATGAGGAGCCGGCTCTCCCTCAGCGGAGAGCTGCGGCCACTCGGTGCTGGAGACCGCTCCACCAGACGTGACGGGCTTGTTAATGAGGCCGCGCTCTGCGCTGCGACCGGGGAGAGAGCGCTGGGACGCCGACCAAATAGGTTGTGTAGCCGTAGCTAAACAAAACAGGCGATTCATCCGTTCATTAGATTAATTAATGCATTCATTCATGCGGTTGCGTTCTCCCTTCATCCGTCTTTCTCCTCCTTTTCTCTCTCCTCCCTGACCATATTCTTCCATACCCATCCTTTTTTTTGTTTTTCTTTCTTCTTCCTCTTTTTTTAATCCCCCCCCTCTCACCCCTCTTTGCCTAAAGGAACCCATCTGAGATCATACAATAGGGCCCCACTGAGTTATGAATGGCGGTTTTATGTCTTCATTCAGTGGCGGGCCCTCTGTGGATGGAGCCTGTCATCATGTCTGGTCAGCCGCAGCAGGGGCCCTCGCTGTGCCAAATGGAGTTTTTCCTGCCACTTCCACTGTTAACTCCACTAGGCTGGATGGGTTACACACAATCCAGTAAACACAAACACACAGAGCTGAATCCTCTTCACTTGCCATCACCCACTCCCCCCTCCTCCTCCTCCTCCTCCTCCTCCTCCTCTTTTACTTCTTTTTTCAGCTCTAACAGGCTCAGTGTTAGACCTCCACAATTACCTCAAGTTTTACCCTTTTCAACCACCGTGGAGCTTTTTTTTTTTCCTACTCCCTAATCGGGACTGAGCCAACCCACTCCCTTTATGTGGATGGAGTTGTCCTATTTCAACCGCATTAGCATTTCGTGTGAATGCTGCCAGCCAGAGTTCACATTCTGTCATCATGAATAGTCACACTCTTTATACCGGTGGGGCCGGGGTGTCGTTTGAAATTTATACCTGAGATTTGGCAACAATAGCAAAGGAATGCTGTTTTTTCTTCTTCTCCCTATCCTCTTTATCTTTCAACACATTTGAAATTGGGAGATTTGTCAAACAACAATCTTTAAAAAAATGTGACGTTCAATTCAATACCAAGTAATTAGAAGCACATTTGAAGTATTTTAGCTTCAATACCCAAATGTGCTTCTCCCCTCGTTGTAACCGATGTGGCAGCCCGGCCAGCTGCTACACGTAGATGGAGTTGTCCTATTTCGAGTGCATTAGCATTTTGTGTGGAAAAACCTGCCAGCTCTTGTTTTTAACAAAAGAGGCTGCCGGCCCTGGTAGCCCCAAATAACACAAATCTGACTGAAATTTAAATCAGGAACTATCCAACCAGAGGAGAAGTCAACTAGAGTGCAAATCTAATCAGACATTAAAGGTCCCATAATGTATAAAGAGAGATAACTGTGCCTCTTTTGATGATAAAGCAGCTCTAGGTTCTATATATTAATACTGTGAAAGTGTCAAATCCTCAGTCCACAGAGAAATGCACTCCGACTGTGTTCAGAAGCTGAGCCTTTAAATAGCTCATCAGGATTCATGTAACTTTGTGATGTCATAACAAAGCAGTCACCATCTTAGCTAAGCCCCGCCCTCTTAGACTCGCCATTTAACATCTCAGGAAATCATTTCTCTGATTCTTTACCTACTCGAATTAGACAACTCAGAAAACAGTCAGTCAGAAGAGAGACTCTGGCTCCTGATTGGCTCATTGACTTGTTAATACTAGAGATCCAGATAGCGGCCTAAAAGAAGATATATAAAACTATATGAGATGTTTTTGGTTCTCTAAACCACTAATTCATCTTCTTATGTCTCAACACTTCAGATAAAAAACGCATGAGAAGTGTAATTTATGGGACCTTTAAACATTAGCTCTTGGCTCCGGGAACTATCTGATGTGATTTCAGTAAAGACGATCAAACAACTCACAGAACATGACTCGAGCCATATTTCAGTCGATATCACTAAAGTATTGAAGTTTTAAACCCACATCTGCCTCAGTATCGTTTTTTTTCCACCACTCTGGCTGGAACCAGCTGTTTTCTGTTCTGTTTCCAGCATATCATCTGCAGACTCTTGACTTGAAGCTCCGTCGTGGTACTGATCCAACTGAGTAGAACCCCAGTCGACTTTGAGTACCCTTGGTGCGGTAAATAGAGTACAGTTGCCAGTGTTGCGGCATTATCAGCCAGCTTTAATGACTTTGAATAGATTATTAGCTGTGCATCAAGTCTTTGTTTGATTAGGATAATTGATAGTGTGGCTTAGTGTCCCACAATGCTGGGGGAAAAAAGGGGGAACACAGGCTTTACCACTGTGTGTGCTAATTGAGTTTGTCATCAGCGAAGGCGCAGTTGAACTGTGTCAGTGTTTAATAGATGCTCGTGTTAAATAAACGTGTGCACGGCATCCATCACAGAGCTCTGTTAGCGTTAGCCACTTCTCCTGACTTTGACAGCAGACTTTATGAATACATCAGTTAGAGGGAGGAAGGAATTCAGGCTTTCCTCCCAGCGAGATGTGTTTTTTTTTTTCTTTTGGTCCATGTAATCAGATTTATGGAAGCATATTGGTTTTTATGTTGCACTAAATCCGTTGAACTATAAATTAGAGCATTAACGTTTCATATTGGCAGAGAAACGCTCCAATAAGATTTGTTTGAACGTGTTTCTGACCGCTGGAAACAGCACTGGATGGACCTGTTTACCCTCATTGCCCCATAATTTTTTCTGTCCTGTTTTTTTTCTCTCTTTTTTTATTTATTTTTACTGTAATTGTTGTTTTCCTGCCAACTGTTTCAGGCCATGTGGTCTCGTTGTTCCCTGATCAAAAGCCACTCAGTTTTACCCCTCATCAAAGATGCACTGATAGAGCCACAAAGAGCCCAGAAATCACCTGTAACAGAGCTGTGAACAGGAGGAAACTAAATCATGGGTCTGATTTCACAGCTATTAAGCGCGTTGCAGCTTCTTCTTTCTTTCTTTTTTCCTTTTTCTTTTTGTTAAAAACAATCGTCTGGATCGTGTAGGAATCCGTTTTGGAACAAAGCGCTTGTTCGGTCGGATCGCTGCCAAGATTGTTCTCAAGGTGTTTCAGAGAGTGAGGAGAGGGAGAGAGAGAGAGAGAGAGAGAGAGGATGATTTGTGGTAAAGGTCAAATGGCACATTCAAATAAACACGTACACATTAAGCACGTGCCATTACACACTGCACACGGTGCAGTTAGAGCAGCGGCGAGGTGTCGGGGCCGTCGTCCCCCCGGTGTGGACGGATGTTTTAATGTGGTGGAAGGGATGAGAAACGCCTGAGCCTTGTATTTACCATTATTCATGCTATAGCTGCTGCTTCTGTTAACGTCTATCACACCCACCACTATTATCTCCATCCTGCTGCTGCTGCTGCTGCTGCTGCTGCTGCTGCTGCTGCTGCTGTAGCTGCTGCTGCCGCTGCTGCTGCTGTAGCTGCTGCTGCTGCTGCTGCTGCTGCTACTGTAGCTGCTGCTGCTGCTGCTGCTGCTGCCGCTGCTGCTGCTGCTGCTGCTGCTGCTGCTGCTGCTGTAGCTGCTGCTGCTGCTGTAGCTGCTGCTGCTGCTGCTGCTGCTCACCATATTCATGTAAAATATAACGTGTGATCACAGGAAACACCAACCCTTCCATTTTTATTTTGAACCTGATCAGCGTAAAAAACGTGGTAGCGGATCTCGCTCTTATTTACAACGCAGCCCAGAGAGAGAACATCCAATAGGAAGAGCCAATTCTGTCTCTTTATAATGAATGACAGCGGTGGAGGAGGGACTCACAACCCTGGAGTAGAAATATCACAATGTAAATAAATAAACATGTGAGCAAATGTATATATTCACTTACATATTGCATATTCTCACTCCCCAGCCTCTTCCCTCTGTCAGACATGTACGTTTACTCACGCACACATACTTTGAATTGTAAAGACACTGATTTAATATAACAAAGGCTCGTGATGTAAAATCAAACAGCATGTATGTATGAAGACACACATGTAAAAGAAAGCATCCTGCAGGGGGGTTTGTATTGAACCCTCGCAAGTAAAATAGCTCCAGACTGTGTTTACACACCGCATGTGAGTGGAGGAACTGATCAGATGGGTTATTTCCTGATTAACAACAAAATGGAAGAAATGAGCTATTCAATACAGGGAATTTTCCTTATTTGACTCTACAGCCGCAGGAGTTCACAAGCAAAGAGGAATAGATTTTTCTTACTTTCCTGGCTTTTTCCTTTAGAGGATTTCTTTTTTTTCCTTTTTTTTGGTTGGTTGTGAAGTTGTGGACTTCTCTCAGAGTTAAAGGTCACTCTGTAACATTATGTGTGAGGGGGCAGAAAAAAAAAAGCTCCTTGTTTCACTGCCGCTGCTACTACTGCAGACTATGAAGTCCCTTTGCCCCCCCACCCCCCCCCCCATCCCCTCCACTCACAACAACACCACCACACCCCCTTCATTTCCAACCCGGCTGCTACATGTGTAAAGTACACATTATCAACATAGCCAATGTCACACACTTGGAGGAGATTGAGTCAAGACACTTATCCAATTCCTGCCCCCCCCCCCCCCTTCCAAATCCACTCCATCTCTCTCTCTGCCACCGCTTGCCGTGATGATTTCCTCCTTAGGCCTGCAGTTCACGTTATCACCGTGGTAACAGCTCACTGATCAGTAATTCATTTTTCAGACCTCTGCATACCAATTACCAAATGAAGGTTATTATGGAGACTTTTTTTGCGTTTGCCCCCCCCACGCCCCCCGCCCCCCAGCGCGAACGCCACGCCGGAATGCTAAAGACGAGATGAGGCACCAGAAGTAACGAGGGGTCAGCACGCTTCAAGATCGCCTCACCTCCCCCCCCAACCCCTCCTCCCCCCTCCTCCTCCTCCTCCTCCTCCCTCCCCCGTGTGTGTGTCCTCGCTGGCCTCTTTGCTTGTGTTTGGCTTAGTGCGATACATGTTGACACAGTTTTTTTTTTTTCTCTTTCCCATCCCGTGTTGAAGTAGCGAGTGGATCCTGTTCCTCTGCCGGCAGACAAAGCCTCTTACAACTCCTGCTAACTGTTTCTGTTAAAAGAAGAAGGAAAAAAAACCTAATCTTAGAGAACTAACAGTACGCAGCAGATATAATGACATTACCCAGCAGCTTTATATACATTATATGCACGGTGCAGCTTCTCTGTGTGTGTGTGTGTGTGTGTGTGTGTGTGTGTGTGTGTGTGTGTGGTGAGAGGTTCAATTTTACAGCCGGAATGTTTTTATCCGCCTGATTCGATAGACACTGTCTAATGTGCCAGGGGAACATCTAATTTTGCCAAAATGTCAAGAAATATCAAGATGTCTTGATCTGGCTTTATGGTTGAAATTACCCACCCTCTCCCTCCGTCTCTCTCTCTCTTTCCGTCTCTCTTTCTTTCTCTCTGTGTGTGTGTGTGAGTCTTATCTCTCTGGCAGAGTCTAAATGCCACATTTCCCGTTCCCATTTTGAGAATTAACACAGCATCCATTTTGTAATGGAAGCAGAACTCCGTGTCCTCCTTCCGCTTTATTTCTTTCTTTCTTTTCTTTTTTTTTTAAAATATATTTTTGCTGCTGCTGCTGCTGCTGTGCTACCCTGCACGTCCAGGTGCACTGATACCGTATGTCTGCAACCAGCACACACAATCACACACACATAAACACACTCACATCAAGCTACAGTAAGTTGTTTCCTCCTGTGTAAGAGCGGCCGTATTAAAACATAATGTGATGGTATATTTATGGCATGTTGGTTAATATTTAATAAGAAACCCCTCCTTCTCCTCTCGATAGGAGACTGGGCACTTTTCCAAGCTGTTAGTGATGGCAAGCCAAATTAATCCGCTTTGTAACAAAGCAAATTCCCTGTTTGCTGACTGCTGCTACAGACACACACACACACACACCACACAAAAAAACACACTCACACACTCACTCCGCTTATACGGAGACGGCAGCAGTCTTAGCCTGATCAGTCTGTATTCAGAGGGATTAGCAGCAGATAGCCCGACAAGCTGGACAGTACAGATTTTAGCCTCAAACAGCGACTCAGACACACACACAACAAGCAGACTTAGGTTGCAAAAAAAACATGCATACACAGGATCTAAGCCTTGCAAAAAAAACCAAAAAAAAACATATGGGGCGATGAAAACACAATTTGGCTTAAGGCTTACACTCGGCCTAAATAGCTGTGGTGAACAGTTAATGTCCCTGCTCACTCTGTCCCCTTTAACTCCTGCTCCCTCTGCCCTCTGATGACAAAAGGTGATTCTCTCTGCCATTAAAAAAAAAAAAAAAAAAAGCTTCTCAAATAATTACATCCACATGAAAGTGAGCAAGCCCAAACTGGTTCCCATTCATACCTGCGACGTACCAGCCTTTTCATGGGGAACAATAGGTTTTTTAACAGAGGGGGGTGGAGGGGAGGAGGGGAGGAGGAGGAGGGGAGGGGGGAGGGGGCCTGGGACAGGGGGCAGGCTGGTAATCCAATATCACTCAGTTTGTGGTGCAGTTAATCTAATGTCCACGCTGAGAGGAGCACGGCCACTTTGCTGGCTTCAGAGACACACACACACATATGCTCTGGCTTTGTCGTTGAAATTCCACCCACCTTTTTTTTTTTTTTGTACATGTAGGTGCCTGCAGCTCACACGCAAACAATCCAATCACCTGTGCTGTTCTGCATCCGACTACTGATATACTGTACATTCACATGTCTCGATTAAAAAGCTTTGCAATGGAATTTAAAAGCGATACATGCTGGACATAAAACGTGTGTTTCAACCACACATGAATAATCAGAAGATGACGGTATGTGTTTTTTTTAGACCTCGCTGACCCCGACTGTTTTCTCAAATCCAGGCTGCGGCCCCTGCCTGGGAAATGAATCACTCACCTTACATAACCACCGTCACTAAATGCCTCTTTTTTTGTATTTTATGTCTGTTTCCTGTCTGTGTTTTATCAGCATGGAGGGCAATGATGGCGTATTCATATCATTTTAGCAGTTGTAATTATGACTGTGTAATTTTAGATCAGTCTGCGTGGTTGGTTTGTTTACCATCGAGGGGCTGCAGATTGACCTATGAGGGTGTGGGGGCTGTTGGCCCATTAGGGTATTCCACTTCCTTTGCATTGTGTAAGCATTATTCTGTGTTAGTAATTAGTCAATATTGGTTTGCCCGTGAAAATAATTATTTTGCACTGTTGCCGCTCCATTGCTTTGATTGATTTTAAAATGTGTCCTTATCTCTGAGGGTCTCACAGCTCTACACGTCGTAGAGGCTAGAAATGAAAATGACGTTTCATCCCTGCGTGTGTGCGTGTCACAGGATGACGATATAGGTTTCTGAACAGGATTGAAACAGAATCATTTCTCCTTCAAAAAAAGCCATGTAAACCCTGAAGTAAGCCATGTATATTATGAAATAAAAGTTTCATAGAGAAGACCAGAACCCCTGCCCCCCCATGCTGCAGAGCAGAGTTCAGGATCTGTGCTTGAGCATGAGACAAAAAGAAGTAGAAAAACAAAAACATCGGAAGCCTTGAGATTGTTTAAGGGAAAAAAAAGATAGAAAGGTTTGGTAATAGTTTCACGGCCATAATAATAATACAACTCTTCTTGGCCCCAAATGCCTCATATCTATATTTAAGAAAAGTACTCAGTTACTTTCTGCCTCCACCATCTCCAGATTGGTCTGCTCACAGAGGAATGGCCACTAAAAGTTTATTTAAAAATTGTCCTTAAACATCCTTTGTGCTTTCTGTATGTGCAATAAATACAGTATGTGCCTGTAGAATAAATAATATAACACTATGGATACTGGGCACATACTGTGCTTTTGTTATAACAAATCTTATTCATATTTTATGAAGCGATCATTAGTTTCACCTATAAACTCCTGTAGATAATAAGCAGATACAGATAGATAAATGTACTGCATTTAAAGGTCCTATATCATACTTTTTTCAGTGTTTTATTCATCTCAGTGTAGTTGTACATCTGTGGTAATAACAGATCTGTGAGCCAATCAGAAGCTTGATTTGAGTTAAGTTTGCAATGTACAATAGCAACTCTTCAATACTGTGACGACGATGTGACTCATGATAAAGACTGAAGAGTGTATGGTTTTGCTGAGTGGAAAACACAGACACGGGTCACTGTCGGTCATCTAGCTGCAGTCTGCACACACACAGTTTCCTCTTTTGTTCATAACAGCTCACTCTCAGTTTGTGAACTAACGTCAAACTGTGTTGGAGGGAGGAGTTGAACATGTAGTAGTTGTTTGTTTTTGCTCACATTTTCACCATCATTCATTTTATTTATTTTTAAATATCCATGGTTGTAAAGAGGCTGGTGAAGACGTCAGTTGTGACAGAACTCTGACAGCTGTTGTCAGATACTCACAGGTCTCCACCTGCCCCTCCGTACTGTTACAAGTTAGTTTTAGAACCTGAAACATGCAGTTTCTTTTCTTATTCTTCCTCTTTTCTAACCAGTTGACATGGCTCAGGTTCTGTGCTATGAAAACTACTCATAATTCATGTTTTTGTTGTTTTTGTTATTGCTGTTGTTGTGTTAATTTGTCTTATTTCTTTGTGGTGTGTTTATTGAACATTTTCATGTCACAGAAATGCTGAATATTTGACTTATTAGTCAGCACTAGTAAACACTCAGGTAAACTAAGTCTGGCAGAATAGGCTTTATGCTGAGCTCCACTACTTCCTGAACTTAGTGCTGCTCCTTTACTTCCTGTCTAACATCATTGGACAAACTGATTAATCCAGGTGTGTTTGACCATTGTTGTGACTACTGAGGTCAGAGACAGACTGGATTAATCAGTTTGTCCAATAATGTTAGACAGGAAGTAAAGGAGCCTGTTTAAGTTCAGGAAGTAGTGGGGCTCGTTCGGCATAAACCCTGTTTGATGGTGGGTCCAGGTCCCCACGCATGGCTGCTTTGTTATGACATCACAAAGTTACAGAAATCCTGATACAAACTGTGTGTATTACTATGTGGACCGAAGCTTTGACATTATAGTAATATAGAACTCAGACCACAGGACAAAGACATCAACCTGTATACCACCCCCACCTTTAACATTTGATTAGATCTGATCAGATCATTCCTGGTTTAACTTTCAGGCAGATTTATTTTATTGAGAGCTGCCGGCGCCTGCAGTGTTCTTTTAGTGCTGCTTCTTTTGTTAGAAACAACGTTCACAGTATTAATATAGAACCTCGACCTTCTTTATAATCTAAAAAGACATGGAAATCCACCGTTTTTTTCTTTTACAATATGGGACCTTTAAAAGTGCCATTGTTCCCACTGGAATGCAGTGAAGTAGAAGTATAAAGTACCATCAAATGAAAATATTCAACTATATACATGCTTTTACAGAACAGAGATAGTGAAACACAAAGCTCCGACACAAAAAAAATCAAAGAGCAGCTTGCATAAGTACATATTGTGAAAGTCTTGTAGAAACACTTGAGTGTTTTTGTGTTTGTGTGCACGGATGGATGTTCTTTTTTTTGCACGCAGGTTATAATGTTTTTTTCTTTTTAACCGTTGTCTTGTGTCAGCTTTCTGTATACCATCTATGGTGTTCGGGTCAGTTTTGACCCATGTTTTAAATCAGCTGTAAAATACACTAAAAACATATTTTTTTTCATCCAATTTGTTTTTCTTCTCTTGGTTACATTGTTAGGCTTCCTTATCCATGAAAATGTTGGTTTTGATATTTTTGGTGTGGGCTCCTGGGCCTTTTTTTGTCAGTATAAATAATAATAAAGCTATAAACAAATTTATGTGGTACTTGTATGCATTTAAAACCTGAAAACGGGTCACTGGTGACCCAAACACCAGAGGAAGGTTAAAATAAATAAAAGACTTAAACATCTCTCCTCAGGTGCCGACCTGTTCTCTAACTGCACGGAGGAGTGCAAGGCCCTGGGCCACTCGGATCGCTGCTGGATGCCCAGCTTCATGCCCTCCGACGGGCGCCAGGGTCCGGACTACCGCAGCAACCTCCACGTGCCTGGCATGGACTCTGTCCCGGACACAGAGGTATTTGAAAGCCCAGAGCAGTCGACTGATAAGTCATTCTCCACCTTTGGTAAAGAGACGCCTCTCAGTCATCAACATCAGCAACCCCATCACCACCTCCACCACCATCACCATCACCACCTCCTCCAAAACCACCACCACCACCACAGCTCCCTAGAGAGGAAAGAGTTGGAAGCATTTCTGCCCAAAGCTCCCTGTAACCCGGCTTATTTAAGTGAGTATTGTATTTTTTGCTCAGGCCCGAGCAGCCGACCCCCGCACTCTCTGATATGGTGATTGAATTAGGTGAAGAAGATGAAAAAAAAATATTCCAAATTCAATTTTCTCCCTAGATTGGCGAGCAGAAGGAAGCATGAAATTCATGTCAAGCCTGACCCCTGTTCTTGTCAGAGTGTTTAACTAACTCTTCCCTCTTTGCCAAGCATCTCCATTATCTGTGAATGTGACGATCTTATCTTCATCCACCTACCATTTCAATGCATACACACTGCACACACTACACACACATACGCACACAACTCCAGCACTGATTGGCCTGTGGGCTTTTTCCAAATGAAACATGCCAAAAGCAATTATGCTCTATATGGTTTCTTTGATGTGGATGGAGATGTTAGCATTAAGGAAGCTCTGTCTCATTATGGGGGGGGGGGGTGGTTCCTATAATAGAAGAGACACAGGAACCTCTCAAGGAACCTCGCAATGAAAAATTGGTTGTTTTTAATCAGTGAAGAAGAACAGCAGGCAGTGAGCTTTAACGTCTCATTCTCATTCGACGGACATTATTGTGTTGAAGCTGAGGATAAAAAAAAAACAGTTTCAGATAATTGAGAAGAAGAGGAGAAAAAGAAGAGGGAAAAAAAGCACATTTCCCAAGGAACGCGCTTTCTTAACTCTCATTCAAAGGCCACAAAGAGATACATCCTCAATCACTGCAATTTGGTGATAATGCTTAATTATAATTTTGTCAAGCAGCGCCTGAAGAGGCCCCCTCTCTCATCATCTGACACAGCCTGTCAGAGCCATGCTGCTTCCCTAGCGCCATCATTTCAAACCACAGCATGCTGTTAGGAACAGCAGGGAAAATGCCTTTTTTCCTTTTAATTAATGTTTTATTCATTTGCTCTGTTTTTTTTTCTTTTGTATTATTATTATTTTATTATTCTGATCCTTTTATATCAAAAAAAAAAAAAAAAAGTTATGTCAGGCAGGCATCCAAATCGCGCACATTAGAATTTCACAGTCCTTCTGAAGGGGGCTGCATGCGTTCGAGGACAATGTGTTGCCGCCGGCGTCGTCTCAATCAGGTTCCAGTTCGCTCGAGTTGAGATCAGTGAGATTTGGAGATTGTTAAGTGATGTTCACAAACAGTCATAAAAGTTGTAAACCAGCCTCATAACAAACAGGGAATATTCAGCTTTGTAGAAAATAAAAACTGTCTTTGAAAATAAAAAAAGAGATAGATAAAAATCTGCGAACAAGTCACTGGTGAGGTTACACAAAGACAATGTGAGACGAGAAGTGTTTCCGCGAACATCTGTGTACAGATACACAGCGGGGGAAACGGCATGTGAATCTCAGCACGCACATTTCCTGCAGTGTGTGTGTGTGTGTGTGTGCACTTGTTACAAGTTGTTTTTTATGAGTTACAAGTATGAAATTTGACGTCTTTACACCTCAAGCTGTTGACATAAATGACGGTGTGAGAACATTTGAGACCCAGGTGCAGAAAATATTTAATAGTACAGTAAATATTTAATGTGCTGTGTATGCATACAAACCCACCCACCCACACACACACACACACACACACACACACACACACACACACACACACACACAAACACACACACATACACAGACACACACATCAACTGTCAAAGAAATCTGCTCTCAGGCAGCTGAACCATCAGCCCTCTGCTGTATCACTCTGATGCACATGCAGCCAAATTTCATATGGAGAGCTTCAGTGTTACACACCGTGTGGGAATTTTGAGCGCTCAGTTACACACTCACTTTGTCTCTGTTACTCAGATGTGCTTTCTTATGTCTTTTTTTGTAAACCTCTCCTCTGTAAAGTCTCTTTTTTCTATTATGTACTTTTCCATGAATGTCCATTTGTCACAAGTAATTATTTTTACAAATTTGAAAACAGTGGCATGTAAAGTTTGGCACCCCTGTTTAAAATTTCTGTTAATGTGAACAGTTCAGCAGATGGAAGATGAAATGATCTCCAAAAGGCATAATGTTAGAGATGACACATTCCCTTTACATTATAAGCGATATATATATATTTTTTATTTACATCTTTTACATTTTCAAGCTGACAGAAAAAGGAAAATGGCCCTTTAGCAAAGGTTTGGCCATCCTGCATAGATAGTACCTAGTAGACCCCCCCCCTTTGGAAACTATCACAGTGTGTAAATAGTAAATATCTTGTCTGATAGCTACCTTGGTCAAAGTTATTTCAGAGCTCAAGTCTCCTGGGTTTCCTATTATTTTGCAGGCTGCTGCTTTGTTTCCCTTTTTCACTTTAAAACTATAGAAAACTAAAATAATACACTGATATTACTTGTGTTTCAAGTGTTTCAAGTTTAACTTTTGGAGATCATTTCATCTTCCACTTGCTGAACTGTTCACATTAATAGAAGTTTTTGCATGACACTGTAAGTACTAATATTTCAACACATGCAGCTGCTTTACAATTACAAAACTTTTGGCTGATTTTATTTTATAAATGTATACCTTTTTTCACATATGCACAGTTAAAAGCTGAATTAATTGATAGAACTCTCAATAATACTATATAAATACTTGTAAACATCACTTCATAACAAGGTTGGGCAAACTTTTTGACTCAGGGGCCACAATGTGTTTTAATATTTGACAGCCAGATAGATGGAGAGTGTTTGTGTGAACCAATATTTGACGGGTCGGATTAAAAACCCCAAAACAAAATCAAGGTCCTTTTGACACCACTTTATTCCCATTAAGTCCCAGCAGGTTGTGATCAGAAATCATTCAGCACGAAAAGGGATTGCAGCAACAGTGTATTTCAGCTGGATCTCATGAGCAAATGTAGATTAAAGAAGAAGCAATTAAAACAGTAAATAATAAAAACATCAGCGAAGCGTAACACTTGTGGGGATTTCAATTTGATGCCGCTTAATAAGAATCGTGTCAACTCCATCTAAATCAATAAGAGATGAAGAGAATATTAAATGAACGATTAAAATCTTTATAAGTGCACTGCAGCTGTGACAATGCAGTTTGGACAAAGAAGCAGCTATATGGAGGTGAAATGGGAGCAACAGTACATAACAGCATTATATTGATTTTAGTTAATCAATTATGATTATGATGAGGATTTTAGGCTGTTAGAAAGATAATATAATCAGCAGTATAACACAAGTTCATTTAAAGTAAGAAATCGGCAATTAATGCTGTATGGAAGCTGAAATTAAAGCCTACAGCTTATATCATTTAACATGATGTAAGGCAATAACAAGGATCATCGTGTAATGGAATATATAATTAACCAAACATGTGAAAGGCTCGAATGCTATAATTATAGAACTGCAACGATGCTGCTGTTGTTATGGTGCGTTTTTGACAGTGGAAGTTGTTTCAGACTCCAGTAAGTCAGACAAATTGAAAGACAAATGTGATAATGATGCTCAAGAGTAAAGTGAGCCCGGGCAGGTGAAGAGAAAATTCTATTAATTGTGGCGAGAAGGTCTCAGCAGTAATTTAGCCTCATTAGATGATCATAGCAGCAAACTGGAATATGTCAACACCGTTAAATGGAATGTAGAGATAATAGAACACGTAAAACGAACTAATAAAATCATTAAGGTTGCGGTTTGCCTTGATGAAAGGCATGTAACGCGATCTAATGGAACATCAAATATTTATGAGTGTAAAAAGGCTTGAAAAGCTTCATCTGAAAATAGGAGCGGGAGAGGAGCCACTCAGCTGGCATTTGAAATTCAGATCACACATTACGTAAAAATATGTGTGTGATTTAAACCTGATGAACTTTTTTTTATTTGTTACAGCAGCCGCACAACAATCAATGAACAATTAAGCATTATTTAAATCATTTCTATAAGTAACTACCACCCCCCTCTTTCTCTTTTTCTCTCTCTCTCTGTCTGACCCCCTTTTACACTGTTCAGCCTTCACTTTGAAGGACACTGTGTTTGTTGTGCGCGCCGCTCCGGCTCTAATAGTTACCATGGATGTGCTTATTATGCGCTTATGATGCAGCTCTCGAAAAAGTGAAGGGCTCCCCAAATATCGCCGCGTTTCCCAGGAACACCGCCACTCATTCCTCTCTCAGAGTAGATTAACTGTGGGCCTTATGCTAATGAGTGTGGGGGTGGCGAGAGAGGGAGGGGCGGGGCGGGGTGGGTGGTGGATGATGGCAAGGGAGGGAACAACAGTCAGGGGGGGAGGAGGGAGGAGGGAGGAGGGAAGGGGGGAGGGAAGGGGGGAGGAAAGGGATAGAATGATGATACGAAGACGGCTCAAGCTCCCTAATCTGATCAAGTCAGTGATACACAGAGACTCTTTTGTCCCAGGGACTCTGCAGGCCTGGGCCCGGACCTGGCCTGGGGTCGGGTTGAGGGGGGAGTGGGGGGATGGATGTGATAGCCACCAGAGCTGAGTGATTGCAGACATCAAACTCAGACAGGACAGAGGCAAGGGGGGGGGGGGGGGGGGGGCATGAATGAGATGTTACTACTCCAGCCTCCCCCCACCCCCCTTTGTTGTCCTCGTCCTAAATAAACCGGCCGTGCAGTCTTCACCAGCTCACACACCGTCCGATGCCACTATTCTCATAACCCCCCCACACACACACACACACCCCTCTTTTTTATACATATTCACACACATATTATCCATGAGTCATTTCACAAGAGTGAATGGAAGCAGCCACAGATGAGAGATGTGAGACTTCCTACCCCTTGTTGTTCGTGTGTGTGTGTGTGTGTGTGTGTGTACTTGTACAGCTATACATGTGAGGACCCGTTTGAGTTTTAAACCATCAGAGTGGGGACATTTTGGTAAAGTGAGGACATTTTGGCCGGTCCTGACTTTCTCAGACCCCTTCCAAGGGCTGTTTGAGGGTTCAGACTTTATAATAACTAGTTAATTATAATTAGGTTAAGAGTAATGGTTAAGGTTAGGGTAAGGGGCTAGGGAATACATTATGTCAATGAGTGTCCCCACAAAGATAGCCATACAAACATGTGTGTATGTGTGTATGGACCCACTAATTCTGTGTGAATGAGGCCATTTAAGCACTGGGGTTTCTCTCTGTTTTGTTTTCTGTCATCCCTCTCAGACAGAATCGACCCCCCTCCCCCCTCCCCCTCCTCACCCAACACTCATCCATCCCTCCACCCCCCCACCCCCTCCCCTCCAGCAATTACACAGACACGCAGCTAATCATGTTTCTCTCTCTCTCTTTCTTCTTGCAGCGAGGAAAAGGGTTTGCTAGCTCCTTTCGCGTGGACATATCGGACACCGCGTGACTTTGCACAATCAACCCCCGCCCTGCCCACCCACCCACCCCCCAACCCTGACGACGACTAAGGCTATAGAAAAAGAAGAAAAACAAAAAACAGAAGCGTTATGTTTTCAATCCATTTTTTCTCCCTCCTCACCCAGCAAAAAAATAAAAAATAAAAAAATAAAAATACAAACACTCATGACTCCACACGAAATGAGAGACACCCCCCTCCCCTCCCTCCCTCCTCCCTTAAAGAAAAAAAAGAAGAGCTCCCTCCCTCCCCTCTGGAATTCCTTGGATCACTGCCGGGCTTCGGAGGCACCCCTCTCTCTGGATTAAGGAGCCGGTCGGGACGTTGTGGAGGGGAGAGAGAAGGGGGTGGGGGGGGACGGATGGGTGCGGGCAGGTATAGATGGATGAGATAGCCTTACTGGGAGGACACCATTGTCTCAGCAGGACTGAGAAACTAAACTGAGGAGGACGAGGAGGAGGAAGAGGACGAAGACAAGGAACAGTGAAAAAAACTAAAAGCAAAACAGAAACTCATCGCTGATCTTGCCGTCCTCTTTTTTTTTTGTTTTTCAATCTGTGTGTGCCTGTTTACAGCACTGATGTATACATCTGTGAGGAACATGAAAAAAGAGAAAAAAAACCCACACCAGGAACTGAATATGTATACTGTGTAAGACAAACTGATAAAACTGAGAAAGAGCCACCTGGAGAAAATCGCCACTGAGCCCTTTAGGCATTTGTACTCGCAGAGACGCCAAATTGTACAGGAGAATCTTTGTGCATTTCAAAATGCAATACCACAGTTTTAGATTTTTCTATTCTGTTTATGTGGTCTGATCTACTTCAAACTTTGTAAGAAAAGATTGTGGGCAGGATGTATTTCTTTTAATTTATGTTGTTTTTCTTTTTCTTTTTTTTAATTTCATGTTTTATTCCTTTGTTTGCTTTGTATTTGGTTTGTTCACCATATCGTGGGCTTGGACAGTGTTTGGCCTGCACTTTTTTTTCTGAAATCGGAGGCGTCAAGTAGTTTCTATCATGTGTGAGAAGTGTTTACTGTACTCTTTTAAAAAGTTTCAAGGTGAATATAAAACTCTATATATAAATCCATCTATATCTACTTGTTCTGAAGGCGTGCTATCCATTTTGCTAAGTTCCACATTGCGGATTCAGAGGTTTGACTCGTGTTTTGAGTTCCCCTGACGAAAGGCGTTCGGTTTTTTTCCCAGCGGGGAGGCGGCGAAGAGAGACACAACAGCCTTAGCAGATGTAAAACTCAAGTTCACATTGTTTGACATTATTTCATTTTTATTTTGTTTTCCACTTTTTTGGATATTGATAAAGATCATGTCTATAAATAAAAAGAAGGTAATAATTTTAGATTGAAATCAGTGGTAATTTAGTGTCATTGTAACCAAAACGTTTAAGAGTCCATTTATAAAGCAACAGAACAAAAACACGGCCAAATGCAGAAGGTGTTGTACACAATGCAGTTGGGATCCAGTATACACACATTTCTTTCTCACACATTACAAACACAAACACACCAATATGCCAACAATAAACAGAAAAAAATGGTGAAAAGGAAGGTCTCATGTGCCGTTTCTTTCTCTTTTATGATGCATTGACAGGAGAAAAATACAGAGTTCTGATTCATTTTCTTTATTTTATGTTAACTCTGTTAACTGTAAGCAAAGATAACAGTAACAGTTCATTTTTCAGGGAGGTTGTACAATTAATGTTCAATAAATATGTTCAATTAGCAGCTTTCCAGACACAGATACAGACACAGGCTTCATTATTGTGATGATGTAACAAACAGTATTTTGTAGGAGAAATGATACCTATGCTGCGTTCACATGGACTCAGTCAGCCACTGAATTCAGAACCGGATGTGATGTTTTAGGGGGGATTTAACATAACATAGTTTTCATTTTGCAATGCAATATCAAAAGAAAGCTGAAATTTATAGCCACATATGTATAGCTATGGTAATAACATTAAACAATACACACGATTTGATTCAATATGTATTAAATACAATATTGCCATCAGTTCCATCCAGTGGCTGCCGTCCGTCTTTCTCATTCCATGTGAATGCAGCATTACAGTGATGAAAAGTGAGCTTCTGCATAGTTATCCTACAGTTTTGAGGTATTTTTACTTTGTACACAGACATTGAAGTAAACGTTCATGAGTGTATACACGTATTACCATTAAATGTATGTTATGTACGTATGACTTCTTACTGGTACATGAACTCTTGTGGTCTGGTCAAAGTGCAGAGTTCAAGTGATTAAGTGTCTTCAGTTATTAAAATATTTCTTTTGGTTATTTTTGCATTTGAACACTGCAGGTGTGTCGGAAATTACTCACTCAGATTCACTACTTAATACTCACTATAGGGGATTCTGTACAGAGGACTATATAGTGAGCCTATAGGTAAACGGAATAGATCAATATTGTCTCTTTGGTTTTCAAAATTAAATATTTGTTTGGTGTCTTTCCGCACAACTGCAATGAATTATGGTATTGCTTGGTTAGTGACCATGAGTTGTACATTACTTTTCCTGCTGCATTGTGGGATACTATTAGTCCACTATATAGGGTATAATAATTGTCACAATACATTCGGACAGCACATTAATCACTAAATAGTCCACTATAAAATTAGAAGTGAGTGATTTTGGACACAGCTCTTAACTATGGCTTTATATACACACATACACTGTAAAAAACAATATTTTTGGATTAAGTTATAAAATAATCATGGTCTCAGTGTATTGAGATAAAAATGTGACATGCATATTTTATGAACTCTCACATGCAAGGTCACGCGTTTAAATTGATGAGCTGCCATTGTGTGTTGAGCCTCCGACGGGAGGGTGCGTTCACTCTCATTAACTCCCGGTAACAAATGAGTGTAGTGCAGGAATGTGTACAGTTTCGGTGGCTACCAGGCAGATTATGCGCATGACAAATCAGTTTTGGCAGCGGGTGAAGCCGGGGCCTCGTTGGCATCCTCCCTGTCGTTACTATCAGAGTAGTAGGCCTATTAATTGAGCCGAATGATTAAAGCTTTTACAGCCGACTAATGTGACCGTAAAATTCACGCTTGTGATTACTCCCCCACTCCATAAAAAAAAAAGAAAACAAGGAGGTGAACATGACACATCGGTGCGTTCAGTATGTTGAATTACAAATCAAAAATATAATCATCCTGGGCGTCCTTGACTGTGACACACATTCTGTATAATAATCCACTTTTTTTTGTTGTTTTTATTACAGCGGTGTAGATTTAGGAGATGTGTTTTATCTGTCTGAAGTAGATGTTGCAGCTGTAATCCAAGGTAGATTAGGATATTTACAGACGACGATGAACCAATAAGGCGGCAGAGTTCAGATACACGCGCTAAGACATGTAAAGTCCTGTTAATCTTACAGTACACTCTGAATATTCATCCATTTGTTGGAACAAAATCCCTCTGGTCTTTGTTATGAATATTACAAGTAAACACAAGGAGGAGGAGGTGTGATGAGTATACTGTAGCACCTATGAAACGTCTCAGTCTGACTTTTTTAAATTGTATTTCCCGGCTTCATAATCCCATTCTGATGTTAAATATAGGATGACAAATAGCAAGGAGCGGCAATGTGAACCACCGGCTCGGGCCCCTTTTGTTGCGGCGTAATGAGGGCAGAGCTATCAGAGCAGCGCCGTTTAGATTGAGGACAAAAGTTGAGCGGAGAGCAAGTGCAGTATAATCATATCTATTTTCTTGTTAAATAGAAGCTATTATGTTTGACCTCCACTCGACGCTAATCACTGTCACAAACCAAGAAAAAAAAAGTTTTAATTTCCGTGTGCGTTTATGCACACCAGGCTGCAAATGAGAAAAACTATTAGAGTATAATGAAAGATAATTTAAGAACAAAAAAGAGAGGGAGAGAGACTTACAACTCCCCAAACAAACGGGAGGATTTGAAGAGAGGCAGATGTTAAATAGAGAAAGTGACTTCTCTCTTTCTATTTCCGGTGAGTGTGGGGAGGGTGGAGGGTGGGGGGAGGAGGAGGGGAGGGGCCGGCGGTGGTGAGGAGGTAATTGTGATAGCAAGTTTCAAAGTCAGTCACTTCACAAAGGCAAAGCGGATTATAGAAGGCTGAACTTTTTCATGTCAGAGCTCTCCTCTTTTGCAAATGCCACTGGACAAAAAAAAGAGGAAAAGAGAAAAAAAAAGAAAGAAAGAAAGAAAAAAGAAAAGAAAAAGCCATCACGGTGAATCTGTGCTTGAATTCCCTGCTGATCAGTGTGGGTGGAAATAAAACCGCAGGCGGGTGTGGATGGGCCGCGTGAAGGTTGATTATGGGCTCCTCAGATGTGGATGAATGGGTGAAAAGGACTGAGAGCGAATCTCTAGGAAGAAGGACAGGACAGGGGAACTTCTGGAGCAGACCGTACTGTGCTGCCATGTTCGGGGTGGTGTGTGGCGGTGCCCCTGAAAAATACTGTTCTTAGCCAGAAGCTCACAGCATGAAGGATCTATTTTCTGCCAAATTTGGAGCAGCTTTTGGTCGTTAAACAAGAGATTTTCTTCAGTTTTATTTCTGTCTGTGTGTTGATGTCACGTCCGGGGCCTGTTGTCGCTCACTCTCTCTATGTGTGTGTGTCTGGGGTAGTCGTCATGCTGCGGGTGAATTTACAACTGATCATATGACTCAGTAATGGTGTTAGATTTTGGGGATAAGAAGTTAAATGTGTTGTTCTATTTCAACTTGTGAAAGCCTGATGTCTGACACCCTACAGACAATGTCACAGTTTCACTGTATGGCTTCTATTAAAAGACTAGAGGTCACTATTTGCAGAACTACAGACTTGATATTACATCTTTCTCTTTTATCCTTCAAAAATCTGTAGTAACAATTGAAGAGTTCATTTGCAAAAGCAGATAAATGCCGTTTTGAAAAAGATAAGCTGATGCTTTTGAATTATTCTTTGCATAGTGTTGTTTTCAATAAAGCTTTATTTTTTTTGGAGCTACGTCTGTTTTGTTACGTCTCATCTCCTTGGTCAAAGCCACTCAACTTTAGTTTGACTGATATCACCTGCAAATAATAATTAAACATTGTTTTGATTTTTTTTTTTTAAACGGAGTTATCTGCTTTTGCAAATGACCTCTTCAATTGTTATTATCATGTTGTAATCCTACACTTACATTATCATGGATGATTTCTCGCTTTATTTTGAAATTGCTCCCATTGTACCTAATTGCTTTTAGCTCTCTTATCCTATGTATGTTTAATGTTCACCTCCCACCTAGCGACTCCCCGGAGTGGCCTCAGCTCACTCCTTTCTGTTTGCTGCTGCGGAAAGCGTCTTTGAACGCCACTCGTGTAATTGGTTGTTGCAGCGGTTGGCATTAAAGATCACCTAAGTATTGTACGTGTGCAGGTTTTTCGCTGTTGAACGTTGCTCCACTTCGCTGCAGATAAGTGAATGTTTAGCAGCTGATTTACTTATGCAAGTTGAAGCTTTTTTTTTGGCAAACAAGGGAGAGAGAGTGAGAGAAAGAGGCAGAGAGAGAAAGAAAGAGAGGGAGCGGTGGTGAGTTAAAATATTATGATAGTGAGGAATATCTGTTTTTCTGTTCTGTTGGACTCTGGAATAAAATGTGACAGCCCTAATGTAAAGTGTTCTGCTAGATATTCACTTGATTCATTCATGCAGTTGACATGAATGGATATTAATAATATAGGGAGATATGAATATGGTCAGCTTATTACTGTGGCTGCAGAAAGCTTTTTAACCTCTCCACTCTGGTCACACTGGGAGCAGAAAGAGTCTTAATAGACTGGTCTCATTTTCAGATGAATTTCCACAGCACCTTAAAAATCAACCCTTTTCACTCCGTTTCAAGTTGATTAAACCGAGTTTCATTTTCTTTGCGCATACGAGATGAAAGCTGAGATAATACGTCTGTTAAACAGATGTTAGGAGTCTGTGATTTTACAAGACGTGCATTTATGCTCCCTGCAGGTTTCACCTTGCTCCGAATCTGACAGCATTTGATTCCGACTCATTGAAAGTCTCATAGTCCCGCTTAGTTACAAATGACACGGTGACTTTCATATATTTGTGACCGGCGTGTTTAATCAGACAGGGGACCAACATTTTAAATTAGGGTGTTTGAAAGCGAGTGATCAGTTGAATCCACTTGTTTTTTTTCTCTGTGGCTCTTTGAAAAGCAGACCAGTGCACAAAGGAAGCTGGTGCTGTCTTGATCAGTGAAGTACGGTGGCCCTGACAGGTCAAGGCAACGCGACTTAAAGGGGAACTGTGCAGTCTGGTCGCTTTTCTGCTGCTTTGCTAACCCTCCTCGCGACCATGTGCATTTGTTTACAACAAAGACAGCAAGAAATCAATCCATGGAGCGGTGGATGACGTTATTTATTATATACAATGTTAAAATGTGTATTTGTGTAATTTAGTGTGTCATAAACAAGAAATTTACTTTTATTGGGGGGGGGTTAATCTTACAAGGTTGTGTTTTCAGGCAAGAGACGCTAGGTGGAAGGCAGAGAGCCTCCATTCTCCCTGGAACAAGTTTCATGTCATTCATATAACCATCACAATTACTCTGAAGCAGTTTAATTAAGTAAACACATTTTAGCATAGTTCCTCTTTAAGAAAACACATGCCAGTATACAAACAGTGCTAATTCAGAAAACATCCTCAACAGTTGCGTGTGTTGACTGCTATTAGGTTCATTCTGAATACATTGTCAAGTTTGCTGCTAACAACAACCAATCAAAATATGCAGATTAACATTTTATTAGTCCCCTTTCCACTGAGGAAGTTCCTGGTAAAATTTAAGAGGCAGGAACTTTACAGGAACGTCTTCTCACTCCGCCTCTACCCGCCGGACTTGAGGCGATGTAATCATTGTTAACAGTTCCGATTCTCTGTCTGCGTATGATACATTTGTTTTCTTTTACTGTTGTTTTTTTTCCGACAGTGTGGACACTTTCTACTAACGCCCTTTTCTGCTGTGTTTTAAAAATGCAGCTTATTTCGGGGTTGTCTTTTGGCATCACATCCTTGCTCTAAGTTTACCCAATCAGCACCGAGTAAACCTAAAGCCCCACCCGGGAGTTATTCGATGCCGCTCGGAGTACCTGCCCCGAGGGAGGAGGAGACCCCGTAAAAGTTCTGAGAGATGGTCCTTAGGGATCAGTTCCTATTATGGAGGGGGGAACTGCCCTCGTGAAATGACCCAGAAGAAAAGAGGCTACTGTCACTGTAGATCAGTACACAATGAATTAATTTGGCAGTATTATTCTGCTTATCCACCAATTTCCGAATGTCAAAAACGGAAGCCGGTGGAATTATCTGTTTATGTTTCCATGTTTCACTAGTTGTCATAGTTGCGGTAAATGCATGGATCTATAAAGGCTGGCTTTTTTCAATGAAAAAAAAAGATCCATGTGTTTACCGCAACTACTGAAAAAGTGGAAACGTAAACATTCAATTCCACCGGAAGAGCAAAACCAACTTCCGTTTTTGACGTTCAGAAAATGGTGGATAGTAAGCACTGAAATAAAAGAAAAAAGGAAAACATTGGAATAAAATAGTTGTGAAAAGATTAATAATACTATATTTGATACTGACATACTGTAAATATACATTAGAACAATGCCCTCCCCTTCCCAGCATTGCTTTTCTGTTCTGAGCTGTGTTCTGGTCCCAGCCCGGGGCCTCCGACTGTACAAGGTGAACATGCCAGGAAAAAGCCCCCATGGACGGTGCCCAGGAGTCATCCACATCAGAAGCCCAAACCGCCTCAGCTGGCTCCGTTCCCGCTCGGCTCCCTCCGGACGTCCACACTCACTCAGCCTCATCTGTAAAGGCTGAGCCCCCCCGCCACCTTACAGAGGAAACTCATTTCAGCCACTTGTGTTCGCCATCTCATTCTTTTGGTCACTACCCAAAAAGGTCAGGACCGCAGGTGAGGGTTGGGAACGCAGATAGACTGGTAAAATCGAAAAAAAAAAAGGCTTTAGCTTCCAGCTCAGCTCCCTCTCCGCAGCGTTTCCTGCTGACGCCGGCACCAATCGGCCTGTCAATCTCACGCTCCGTTTTAACCTCGCACGTTTCGCAAAAAAGGACCCCGAGATGCTTACACTACTTCGCGTGAGGCAGCAAACTAGCTCCGTACCCACAGGGAGCAATACAACCTTTTCTTTTTTTTCTAGCAGAGGTGTAAGAGAAGTGTGGCCTCGGCCTCGGAGGTGCTGACTCTCATCACTGCCGCTTCACACTTGGCTGCAAACTGACACGGTGCAGGCCGGAGGTCACGGTCTGATGAAGCCAGCAGCAATCAGTGAACACGTACCACTAAAAAACTATAACTTTAAGGTCTGTTGCTTTGTTTTGTACTATTATAATGATGATAATGATGATATAAACACACATTGTATAACAATTAAATGATGGGTCACTGGTTGAGTTCACATGTCTATCTCTTAGCTTAATTGTCTTGCTCATACAAAAAAGAGAGAGAGACAAATGACTCTATTGTTTGGCTGCCATTCCATTGTGCTTTGTGTTATACACTTTTATAATATTATTCTATATAGATATTTTGGATATAATGTACTTTATTGTGTTATATTTGTGTTTTTGCTGTGTCAATACAGATATATAGATAGATACTTTATTTATCCCCTGAGGGAAATTCACCAATACTGATCAATCAATATTGTAAATGTGAAACGATTTGTCTTCTTTATGTGTGTGAAACTGCCATGGCTGGTGGCAGACACACACAAACAGACACACACACACACACACACACACACACACACACACACACACACACACACACACACACACACACACACACACAGAAAGACAGAGAGAGGTTTGTGCAGCTTTGTTTGTACCAGGCAATTCAAAGTGCATCACAGAGGCAGAAATACATTAAAATCATAGGCAATAAAATACATTTAAAAGAAAAATAAGCTAATAAAAGAGGGTTAAGATGACAATGATGAATTGAATGTGCGCTTTTCCATGTGGTATTTTATTTCATTGTTGCTCTTTACAATCAGGCACAAGGACTAACAATGAAAACTAGCTTTTTAAGCTAACTCGAGTGCATTTACATTTGTTTTTGTTTTTTTTTACAATGTTTTATTAATGTACATTGTCCGTTTTCAACTAAACTAAAAAAAAAAAAGATGATTGAATGATTAAATTTGATTGAATGATTAAAATGTGTAAAATAATATATTGCATTTAAGTAAAAACCCAAACTCCAATTCTCAGGTCTGAACCTTGTCGCTGCCTTAATTATCAAGACAACTGGTCTCCTACAGGATGGGGGTTTATGCATCAGAAAAGCCCCCCAAGTTAAAACAAACACACACACAGCCCCCCAACAGGGACAGCAATCAGTGAGAGATGCCACAACAGTTGTAGCCCAGAGCTCTGTCATTATCTATGGATCACTCCTACCCCCCACCCCCACCCCCCGCTGCCCCCCAACACACTTAAAAGAAAACATAAACACATACACACCTCCACACACTTTCCCCACTAACCCCAGTACCCTGCTGCCCCGACTCGCCCTGATCTGGACTGTCTCCAGCCAACATGCCCTGAGGAGGGGGCGGGGGGGGGGTGTAGAATGTGGGAGGTCGACGGGGTCAAGAGAGCAGAGCCATCCAGGACGGAGGCTGTTTAGTGTCACTGTGATCTCACGCGCACACACACACACATAAACACACACATCAGTATTAAGGGCGGACTGGTGTAAATGGTGTTGTCCAGTCTGGGCCTGTTGCTGCTGCTGCTGCTGCTGCTGCTGTGGACCGATGTGTGGCCCGAGGCGGACAGGGAATGTAAGCGTATAAATTGTGTCCACTTCACTGGCAGCAGTCGCTTTGCTGTTTTTTATTCGATATTGTAGTTGAGCTGGGTTTAAATTGAGTTTACATCCTCTGTGCTTTTTGTGCGGGGGTTATTTGCCGAGTTTGTTTCATTCAGATAAATTTGTATTATTCATAAATGACCTGCAGTGTGACTCTTCAAGACAAATCAGCTATAATGCAGTAAAAAATTGGTTTTTCTTGTTCTAAACTTTGGAAATACTGCAGATTTCTTTATTTTTATTATTCAGTATGACTTTTATGCATTCTTATTTGCACATGGTTTTATATACAGACCCATAAGACCCTGTCCAACCACAACATCCCTTTCATGGCGCAAGGTGATGCTGTTCACCTCAGTTTATTTATGTATTTGCAAAGCTGTGTCTAAAGGTCTTTATGTCTTTTTTAAATAAACTGGTAGGTTCTATAGAGTTTACCCTATCAAAGCATCAGTCCACAGAGAGGCACATACAGCCTGTATTCAGGAGAACCATCAAGACGCCATGTATGCCTTAAGCCCTGCCCATCCTGCTCTGTCTTTTGATCTATAAGATCAACACTTGAAATAAAACACACGTGTCAGATAATAAAATAAATAAATGAAAGAAAAAAACGTTTATGTACAAATAGTACATAAATAATTTAGTATAGTATGTGATCTCTAATGCATGAGTCTACATACGTATGTTCTATAAGAAGATATACGATCTAAAAAACATCTTAGCATCTCCTCTTGCCCTGAGCCTTTCATCTTTTTCTTCTTTCCTTTTTTTTGAGTTGTGATCCAATCACAGACAAACCCAGTCTTGGGTCCAAGTGGGCGGGGCTGGAGTGTAGTAACCGCTTTGCTGTGACATCACAAAGTCAGAAAAGTATAAGGCAGATGTGTCCATTTCTCTGTGAACTGAGGCTTTGATTACTACTGTAACATAGACCCAAGACCTGATGTGTAGTCAAATAACACATGGACATTTACCTTTATACTGGATGGAAGCTTTAATCTGGTCTCATTCAGTTCAGTACTGTGACATGATGCAGGAACAGCATACAGGATGTCTTGACTTTTATTTAAAAAATAGCTTGAGTGTTTTTTTTTTTCTCTCAGACATATGTAATAACTAGTCTGCCAGCACTTGACATGAATGGTACACTCTGTCACAGCAAATGGCTCAGTGCAGTACAGTCATTTAAAAGCACAATGTGGCAACATGAAACAGTTTGAGTGTCATTATAGTTGAAGTTGCAGAAGTTGCCGGTGACATTTTTTTTTTTTTTTTACTTCTCTCCCACAAGACAGAATGCTCCTCTTAACCTCTCAGCGAGCGGCCGCCACCTCAGAACACTGTGTTCTCTCTTCTCTTCCTATTCCCCATCTCTCTCTCTCTCTCTCTCACTCCTCCCTGCTACTTATCTGATAACAGACAATATGATCAATGTCATCAGTCACAGCGTGCTGTCTCAAACATGGACACTCCCATGCACACACAGACACGCAGGCATGCACACAGCTACACACACATGGAACAACTTGTAATTGCTGCTACGTGTGTCACTAGTCCTTTGGGGGGGAAAACAAACAAACAAACAAAAAAACTGTCACTCCAGCACTGACCACCATTTGTTTTAACAGTTTGCGGAACATTTGGCCGGTGGTGAAAGCAGTATGGGAGGAGGATCTGGGGGGTGGGGGGAGGGGTGTGTGTGTGTGTGTGGGGAGGCTCCTGCTGCAGGAAGAAATGGTGTGGAAATAAGTAGCTGAAGAACACTCAACCTTACATCCCAGAGAGGAGCGCAGTGACTGGGTTTATGTAGAGCCCAGATGTTAACAAGATGCAGTCATGGTTACCTCCAAGTAGACGCGCTTCTTCTACTGTGTAAAATAGCCTAAAATATTTCACTTTGACAAATAGAGGGGAACACCACAGGGGAATATAGGGTTACAGATTTTAAATAACAGATATCACCATGAAACCTGTCAAGTTTATCACTTAGCCACATTAAAACAAACATTTTTTGTATTGGAAGTTTTGTCAAATTGTATGTTTAAATAGTAAATGAGGCAATATCTATGTTAACTTGCATACATTTCCAGAACAATGAATAAAGCCTTTTTCAAAATTATTGTTCTATTTTGTGGACATATTAGAGTCAGACTGAATGAGGAGAAATTTAGAAGAAATGTACTGACCAAAGAAGACAAAATAAAGTGAAATAACCACCTTAATGTGGATTTTCTACCATTTATTTCAAGTTTTCTGAAATAATACATGTTAAGGAAGAAAAACAGCCCAAAATTAAAAATTGATCAGTGCATGAAGAAAACAGTGTTTTTGACTGTAGTGTTTTCCTTAAAGCATAGAAACTGATGGGATATATTGTAAGCTATATGCATCACACATAGCAACATGATGTCACTATTCCGTAGTCACTGGCACAACAGTTATTTGTTTTATCTCAGTGACCTTTAGTTTGTAAGGCCTTTAAAAATGAATAGACTTTACAAAGTAGTTTTATTCTTTCAGTTGTGTATTATTTCTTTCTACAGTAGCTTTGTTTTTCCTGGTAGTGGCCCTGAAAGCTCAAAAGAGGAACTATGCAAGTCCAGTCCCTTTTCTGCTGTTTCGGTCACTTTATTTCTCTAACGAGCTCCCCCTACAGTTTCAGAGTGCATATTTTACAACACTGTTGTTAAAACTCACGGCTAAACGGGCAAGAGGGTGGAGGTTGGTAATCGTTAACAAGAGATTACAGGGTATGTTTGTGTTGTAGTGCCGTAAAGCAGTCCATGTTTCTCACCAGATGAGATCTGGGACACCGGGTCAGAGGGGCTGATCCTGCAAGGTTGGTTGGTGGAAGGCAGAGAGCCTCCATTCTCCCTGTAACAAGTCATTTAACCATCACAATTACTCCAAATCGGTTTAATTAAGGTAAGAATCTTACATAGTTCCCCTTTAGGAGTTTAGCGTAAGTGATTGTGCCAAACCCTTCATCAGCAAACTTGTAACTGCAGCCCACAGCCAGCCTCCCTGGACACGGCCACAAGAGGGACATGACCTCAGACTAAAGGACGGATCGAGAGGTGGGAAAAAAAAGAACAGAAGAAAACATTCAAACAGATACAAACTGATCTCCAAGACTATAGTGTCAAATCACACTGAATAAAAGTTCAAGAAGACCCTGAATGCAACACTTATAAAAGAGAAACATTGAATAGATTTGTTTGCAAAAATTCATGTGGACAGGATGCGTTGCCTCTGGGAGAATGTTTCTGCAACATGGAGGAGGGTCAGTTGTGTTGTGGTATTGCTTGTGTGTCTGGCACTGAGAGCTTTGAATCTGTGCAGGAACAATAGAATCATTAGATTATCAAGGCGTTGCGGAGCAAGACTTCCCAGTATCAGAGCGAGCAGGCATGACCCGTGGCTGAGAGCGAGCTGACAGGATCATGACCCACAACATGTATGGAAAAGCAGATGAGAACAGATGAGAAAAATAAATAAATAGATTTAAGGAAAAAAAAAACATTGGGCCGCCCTGAAGTGGCCTGCTATCTATGGAAAGAGCTGAATCCGAAATAGTTGGGAGGGGGCATCAATCAAACCTGAGAGAACTGGAGCAGTTTTGCTCGAGTTCAGCCAAACTAACGACTGAGAAGTGAAGAAGCCTTGTACAGAAATGCTGTGTAGGGTGTTTTACAAAATATTAAGTTCTGGATCCCAATATATGTTGTGTGATTCAAAATGAAATGTTACATCAAAAAAAAAAAAAAAAGGATTAAAAATTTCAAATTGAACAAATATTTGGGAACATTTAGAAAAAGAAGTCCCATACACTTGCCTGTGGGCGGGGCTTAGGCATAGCGATTGCTTGGTTGTGACATCACAAAGTTACGGAGGTCCTGACAGCTCTTTAAGCTCAGTTTCTGGGTATCATCATCAGTGTGCACTTCTTTGTGGACCGAGTGCTTTGATACTTTCACATTATTAATATACAGCAAACTGCTTGGACCTTGATATCGTATAGAATCTTTTCATTCAATTCATAATCACATTAAAAAAATAAATGAACAGAAATAGGAAAGACAGAGCAACAAGAAACAACAACGTGTGTTGAAGGCTTTGAAGGTCCCTCATGTGGATCATTTAATCCTAATCTGTGAATTTCTATACAGCACTTCATGGCTCCAATTACATCCACGCTGAACTGTATTGACTCAAGCTCATACCGGCTGCTTTAGCCAGTTCTAAAAAGTTACAACCTGCATGGCCGTGATGACCTGCAGAGGTTTGCACTGATTATCTCCACCTATACTTATATTGATACTGGAGAGTTCTGTGGTTCTTTAGAGTTGTAATATCACACAATAACACACAAGCTTTGTAATTTAACATGATATGTGAATTTGTTTTGAAGAATAATTTTCCATCAATGGTCAATCTTAGAACCACAGTGAATGAATTTTTATCCGGGCCTTTCATCTACTGCTGTGTTTTACAGTCATAGGTTTGCCTGCAGTTCTAATGGAGTGGTGAGGAAGAGGATCTGCATCAATAACAATAGAACCAATATAATCTCTGCAATTTCTCATGACTCAGACTTTGTTCTACATAGAAATAGAAAATAGCTGAAGTCAAGTTAAATATTGGTCAAATAGTGGAAAACAGGACTCAAGACCATTTGGAGGTCCTGGCAGGTAGGTCGATAGATTGCATGTTGGGTGGGGGGCTGTTGAAACAACACCATTTGCTCCTCAGCAGGCTCAAACACTTAAGCAGTGGTATGCAATTTAAAGGGATAGTTCAACATTTTTGGCAAATTGGCCCATTGCCATACTCCCTATAGTTTTAAGAGTAGGTTGGTTACCTTTAATTGTCGGTGCAAGACATTTTTAGAATGGCAGAGCAGAGCCGTGAGCTGTTCAGAGCTACGCTACGGAGGCTCATGGGATTTCTTGGTTTCCCTCATCAAACTCATCAAATACACAATCCAACAACTCCAAAACGCTCTGGTGGACAAGTTGTGACCTGCACATTCACCACGCTATGAGATAATAATGGAACGTTAGGAGACAGAGTAGTTTTCGAGGCAAATGCAGAGACTGCTTGCCAAAAAATTCCCCTGACAGGAATGCGCATCAATGGTTTTGCATGAATTTACCTCGAAAACAACTCGTAACTCGTCTTGTAACGTTCCGTTATTAGGTGCTCGCGACTCTGCTCCGCCGCTCTAAAAACAGCTTGCATCGACAATTAAGGGTAACAAACCTACTCCTAAAACTATAGGGATTATGGCAATTGGCCAATTTGCCAAAATGATGAACTATCCCATTAAAAGCAGCATACACTGTATTTATCCTTGTGTTGAGCTGGAGGAAAAAAGTGAAGTGTTCACACTGCTGAGACCAAACAGAGTAACTACACTCCTTACCAGGTGATGGCTGTAATGCATCATTTTGTTATTTGGCAACTGGAGGAGGCGGCAGAGGAAGGAGAGATCTAACTGTTTTCCTATGGTTTGGGGCTATGTGTTGTAATTCAGAAAACAACAGGAGGTCATAGTCACACAGGGATTTTTTTTTTTTTTTTTTTACTATAGTACTTTGGGCAATGTGACACAGGCTGATGGAAACTAAGATGACACTCGGTCAAATGCAGATCCAACAGCCATTTTCCCACTATTATTTAAATGTAAAACAACACCAAATTTTACATTAAAGATATATGTAGTAGTTAACCATACAATTCCAAGACAGCTACACATCACATGTATCCAGTAAATTCCATGATATAACATCAGTGCGGCCTCTTAAGCCTGCCACACACATAAAGATTTTATAAATCTCAACCGATTTATTATCTGTGAGAGACCCCACACATGAAGATAAAAAATCTGTGATTGAACAGTTTTGATCGTATTGTGTGTGGTGTGCTGCGATATTCCAAACACAACACACCACACACATTAAGATTTTTCAGAATCTTGACCCTCTGGTCAGAAAACAATCCGGCATCAGCAGTGATACCAGGGCGTTGTTGTAGCTACTCTTTCGGGTCTATTTCCGGAATGGACAATGAGAGCGACGTAATTTTTTTTTAATGAAAGCGGGACACTTCAGCCTTTACAACGATCCCATCTGTGTGTGTCTGTGTGTCTGTGGCTCCGGACACCGAGCAGTCAAGCGGCTGTCCAATAGGGAGCCGTGTGCTGTCACATGACGGGCTGTGAGCGGCGGTCACATGATCGTTTAAACATGGCTGCTGTTTTGCTGGCTGTTGCCGGCTACGAGCGCTACTGTCTTTGCTATCGGCTATCAGGAAACCTCCCGTGTGTGCGTGAATGTCTGTGTGAACCTCATGTAACACCAGGGCTGCACCGTGGCTCTCTGTGAGGTTGCCGGTGCTGTGTGGAGAAGTGGCTTGTTGCCGCGAGCAGCATGCAGAGCTCGGCAAGCAGGCGCTTCTCCGCACAACACCGGCTTTCCACACACAAGATGACTTTTGATTGAAACGGCCACCGAAGTCGGCCCCGATAATCGTAAATATTGAACATGTTTAATACTTACGATTATCGGCGCCGAACATTTTCCGAGCCGATTGTCGGGGGAATGTTGACTCTTAACACACCACACACTACAAGAGAATCTTATAAGATAATCTTAAGACCTTAAGATAATCGGGCGGTGTCTGTCCGTGGTCGGAAGGGGGAAAATCGGGGCAAATCAGCCCGATTATCTTTATGTGTGTGGCAGGCTTTAGTGGATCTGCTGTGGAGTCTCACAACTGGAGCAGCAGCAGATAAGCAGAGGACATAACGGAGGTGGGCTCAGATGGAAACCCAGGGGAGATCACTGAGATGGTCCACGCAGAGCCCAGCCAACAACCATCTCATCTTTATCTCACCCTGTAATGCATAAGGGTGAAGTCCGCTGACGGCCAATCGGAAGGGAAGAAAGGAAGGAAGATAGAGAACGATAACAGGAGAATAAAATGATTTTCCGTGACCGATTCCAGAGTGACCAGCTCAGTCTTAATGTAATCTGAATAATCTGAATATGGAGTAGCTGGCCATACATCCATCCATGCATATAGAGCACAGGATAAATAGGTCACTGTCAAACACTGGTAGCCAGGGAGACTCTTTTCTTAGGTGAAGTGAAGATGTAATTTCCCCCGATAATGTGGGGACATGTCCTCTCCACTTTTCAAAACCCCCATTTTACAATTTACACTTGAGTTCAAGTGAATCATCGACCGGGTCCTCATGCTGTCCTGACATCAGAACCAACTACAGACTGTTGGTGTTTAATAAGATGCAGACACGCAACACTAAGTCACCTTCAGATGTTAATCTACACTCCAAGTAGGCTACTTCTCTGTGGTGTCAGGCCTGGTTTTGTACTGTTGTATTGTTAGCTGATTTATGGGCATTGGCCTATACAGGGCTATAGCATGTAAATGTTTCCTATGGCTTAAAGGGATAGTTCACTCTAGAATGATATTTCGCTCATTATCTACTCACCCTCATGTGGACTAAGGGCTGGAAGAAGTGTCAGAGTCCTCCGTCCCTTCTCTGAGTTACAGGGGGTCTTGGTGTAGCAGTGCATGTCCATATAACGGTTGCAAAGGGACACCAGAGCTCTTCGTAAAAAAACACACACAAAAAAACATCCAAATACCTCCATGCTGCTCGTATGTAATGTCCGTCTTGTGCTGAAGCCCCAAATTGCGTAATTGTCCCGAAAAAAATTAAATAAGTCTATATTTTAAGCTTGTTTGTAGCGGAAGCTTCTCAAAGCTCCTCTTCCTGGTCCGTCCAAATCTCGCGTGATTTGCGCCGGCGTCAGTGCGGTTACTGCGAATCACGCGAGATTTGGACGGAAATATCATTCTAGGGTGAACTATCCCTTTAAAAGCTAAATTTTAGCATCAACAGCTGTATATTTACCAGTTTAGAAAATATGGGACACTTAGGCGTGGTTGACGGCCACCCGGATATAACTTCTTTCTTTCTTATTCATTATTACATTACATTAGATTTTTTTATTATTACTTTTTCTTCATAATATAAGTGCAACACCCGCATATTACAACTTATTACAAAATGGGGCAAAGTTTATTACATATTGCGTTCCAGAATTCTATTACAAAATGTGGCATTATTAAAGTTAAAGTGTACTTTATTGTCCCGTGAAGGGAAACTCGTCTTGGGCGCCAGGCCGCTACATTGCACACGTCCATCACAGCAAGAAATACAATAAAAATCCATTGTAATACGCAGAACACATTCACACATTCATCAGAGTTAGAATATAATATTACATCATGAGGTGAAAATGTATTACATAATTACATAATGCAGTGTTATTACATAATGTGACACAACGAGATGCTATAGCAGTCCACGCAGGGTGTATTATTACAATTAATTAATTAATACAAACACAAAATGTACATAAAGCCCCATTTAATTAAAGACTGAAAGCCTAAAGGCCCCCACATACTCAGGCGTACTTGATATGTGGACATCTGCGCGGACTCAATGCGGACCCCAAGCGGACGTCCGCTGGACCCGTCTGTGCAAAGTTCAATTATTATTATGATTTTTTTTTTTTTTTTTTTTCTGGGTTTTTTTTCTCTTGATAAAGCACATTTCCATCCATTCACCATTCAAATTTCTCTGTAATGCTTCAAGCATGAGTTGCCAGTCTGAGCAACGTGCCCAATGTATTTAACCTCAGTTTTGTGCAATTCTTAACATTGCCTCTTATGGGTATGTTGGTATAACACTAAGGATACACTTTTATAACAAAAGAGCAATTCATTCAGCTTCTACCATGTGGTCAGATACTGTCAAGATGGTTCCAACCTGGCAACCTCAGTGTGACACATGCCTGCTATCAAGTATTTTTATGTCTTTATTAACAAACACATGGCAGAGATTCAACAGAAGAGCTGGAAACACTGGCAGGGTCAAGACCAGCCTAGAAATGAATAGTTCAAATATACATCAGCACAACTCACACCACAGTAGCCTATAGGCTATAACTGAACAAGTCCTTGTGAATGAAGAAACAGTTCTTACTCAGTTCACCCCAGAGGGAATGAGGGTCATTGCTACGATACACACTGAACTCCACAGTAAATTTAAACTTGAGAAAAAGAAAAGAAAAAAAAAAACATATTGCATTCTGGAAAAAAACAAAGATATAGTCAGACCTGCTGATGTTACTTTCTTCCCTGATTTTACAGTTGTGCTGCTGTTGAGTGAAACATTTTGGACAAAAAATAATAATAATACAAGTGCTGTGACAACACTTCACAATGATAGGAGTAGGAGGAAGAAAGTGTTTGAAACAATGGAGCAGTGTTTGGCAGTTCTACATGTCACCCACAACTTCTTTCTCTTTTCTTTTTGCACACAGGCCGTTGAGCTTGTTTTCCCCTGACTGAACATCGAGGTACAGTACAGCCCTGAATGACCTCTAATGCACTTACGGATCTGCCCACTGTCCAACAGCAGAGGACTCGTCTCACTGGGCAGCTCCTATTCTGAATTGGTCTGCTTTAAAATAGCATTTCCATTAATGCAGTCATTTCATTACTCATTATAATTAATTAAAGTTTGAACAGCAGTTGTGAGCTTCTAACGGTTGCTGCTGAAGTTTCTCCTGTCTCAACCCAAAAGGGGGGAATGAAGGAATTTGGCCTAAAACTTTTTTTCACTGTAGTGTGAAAATGGAGCTCATGCATCGGGGTTGTCGGTCCGGTGCTGCTTCAATCTTTTCATCAGAAATAAAATCCAAAACACTGTAAATTTTGGCCGTGGAGCAAAGCTTTGTTTGTTGACACCCGGGAGTATTCCTGGCTCAGCTCGCTGGAAGACACTGCAGAACACTATGCTGTTGTTAAAGGCAAAACCACAAATAACAGGTCAACGAGTGACGCTCACCGCGAGACTCGACCTGAGCTGCCGCCCGAGGCTGCTCTGCCTTTCTCTGCTCTCCTGCTCACTGAAGCATCTGCAATGAATGCATGTTTAAACATTAAAAATCTGATTTTATAGAAATACACAGCAGCGGTGGGATTACTTGAGGGCTAATTTAGAGAAAAAGAAGTGAAGTCCGCACTCTATCAAGCTCCTCTAATGTTTATTGTGGAACGATCAACGTTTCGATCCCTGTGGATCTTTGTCAGGATGTGCGTGCTCTACTCCACTTTTGTGTTCTCAGCAATTACTTGAAGGCTTACCATACAAATACACTGTAAAATTACTTATAGTAATTTATCCACAATCTCTCTGATGGCAGACAGGTTATTGATGCATATTTGTGCCACTTAAAGAAACAGCTCAGCGTTCCACAAAGGATTAATGGGGCTGTCCCTAAATAGCAAGCTAGCTACCTTGCTAGATTTATATTGGATGATTATGAAAAATTGGTCCAGTTAAGCTCGCTGAAAGATTATGATCATGGTTAATAAAAATGCAAATTTCCGATTCAGAGACTCAAAACTCTGCTATCCAGCATGAAAGTCCAAGACGCTACTAGAAGTCCTAGACTTCCATTGGCCACATGAGACATTCTCTATTGACACATGTAGGGCATGTGAGTATGAACCAATATAAGTATTATCTCATGTCGGGAAAGAGTCTATAGTTTGTAGCAGAATAAAATCAGCAACAAATTGATTTAGGTGTAGGAGGACGTTTACTAAACAGATTCATTGATGTGTGGGGGATGAACTGTCCTCAGGTCAGAAGCTCCAGCAGTGACCACTCAGGCAGCTTGGGAGCTCAGAGAGGTGATGACCCTGCAGTGGGCCCTTATATGAGCTTATGCATTCAGAAATATAGGGCGAGGCTAATCCATTTAAAACCTGACAGGTAGTCAACAGGTATTTTAGGAAGGACTCTGAAGCCAATTGAAAATGACTGTGAAGGTGTTCTTTGGGATTCCAGAGTTTTCATCCAATTTTCATCCAATCCCGAACGCAAGAGGAAGGTTAAGCTCATTTTAGGAGCTTTTAATATGATATAGGACTGCAGTGGGTCACTACTGAAAGTTTAGATCAATAAAAAAACTCCATAACTATTGCATACAAGCTGTGTGTTTACTCCTCCATTCTTTCCTGCACCCAGAGATTGGTCAACGTATCGAGGGGTTGCTACCTAGTGACTAAAAAGTACAGAAATGAGCTTGTTTACTATTTTAGCATAATCAGAAGTGTCGACTTCATTCATACAACCGTACGTCTTGGACCCAGAGTCCGAGCCGGACAGCGTAAACACACAGCCTGAACCTCTGTCACAGCAACAACTTATCTCAAGACGTCTCTGAATAGTAAATGTTCAACCACCGCATCTCATATTATACGGTAAGATACCTCCTACCTCCTACTAAAAGTCAGCGAATTGCATTGGGCACTGTGGCCAGAGCCAGTTGCCATAAAGGGAACTTCCCCTCAACTTTTGACAAAATGAGACTTAATAAAAAACTTTGTGGCACTTCCACATTCAACATGTATGTCCAACATTTTTAACATATTTATAAGTCTGAAAAAGCTGGAAAAGAAAAAGAAAAGACAAATGTTTCAGATCTTTGATTTACATTCATTAACAAGTTTTGCCTTTCTGTTTGGAGCTTGTAGATTGCAGGCCTCTTCGGGCTGAACATCTATACCTTCTTCTTGGGTAAAATAAATACTATTTATCACTTTATTGTGGTGAATACCAGAGGAAACATTGCAGATTACACAGTGTCAATGTATATCAGACCTTTATTTTGAAACCAATCAAAATTGTAAACAGAAGTATAGTGTTTCCATCTTGTTTAGTTGCTGGCTGTGTGGTCCTTTGAATGAGAGGGGTGTTTATGATAATATGATTAAGGGGTTATTTTTTTCATCTGCTCATTTCTGAGATGGTCTGTTTGTGCAGCACCACAATTTATGACCTGAATTACTGTATGTGCCCTCGAGCACTCTGCCTGCATGTGATTAACACAATGGGTCCACACAGAAATAAATGTGGTAAAACTCGCAGCTTATGCTATGATAATAGAAACACTGGTGTGCATGAATGTGGACACCTATGCTGCCTGCATTTACAAGGACCACAGATATATATATATAACAGTATTTTTTAACCTTATTTCAGGATACTCAGTACACTCGTAATTCATCTTATTTCTAACCCACCCTTCTACCTTTAAACGTAATGGAATCCACAGTGCAGAGATGTCCAGTGGGATACATTTATCTCTTAGCTCCAGTTGTAGGAGCTGCAATACTGCACTTACAGGTAATTGTGTTATTTTAGTGCAAAAGGTACACTAGTGCAGTGGTTCTCAAACTTTTTTTTTTTTTTTTTTTTTTTACATCAAGGACCCCTAAACTGACACAAATTAGACCATGGACTCCCCCCCCATACCATTGTCCAGTGGTCAAGACAGGTTGGAATTACTGTGAATAACTTGGCGTGCGGGCAAATGCAGGTCAAAGTTGACAGAAATCAAAGTTAAAGGTCAAAATTAAAGTCAAACAAACAGAAGACTTTCTCCTGGCAACTCTCTAATGTAGCCTACAAGTTTTATTTATTTATTTTTTCATGCAATTCCACCAGTGATCAGTGCATCTACTGATGCAGTGATAGTATAATGGAGACAAACATTCTTGGCAAGAAAAGGAACAATGTTTGACATTGAAATGTTTTCTTCTTCCTTTTACTTTAGCTGGTAAGTAAAAGTGGTTTATGCTAGCTATGTTAGCTATGCAGTAAAGTCTTAGACATAGCACTTTTAAAAGCACACAAAACAGGCTTCTTGTTCAAATGTAACACCAACACTCGCATCCATCCAGTCTTTTAATCAGGTGTTTGATAACAGAGTAAGTGAATGTAACACAAGTAGATGCTGAGGTGAGCTAATGTGAAGATAATACATTATCATGTATCTTAACCCAACATTAAAACATGCTTTTTTTTGTTCTTCTTCTTTTTTTTTTTACATAATGCAGAAGAGTCCATCAAACTGCATGCATGATGCACCTGTATAATTCTGTGAGACACAGACCCAGACCAAGGATCATCTATGTTTTTTTGTGCAGCCTATTATTACTCTTTTTAATGTATCAAATGTGTTCTCGCATCAATATGAACACACACACACACACACACACACACAGGTAGAGGAGCTTTCTGTGAACTAGATGAAAGACTGACGCTGTTTGTAAGCCTGCAGAAGTTGGAGGGAGCAGCCGAGGACGACTTTGATGTTAATTTGCTTCGTGATTTCTCAGCTCCTCTTCACTTGCACAAATCAAAGCCATAATCTTTATTACTGATTCATATCTTGATGCAACACATACTCTGCTTTCTGTTTTTTCAAGTCCCATAAAAGCACATCAGTCTGCCATTACCAACGTCTCTGGAAGAAAAAAAAAAAAAAAAAAAAAGGTTAAAACTCTGTGATGGTAGGTGTGTGTGCATTGTGAAAGGTGTTGCTGGTGATCTGTTGTTCTTGTGAAAAACAACCTGTCACCTCCAATACAAGTCTCTGGCACTACAGATGAAAACACTTCCAGATGGGGTATAGAGCTAAACCACTGCTGTCAGTGTACTGGTCTCCTCGTGGCTCCCAACTCAGACTTCAAGCCAGAAGCATGACTCATTGACCAGGAAGGTCAACTTTATTTACTCAAAAGCAGAGCAATTAAAACGAGAGAGGGGGAGAAAGACAAACCTGTCTAAAAGAGAATTAGAGAGAAGGCCAGCAGTTCAAAGGACAAGCACGTGGCCGTAACCAGCAATGTCCAGGCAGACAGGCAGGCAACAGATGGCTGGGAAGAAGTGATGGCAACACAACAGACAATCTATAGCAACAAGTGAATGCAGGTGTAGAGTACAGTACAGTATAGAGCTGATGGGGAAATGTGTAAGTAGACAGTGAAGGGAAGTGAGTGAAGGCCTGTGCAAGTCTGCACCTGTCGGCAAGCCCCCATTAGTTGATGACATAAGGAGCTAATAAATAAAATTTTAAAAAATTGATAGTATTAATTAAGTTCTTGTTATCGGTTAATGGTTAAAGGAATAGTTAAACATTTTGGCAAATTGGCCCATTGCCATAATCCCTATTGTCATAGCAGTAGGTTCTTACCTTTAATTGTCGGTGTAAACTATTTTTAGAAAGGCGGAGCAGAGCCGCAAGCTGCTCAGAGCTACTGGGGCTAATGGGATTTCTTGGTTTTTCTCATCAAATACACAATTCAACAACTCCAAAATGCTCTTGTGGACAAGTTGTGACCTGGACATTCACCACGCTATGAGATAATAACGGAATGTTACGAGACAGAGTTGTTTTTGAGGTAAATGCAGAGACTGCTTGCTGAAAAACTGCCCCCCGACGGAGACACACATCAGTGGTTTTGCATGAATTTACCTCGAAAACAATGTTGAACTATCCCTTTAATCATGTGCATCCCTAATTATAAATGAAAAGCTGCAGATAGAGCGAAAGATAGAGAGATAGAGATAAATAAATGTAACTGTAACTTTGTATTTATTTAATGATTAATGTTGTTTTATATGCAATAATCTATACAGGCTTACGTTATTAGGTTAGTTTCAGGTTCAATAAGTGCAATAAGGTCTTTTCAATAAGTTCTCAATAAACATCGAACATTGATACAAGACCTTAGAAGAAAAACCTGACACCATATTGAGAGCAACATACATATCTTTGTCTCTATGGTTACTATAATAATGGGCATTGATTGGTTAGGAGTAGGAAAAGTGGTTTTATGATTTCCCCCTCTGCTCCCATCATAATTACTATACACTGCTTGTCGCCTAGCAACAAAGCATTACTATAAGTCATAATAAGCTGCAAGGGACAGTCTGACATGTATGTTTGGTGAGTTATGGTTACGGTATGGGGAATGTCGTATCTGGAGCTGTAAGCTGAAAATCCACAACCTGTGCTGGATCTTTGAAATCTATCACAAGTGAGTTCCCCAACTTCTAGTTCAGTTGCTGGATTGTATATAAATTATTACCCAGATTTTGATGGTTCACCTATAATGCATTAAAACACTTTATCCAGGTGTAATGGTTTGGAAACACTCAGTGTCAAGTGAGTGACAGAGATAGATGACAAGTATCATATATTAAGTCTAATATCTGCCTGATATCAGACTTCTCCACACTTAGATTTTATGCATGCACACTTTCGCACACAGGTCCCTTCACGAAACTTAGACTGATTCACTTCAGAGGAAACTATTATGGAAAGAGCAATTGACATATCAGTCCCCGAGGAGTGCTCCATCCATCACTGTCCAATGGCCTTATTAGTGCCTCACTACAAAGGAAATTCTAATTCACCCCTGGGGTAAAGAAGCTGCTCCTAACTGCTTTGTTCATACGGAAACTCCTATCAATACTTTTTTTTTTTAATTCACTCAATCACACAGGACACAAACAGGAAGCGTTCCTACACACATACACACACAAACAGATGCCCTCACACATATTCAAGCAGAGGCAATCGTAAGCCATCTGCAAGCTCTGAGCAAACTGGTGGGGAAAAGGTAATCAACAGCTTGTCTGACTGCTCATTACTTCTTCATTATAGAGCGGAAACAAACAAAAATACCTGAGCTAAGAGACAGCCCTGCACACACATAGACGTTTGCCCCCCTCCCCCGAGGACTGTGTAACAAATGTAGTGTTGCTAATGTCAAATTCATGAAGTTATGTTGCTTTTTTTCTCTCTTTTTGAAATTATGCACATCAGCAAAAACTCTAAAATGGTCTCTCTTGTTAAAAATGATTTGAGCTGGATGTTTCAAGTCAGTCAGACAGGCAGTGTGGTTGTCGGGTTGTAGCCTTTCTAAAACCACATCTGTGAGCTTTTATAGTTGAGTCGTCAAGTGGCCAGTAGGGTTCACATTTCATGAGACGTCGATGCACATCATCTCCAAGTTTGATGGTCTAATCATCAAACTTGATGATTAGACCATCAAGTTTGGCCTTATCGTCAAAGTATTTTTTTATTAATTCATTTAGAGCTTTAATGACATCATTGCAGTCACAGAATATTAATAGACTGTAGCTGTGTCTCAATTTGAATACATGAGTACACTGTCATGTAGAATACTATGTACACTATACTTACTTCTGTAGTGCGTGAATTTAGACATTTAGTTAGTGATGTCTCAAATTGAATACTGTCATTGTGCACTTACAAGAACTAACGATCGCAAAAGCTGTCAAAGTCCTTTTTTGCAACGCTATTGTCGCCCGCACTTTGCCATACTTTATATAAAGTATTCAAATTGAGACACAGCCTGTGTGTAAAGGTTCTGTGTGCATTCAAGTCAGTTGCATTGTTGTTGTTGTCACAGTAACACAATTGTACTACGACTTCTGCATACAGAAAATATTTGTATTACTATATCATGGCTTTCTTTTATATATATTTCTTTATGCCCACAAGCTAATTTAATAAATTTGTTGATCTAACAGTCACATTTTAACAGATGAGAGCCCTTTAATCAAATGATCCTTTTTGAGTAGGCCTACAGGACACATTCTGGTCCTTTTGGAGAGGTTTCTCTGAAATGCTATTAATACTATTAGGCTCCTCTCTTATTTAAATGTAACACAAAATACCTTACTGCCTATAATGTGCTTTCAACACCTAAAATCATTTCCTTCTGATACTGTTTTTTCAGAAGAGTTAATGCTAAACACATTTCCTTTGCAGTAAAGAGACTGGAAGACACAATAAACGCAATTTCAGTCATCACAACTTTGAAAATGTGAAACTCCTGAAGGATGAACTTTGCTAATGGAACAGTTTCAGGGCTGACTCACTCTGGAAAATACTTTTTTTTTTTTTTTTTTTTGAATTTATTTATTTAAAACAGGGACAATGCACAAAAAAAACATTAATCTTGTAAAACAAGAAGAGATGCTCTGAGCCAGGTTATAGCAGCAATTGCTAATTTCCGCCTGTAGTCCCTGGGCAGGTAAAGTGCTAAGCAGATACAATATTAAGATTAATTGAAATAAGACATGATAACCATAATATTTAAAAAATTGACAGAATGCACTAATAAAAGCAGGGAAACAGGAGCGCCAAATCATAAAGTGCACAATAGAGACCAACAGCACATACACTCTCTCTCACTCTCATCACACATTCAAACACATACACGTACAATACACAGATAACAATCATCCTCCTCTAATAACCACACTCATAGCCAGACACATACACACACTCACATAATACTCAACAATGTGTGCAAACTTGCTTACTTAGTAACCAGCGCTTTGACAAGCATGAGAATGTGTGAGGATTTGTACATAGAATAAGTTCTGTGGGAAGGACATTCCACTGACTCATGGCCACACAGGAAAAAGAAGAGCTGCCAAACTGAGTTCTACGTTGAGGAATACTACACTCACCCCTCGTAACAGATCTAGTTAAATGTACTGTGTTTTCAGAGCAGAGTGTCACAAACTTTTTCAGAGGGGGGGCATAAGCATTATGAATAATTTTGTGAAGTAGACAAACATTTGAGTGTATAATCAGGTTTTCAAAGCTCAAAATATCATATTTGGCAAGTACATGGCAATGATGGTAATGCCGTGGTTTTTTGGCATGGATCTTGAGACTACTTTTGTACAATAACTCTAGTGGTTTTGTAACTGTTTTACATGCCTGAGACCAGGATGTAACACAGTACAAAAAATGGGGCTTGATCATTGCATTTAAATATGTACTTGATGCCTCAAGGGTGAGAGAATTTCTTATGTATCTGAAATTAGCTAAATTATATTTCAACGTGTTACTCAGCTTTTTGACATGCCCTTTAAAACTAAGTGTTGGATCCAACGTTACCCCCAGGTATTTAAATTGTTCTACGTGTTTTATTTTTTGCCCATTTACTACAATATCAGGGTAACTTTTAAGTTTACACCTATTTGTAAAGAACATGGTCACAGTTTTTTCCACATTTAACGTGAGGCATGAGTTGTATAACCAATCACTAACCTTGTTCATTGCCTTTGTTAATTTCACAGCCACCTCTGTTACATTTTTCCCATGAGTATACAATACAGTGTCATCGGCATACATTATAGTGTTAACATCCTGACAGACAGAGGGCAAGTCATTAATGTATAAACAAAACAGCAGCGGCCCTAAAATTGACCCTTGTGGGACTCCCAGTGTGGATGCTAGAAATGGAGATAGTGTACCATTCACTCGTACACACTGGTGTCGACCACTTAGGTAAGATTTCACCCAGTTATGTACATTGATAGAAAGTTCATAATTTTTTAATTTATGTAACAGCACCTCGTGATTTACTGTATCAAAGGCCTTGCGTAGATCAAGGAAGACTGCTCCCACCACTCCTCCCTGATCTAGGCTGGTTTTAATTTCCTCAAGGAAGTAGCAGCAAGCAGATTCAGTGGAATGTTTCTTTCTGAAACCAAACTGCATTGGATGTAAAAAGGACTTTGAATCCAGATGTGCAGCTAGTTGCTACTTGTTAGCCTAGCAAGATTAAAGCCACAAACAAGCATGTTTGACTGTCTGCCAAGTATATGGACACATCTCTTTCCAGTTACATAAGGACCAGATGGCCTGCAGCGATGGTGACCCCTGTAGTAACCTGTGGTACCTTTCCAACACCCAGGTTTATCCTCTCTCATGGAAGCTCAAAGGTGTGTTAAATGGACCTTGATAACCGGAGCAAACCTTCTGATCCTCCTTTTGAGAAGGGGATTCTCTGCATTGTCTCCATACAACACCATCAAGGTGTATCAGCCAAGACGGCCCAACAGCAGATCTCAACCGAGCCCATACAGCCTCCTTCCTAAAACCTAAAAACAAAAATTCAATTTAGCTTCCAAAAGCAGACAATTCCTCCTACTCACACCCACCCAGGTTTCTGCATCATTGCCCACTGCAGCTTTTAAGTCCACAGGCAGAACTATAGAAGTGCTAGGCATTATCTCTGCCAGGACCCCACCTTGAGACTCTAAAACAATTAACTTCCTCGGCAATGGAATGTAGGTTGGATTGCAAAAAAAAAAAAAAAAGACTGAAACAATTTAGGGATTGTGGTTTTAGAGTCACTAGGTGTGGTCAAGCCCTCGGGGACAGAAGTGGATTGTAAAGTGATTTGGGCATCGTGGGTCTGCATTGGCTCAAACAGCCTTTTCAATTGGAACAGCTGTGAAACAGTGAACAGCTATGTTTCTGACTGTCATATACTCCCCTGACTCCTTTAATAATCTGCACGTCCCGTTGTTGGCATGCTAATAAACAGCATTACACAAGTGCCTTTAGCCATTTTTGGTGGTTTAACATGGCTTGAAAAGTCATGTAATCATTTAAGTTGTTCAGCTTGGGTTACCTCAGAGTCTGCTTGCTGCTCCTGGAGGTGCTTCTGCAGAATTTCATTTGTACTCTCTGCAACTGACTTTTTTTTCTCTCTCTCTAACTATGTCTCAGTTTCCTTTATATTATATCTATGTCTCACATTACATGAGATTATGTGATAAAGTGTTGCCACCATTTCGGTAGTTAGATGGCAGCACCACTTGTGCTGCATTCATGTGTGTGGCTCAGATTTGCAGTCAAAGTCATTTGGGCCAACAGTGGATTAGAAAAAACACAATTAAATATGAGGGAGTCTGACATGTGCAGTGTTAAATTATGTAAGTGCTACATATCAACATTATTAAAATGGTATAATATGTAAAATGTATTTCTTAACCTGGTATATTGTGTTAAAATGAGGGGGTGTGTGACGGCAGCAACAGACCATGCCATTATGTAAAACAAAAAGTATTAAAAAAAACAACATGAATGTGTTTGCAAGTATAATACAAGTAAAAACAGATGTGTGGATATTGAGAAGATGGCTAAGATGTTTCCCTCCAGCACTGTGGAAAGGTCAAAGGTCAAGAGGTGTCAGGATCAATGACCTTAAGGGCAGTTTATGACGCCCCTCACCCATCAGAATGTGAATCTTGCTGAATGCGCTATTCATTCTCCATGTGTTGTGTATACATCATCATTTCAGGCGCCGGTAATCTCCAAGGAAACTGTGATTGGCAGCAGGAAGCCACACAGACCCGCTTTTTGTTTAGTTTGTGATGTAACTTGCTAAAGTGGGCGTGGGAGGTTCTTTGGCATTATGTTTTTTTGTGTGTGTGAGGCCCCCTTTTTTTTCTCTCGCTCTCTTTCTTTTTTGGGGTGTTTTAGCATTTGTCCACCCAGTAAATAATCTCAATATTAGCATGATGCTCCTAACCCTGTAGGCCTAAAAATACAGGCCTAACAAGCATCCTCAAAGCTGAATATGGTTAAAGCAGATTTCAACAAGAAATGAACCTTATAGAATTTGTGTTTGTGTTCATTGCAGCAATGTTGGTCTAAATGATGGATTGAAAATGTACTCCTGTGTTCTGTGAGTAGCATTAATAATCTACTTTAAATTAAAAAAGAGATATCAACAGAAAAAAACAAAACATAAATACATTTCTACAATTGAGCACTAAAAAGATTATTTCCAAAGACGATTTCAGTCTTTTTCTAATTCAAACCAACCATATTTGAGAACATGAGTTTACACTGTAATTGCAAGTTGGACACCGACTGACAATTCACCTGTCATGTCAAGATGAAGGTTTGCCACCAGAACAATCAATTAACAGGAATATGATTGTTTTATAACACAAAATAAGTACATCTGCACTGCAGCCAAAAAGGAGGAGGACAGAGCCTTTGTTTTCCCTGGTCTTCTCTAGTAGCTGAGAGTCAATGGTAAATGGTAGCACTGTGAAAACTTTACCCAGTTAATGAAAAAGTGCCCTGTTGTGAAAGGTGAAGAGGGAGTGAAAGAAGAAGAGGCAAGAACCAGATTGAACCTTGAATGGGCAATCAGAGTTTTTAAGAAACTTTAGAGGGTTCAAAACTGACTTTGAGTTGGCATTGTGTCTTCTAGATAACAACTTATTAGTACTGACTTTATTTTTTTACTCTGTTCTTAAACACAGGTATCAGGGTTTCTAGGCTCTACTGGATTTCTTGTTCCGGACCAAGGTGACCAAGTCTCTGGCCATGCAAATATATATTTATTTTTTCTCTTTTCTTTTTGTTAATCTATGAAATACATAAAATCATCATAATGTTGGCCATTGTATTCTAATAAACTATGGTTGGTAAGTCACTAACACACATGCCCGCATGCACACACACACACACACACACACACACGGTGCGCATCAGGGAAACAGTTGAGCTCACAGATCTGCACTTTCCCCTCCACGGTGTGGATAACTTGCAATTAGGTTAACGTCTGGAGACGTCTGCCTGTCTGATCCACTTCCTGTCTTCTTGGTCTGTTTTTAAGTTCACAGTTAAAGGAAAAAGCTATATGGCTAGGAGGGTGAACGCTGGAGACAGTTCACCACGAGGAACTGTCCATGGAAATGGGTCACCACTTTTTTGGACATTGTGATATTGCCATATAGTCTTGGCCATAGCAGTAGCCGTAGCTCATCGCTAATGTTTTTGCCAGCTACCATCAGGAAACCAGAACCAATCAATGTTGTTTACGATCAATCAAGGATGATGAGTTTGCTCTTCCTGGAATTCATGAATGGGAGGAGATTGACATTTTACAACTTTGTGCTAATATGCTAACTCCAACTCTGATCCAGTTAAATGTATTGCAGCGTTTATTTCCCACATGTCCTGTTATATTTGAGTCTGCATCAGTTGCAGGAAGAGGACCAGGTGAATGATATAAGTGACTGTGAGGAGTATTCATGAGCTAATGTTTTTTTTTTTTTTTTTTTTTAATCTAAAACCAGTTACAGGTTTCAATGTTGTGTCTGGTTGTTGTAACACATGTGACTTCATTTACATACAAATGGTTTTCCTGTACGTCTGTGTTGTTGCGCTGAATTGACTGATAAGACAAAACTGACTACAATCATGACAGCTCAGATGAAGAATGTGTCTCTCCTCCATCTGTGTTCAGCATGTGAAATTTCAATTAGATATTGAACGTTTTCCTTTGAGAGTGCCGTGTGCCTCTGAAACACTGAATTTGTCTACTCACATGGGAAATATTGGAAAGTTCACAAGCATGAGGCTTAGATTTAATGTCATGTTAATGCCAACAAACAAAAATGTGATTTTTTTTTGTATTTTTGTTTTTTATGTTGCTTGATGACATGACACCTAAACCAATTGACCTATGGCTAAGCCACGCCCCCAAACACGATGAGCCAATCACAGTGAGCATAGCTAGCCCATACACTCGGACATTCTCTGCTTCCACGTCCATTGAAATGCATTGCAGTTAGTCAGTTTTCATTCGTTTTTATATGTTTTTTCTTTACATTTTAAGTTTAAAATGGTCAAACGGTGTGCATGGGGTAGGCTACATGCAACTCCGACACTAGGTATCCCGAGAAGCTGGGCGACGAGGTGGATTTTTTTTTTTTTTTACCTTTTCCTAAGCCACATCTCAACCAAGGGAAGTGTCTGCTCTGGATAAAGTTATGCAGTAGACCACAACACCAACTAAACATGGATAAACTTAACAAGGATGTCTACATCTGTTCTAAGTTAAGTCAACAACGTATTTGAGGCAACATATTGTGAGAGATGTTTAGATGTTTGCCAGCATCACAACTAAAGCCCACTAGCTTAATGCTAACGTATAATGCAAAACTCCATAGACAGGCTAACAGAAGTTAGCCCGTCGCTATCGGCGTTTCGCGGCAAACGGCAGCCATAGCAGTAAAGCTAAGTGAAGTTTTGGTGACTTCCAGATGATATTTAATCTTTCTGTCTCCAAAAACCATCAATTGCCTCCTGTGAAATGTCTCCTACTGTGACAGCTGTTGCCATAGCAACTGTCACTGAATGTTGACTGTTTGTCCGAGTGAGTGGAGGGGGCGGGGCTTAGCCAGAGGTCAATTCCGTTTTAAATTATGCTTTATTCACATAGGTACGTATAGGTGAAGGTGAGAGTATGGGCTGTGCCAGCTGAACCCGACTGGGATGTGCTGGTTTGGGCTGAAAATATAAACAAATGTCTCGGTTCAGATCGGCTTTAGGCTTCAAAACCTGCCGGTTGGGCCGGGTCAGGTTTTAAAGGAAGGGGCAGGATCTTTTTTGGAGCAATTTTTACGCCCATTACATAAAGGTCCAATGTGTAATATTTGTCAAGGTTTATTGGCAAAATCTGAATATACTACCAATGAATTGGTAAGTGTATAATCACTATAAAATAAAATCTGTTTGGTTTTCATATAATTCTCCTTTTATATAGCAAGAGTCTTGCTTAGAGAGTGTCGCCATCTTGCGGCGCCATGTTTGTACAGAATGGAAAATCCAGCCAGAAAGAGAGCACGTTTCAAGAGTTTCACGTTCATAAATAAGCAATGGAATTATTTAATAGATAAATAATAGAATCGGAATGCCAGATGTCACTGTTTTCCCCTCATTTTGCACACTGGACCTTTAAATGCTTTCTCACAAAAATGGAAAAAGTGAGTCACCTGTGGATCGGATAGTCCTATAAAAACACCACCCAGTCATTTTGAACACCACAAACAAATTCTGAAGTCTGAAGAAAGCAGACTTAGACTTTTTAATTGCGTATTTTCAATATGTTGCCTGCTTGAACTGTTTTTCCCAGATCTCCTCTACCTTTAATTTTCAGGTCTGTTGAGAACTCTAGTGTAGGTAACCTGCAAACTTCCTTTCAATTCAACACACTCACTAACATAAGCCTGGAAGACGTGTATGTGATTTGCCAGATTTCATGACCTTAAAAATAAGGGCATGGCCTCTTTCCCTGATCACAAGTGAGGTCTGTTTAGTACCTCATCGAAACCCAGACACCCACTGTCTGTCATGACGATCTGCAGAGACCGGCCACACTCCTGCAGCTATAAAACCAGGGACATTTGCAGGATGTGAATGAGGTGACAATCATATCACAGAGACTTTAGAGGATTTAGCCTGGAACCAGATTGATGAGACTGAACTGTGTTCCACTGTATCATTTCAGAAGAGAGAAGAGTTCAACAGGCTGTAACATGTGTGACACCTTGTACTGGTTGTGAATGCATCAGTAGTTGACATTTGTCATCATCAGCATATTTATTGGTGCTTGTGTCATAGTTTACTGTACCTGACTTCCTTCACTATAAAATATCTTTACGGAAGAGGATTACGCCTTTTTTCTCAGAATTCTGACTTCAGAGTGCCTGCTTTTGTATCTGATAACAAAAAAACTAACTAGAAAACTAAACTAGATTAAACTCAGAATTCTGACTTTTTTTTCTGGGGATTTATTTTTTGTTGTTGTAAAAAAAAAAAAAAAAAACTCCTAGACCATCTCTGGAGTTTTTTTTTGTTATTTTGAGGAAAAAAACAAAAATCTCCGTATCTTTATTCAGAAAGGTTCAGTTCATTCTCTGTTGAACATCTGTGTGCTAAATTTCCCGTCACTATAGTGTTTGCACAGTGTGTGGAAGGAGTAGGGGGGGTGTGGAACTCACAGCCCCCCCAACCAATGCTGCCTTCCCACACACTGCTATCTGGGAACAATTACACCCAGATACCACTCCTTTACAAGTTCATGAACATGGGCATGGTGGCATGAAGCCATAGTGTAACGATAAAGCTAATTCTCTCTCTCAGCCCTTATCAGACGCAAGCAGGCGAGTTGTTTATTTCTAAACTGTTTTCATAAAGCATTTCCACCAAGTATGGCTTTAAAAAAAAGAAGCCTGTAATGCTTTATTTTATCTATAGGGCCACACTACACAGTGCTGCACATACACAAGTATAGAGATAAAATCCACATGGTGTTGGTCAACAAGAATAGAGAGAGCTGTTCATATGGACGCTGCTACAGGAAATAGTCAATAGTGGTCATGGATCCTCATGGAGAAATCTCTACATTGTTGAGAAAGTGTAACTACTGATAAACACTATCTAAGATTAGGCTATTTTTAACAGTCCTAGCCATTGTTACTATACGCATATGGGGCTAAAGTACTTTATTTAAGTGTAAATGGTACAGGATTAGACAAAACTAGAGGAGGGTGATGACATCTCTGTGGTCCATTGCTGAAACTGCAAACCTTTGAATAAGACTCATTTTCTGACTCATATGTTCTAACATGGGAGAGACTAACAAACCACCAGTGGTCATTCAGCAGCTGTGCCCACGCAAGTCTAGAGGATGAGACATGGATGGCTATTGATGATGCATGATGTTCTCGGTGTGTACGAGGACAGGAAGAATTGCGTGTTATTGGTTTATCTCAGACCATGAATGTGGAAATGTGACGAGAAAAGACCTCCCATTATACTTGTGTACTGTAAACAGAAAAAAAAAGTGTTTTTTTGTTTGTTTGTTTTTTTTAAAGCTGCAGGTTTAGAAATCTAGGTCCTGTTGCCAAACCATACAAACAGAATGACGCATTACATTAGGCCTGATTGGTTTTGGCATTAAAGGTGTTAGCTACAAGTTTAATTCCTCCCGGCCAGTAGGTGTCGCACTCACACTCGCCTGCTCTCGCTCCAACCTTCAATTGTACTGGTTGCCAGGTAGGGAGTGGCTAGTAGCTAAAGCTAAGCTAACGCTAACCGTATTTAACGGGCAGCAGCTCCGGTGTTGGCAGCGGACTGGGAACACATTTGAATCATTTCACACTAACTAAACCCGCAGCATCACGCCTGCACCGGAAACGTTACAGTACCGGCTGACCGTTAGTTAGCATTAGCATTAGCACAATGCCATTTCTCCACAGAGCTATCACGATCTGGTCCCTGAGCTTCGCCTCACGTGACATCAATGTACTAATGCTGTTGGCGCAGAGATCATTTCATGTCGACGTTTTCATCTTAACCAGATGTAAATATTTATATATTTTTGGACCCGTCCAAATTTATAAAACAATTATTTATATACTTTGAAAAAAATCTGTAAAATTAATACTTTTATTATGCACCCCTCTAGACGTTCTGTGGATGTATTATTTTTGAAAAATGTATTGTTTTGATGAAAAAGTTGTAGCTATAACCTTTAATTAGTAGGTAAGATATGTTCAAAATGAAACTTTTTTGCCTCTGTACTTCCTCCTTCCTTGTTATTTGTCACCACCACCTGTCTCTTTCTACATTTTGGTGAGTCAAAGCACATACTAACTTTTCTATTCTATTTCATCTCTGAGAAATCACCAGTGTGCACACTGAAGAAGTGTGAAAGACAGCGTCTGCACGTCGGTGAAGGTCCCGGCAGACTACAGTTCCATCCCTGAACTCATCCCTGGGAATGCGCCTGCAGTCCAGGAAGGGGACTTTCCAAGTGAGCAGGATAATGAGGCCTGATGACCTGAGGAGGCTCAGGCTCCTTCCACACAAACCTCAGCCACCTACAGCAGAACTGGTCAGGACGCGGCTCCCTGGAGGAGAGGAGAGGATGCTGATGAAAATCTATTATTTTCTCCCTTGTAAGGACGACGATACAGAGAGGCACTGTATCAAAACACAGGCTGTAATCATTACAAAGTCATTTACTGTATCTTACATGTCACACATAAAGTTGTAAATAATAAACAAATTATACCAACCACACTATTTACACAAAAACAAAACACACCTATGTACAGGTTTGAAACTGCAATAAACACAGACTGTTAATACAGACACTGACTCCTGAACCCACAGTGTCTTCCCATTGGGTTTGGGAACGTGTTCTGTGTTCTCCAGACAGCACAGCAGTGTGTCTTCTCACCTCAACAACCACGCTTTTGCAAAATAAACTTTCTGTTGGCAGGACATGTCGCACCATACCATGCTGTTGTAGACGATGAGCAGCCTGTGGCATTTGAACGCACCTCCAAGACAAAAAGGGCGACTTTGTGCTTCTTTAAAAAAAAAGTTTAACTTCCAAAAGCAGTCGAAAACAATGACAAAACTTTGTTGAATATTAATAATAAATCCCCCTCCAAAAATGAAATAAAATAACAAAATGAGTTAAAGGAATAGTTCACCAAAAAATGAAATTCAGTCTGCCTCACCCTCATGCTGATGAATACTCCGGAGTAGTTTTTTATTCCTCAAAGTGCATCTGGAGACCCGGGAGGGGGGTTCGTAGTCCAACGAAAACTTTATATGAGAGTCAATAGAGCAGCACAAAAACGTCCATAAACCTACACAAAAACCATTTAATATTCCTCCACTGCTCTTCCACTGCAATCCAAATGTCCTGAAGGGATCTAGTCCAGAGTTTACTCAAAACAACGTAATTTAGGACATTTTTACAGCCAATATAGTCCTGAATTGCACGCCCCAGGCAAATTCAATACAGGCACGCAAAAACGGAAGGTCATGAAGGATAGGTGCAGTGTGTTCCTCTAGAACAGGCAAGAGGAGACTGTATTTGTGGGTCACATTTGGATGAGCCTTCTGATTGGGGCAGGCTTTGTGATGCTGTGGCATAATCCACCTTCAAATGCTAAATTGAGACACAGCTAATAAGGCGCTGTAGCATGGGCATGTGTGTGATGCATGTGCAACATGAGTGTATGCACTTGTGTGTGGACCAGGGAAATTTACAGTAAACCAAAGATGGTCCATTTAATAATCTTGGAACTTCACATTGAGCTGGTTGGACAGGGTCTGCATGTTGGGCCTGTGAAACAGAAACACCACTGAAAACTTACGCCAGGAATACACTGGGAACGGCCGCGAAGCGATACGTAAGCGGGGCGGAGCGGAGTTTTTTAACTGCTACACCAGGCACGGACGCGACGCGTCGCGGCTTCACTGTTTGTTGTTGCAGCTGTCAGCTTCACCTTGTCATTCCTGCAGTAAATGAGTGCACTTTATGCATCTCAACACATTTTCACATCCCTCCTGTTAAAATGGATTGACAGTACCTTTTTCACAGGTAATTTGCTGACTATGTAGGGTTTGCAAGTGCAGACTATATTAAATGGTATCAATTAACTGTTTAACTACACGATCATGGATCCACAATGTAAAAAAACAAACCCCATAATGTTGCACTGCTACTGGCTTTGCCTCTGGTACATGAGACATTTATTTTAATCACTTTTAAACGTAATATATTCGTTTTATACACAGTTCTGTAGTTTTCTACCTGTTGGAGGGCCGCGTAGCCACGCGACGAGGAAATAAAATAGACTTGGCGCGAAAAAGAATTGAAACGCCGCGCGACGGCCGCTGCAGTGCGCGTCGCTCACATGGCCGGTGGAGGAGCTTCCATTGACTGAATGGGCGCGAGCTGCTGCGGGTGTCGCGCGACGTACGTTTCGCGTTGCGGCCGTTCCCAGTGTATTTCAGCCGTTAGTCTGGTGACTTCCTGCCACCAGCAACTTTATATAACGATATTACACATATACACACCAGTGCTTCTGCTCTCCATTCTCTCCCGGTCCTGAGGATTAATATGCCCACCGGCCCCTTGTCTGCCCTCTCCCTCTCCTCCTTCCTTTTCACATCTCCCCTTTACCCTCACTTCTCACGCCTCCCCTTCCCTCCCCCTCTTCCTCTACCCTGACCTTTGGTTCCTGTCCCCTCCTGGTTCCAATTCAGAGGATGAGGCTCTTCCCTGTAATGAAGGCGTAAAAGAAACATCTTAGTTAGCGCTCACACAAGCGGACACATGCGCACACATTTACAAGGGTTCATTTCACACAGGCAGTCGGGGCGGTATCTGCTCATCCTTGCAGACCACTTCCAATGTGTTGCAGGATCATTTGTGACCGGGGTAAGTTGAGCCAAAGCACATGATGTTCTTTTTGTTTTTTGTTTTTATTATATTTAGGACATATATTTGTGACAGGCCTCTCACATTAGTATTAGCTATCTTGCACATCCAAATGTGATTACCCACTTCTACTATCTGCATAGCAACATTGTATTTGCATTGTTCACTAGCCAAATGAACTGAAATGAAAAGCGATCCCAACAGGAGTTATTGGTGCAGATGTTCATACTCTAACACCTCAAGTGTCTTTGAATGAATTCACATACTCATTGACCCTTTGAATAAGGAATGTGCAACGCAGCCAAAGAATCACTTCACATGAACCAACTTTTGAGAGTATTGCAGTTCACAATCTGAATCCTCATCTACGTACACCCAGTTCCTTCTGGGGTTTTATTGTGAAGGTCCTGACTGGAAGATTTAATTTTTATATTCTCCTACTGTATATCTCCTTTTATCAGGTCACTGAACTCTGTACTCCAAGTGATTGCAGAGGTGAACAGTGGTCTGGTTAGCCGTGACTGAATTTAAATGAAGTATCTGAATGTAGCACCGGGAACTTAATCTGAAAAGTAGCCTAGATCTATGACAAAAGTAAGTTCCTCTACAATAAACCACATGGTCATCAGATCACCCTGCCTGACACAAATGTTTTGAATGGCCATTTGTCACTGTTTTTATGAACATGCTGACCATGACTCAAGTTAACACTGTTAAACAAACACCAAGAAGCACATTGAATGTCCCTGACTGAGATCAGTGGCAAAATGACAGTGATTCCATCCAAGTAAACACTTGGCTGTTGATAAAATCCAAATGTTAATATAATTCTTCAACCTTGTTGAATGTTTCATGTTTTTCGGACAATTTCCTTTCATCATTTGCATAACCTGATATAGAAAAGCAAGTCCATGTATTTCTGCTTCTGACATTTTCAATAGTAATTCAGAAGAGTATCAATTAACACGGCACAGCGGTCGTGTTTTACCTTCATCATCATCATCTCCACAGGAGTGTCCATTCCCAAAACCAGCAGGTGAGTCTCTAAGGTCAGTAAGAAGTAATCATCTCCTGTCCCTCTATGGCCACATCACAGATTTAAAGAGGAAACTTATCATGCAGGACACTGACATTTTTTAGTCATGATTCAAACACACATCCCCCTTTAGGATGATATCCAGGGTTTCACCAAGAGCCTAACAAAAATGGACCAATTCATTCCTAATGAATATTTTAGCTGATTCTAAAAATAGCATTCAATGTAGTTGTGGTCAAGACACGGACATGAACTGACTTTGGAGCCAGTTCTAATAGGCCAGTGGCAATTTGGTGCAGATCTGGTTCATAATTAAGGATAACAGAAGTTTTGTCTGACCTTCTAGCTAACGAGCCAGGTTAGACCATCTAGATCTGTTATGCTATTATCATTCTGAGTTGGGTATCATTAACCTGTGTCTTGGCACAAACCTTTATCAGCTAAAAATTATACAAGAAGTGCCAAAACCTGCAGTTCCTCCACCAGAGTGGCTCCAACAGTGAGTAAAAGTATCCATAGGCTCTCATGTTAAAATGTCCAAAAGTAGAAATAACTTACAGACAGTTTGGTCATAAAAGTCCCCTTTCATTGCTCGGGCTTTTAGCTGTTCGCTCGGGCTTTTAGCTGTTCTGCACCTAGACTCTGGAATTCACTCCCACTACACATACGCACTCTGGACTCCATCGACACCTTCAAATCCCACCTCAAGACACACCTTTTTAAATTATCCTACTCCCTATAACACTCTGTCCCCTAACCACTTTATCCACCTTATCTATGTTTCTAGCCACACTGTATTTTCTTTGTATGTATTCATGTATGTGCTATTGTATTTATACCTGTTTTTTGTCTCATTTCTTACATGTAAGGTGACCTTGGGTTTTTGAAAGGCGCCAACAAATAAAATGTATTATTATTATTATTATTATTATTATTGCCAATGTACTGGGGATGAGTTTTTTTTTTACAAGTCACTTGTTTGAGTTAACTTTTGTAAACACTATTTATATTAAGCATTGAAATTAATCATATTTGGGGGCATGGCAACTTTGACTGACAGGTGGGCCAGCAGTGGCGTCATTAGGCCTATTTTAGGGGGGCTGAAGCCACCCTAAAATATTATATATATATATATATATATATATATATATATTCTCCTTTTAAGAACACCAGCTGTCACCGTATTTGTCTCTTGTTATTTCTGATTTGTTTAATTTAATTAGTTTGTTGAGTGTGTGACCACCCCCCTCCCAGCTGTGTGTTGGTAGCGCCCATGTAGCGGCGGCTTGTTTGAAGCTCCGCTCCGAGCCTGCAGTGACGGGCTGCAGGAGCTCTGATGTCAATAGAGGGAGAGAGTCAGTCCACCTTTAGCTAAGCAGGACCAGCAGGTATCAGACAGTCAGCTACTAGATCTCTAAAAAGCAGTGTTGTTGTCAAAATGACCGTGATGTTTTTTAAATTAATGTGAAATATTAATTGCGTTGTAAATGGGCCAGTTTTAGAGTGAAGATACAGATATGAAACCAGGAGGCATGAGGCTTCTGTTGGTACCAACCAACGGGCTAAATAACGCTCCAAAGTTTGTCTAGATTCTGGTGGGGAAAACTTTTAAACGGGGATCCTGAACACTCCTGTCATCCGTGTGTGTGTTCCTTTCTCGCTCTCCGTCTCATGTGCCATGTGTGTGTGCTGTGTGTGTGTGTAATGTGTTAACATTCATCTGGTACTTTAGGCTTGGCTGTGTTAAAGAAAATAACATTTAGCAGTAAAAACAGATTATTTAATGCATCAAATTGAAATAATAATGACATCTGGTCACACTGCAGGCAGCTCAGACAGACAAGGAGAGAAATGCTGTATAGGGAGAAGCCAGACAGAGACATGCCCTGAAGATGCAGAAGATCAGGTAAGACACAGGAATATATAAAAACAGCATGATAACTAGTCAAAATAAAAAAGCAGAATATTCAAATTAAAATGATTCTCAGGGTCAGTCATTGTTCTTCTGGTACAATATTGATGTCTAGTCACACTGCAATCAGCAGAGAGAGGCATAGCATAGAGAGAGTCCTCAATGTTCTAAAATAGCAGATTTTTAATATATTAATATCATAGAATTGTGGGAAATGCTGGACATATCTGTGATAATAAAACATCTGAAAAATTACTCAGGTTGACTTTTTTTAGCATCTACTTTTTTTTTTTTTTTAAGTATATTTTTCGCCTTTTTATTTGATAGTACATATAGACAGGAAAGGGGGAGGCAGAGAGAGAGGGAATGACATGCAGGAAAGGTCCGCCCGGCGCAGGATTCGAACCAGGGACGCCTGCGTTGAGGACTGTGGCCTCTACATGGGGCTGCCGCTCTAACCACTGCGCCACGTACCGCCCCTTTAGCATCTACTTTTACACAGTTACTCATTAGATGTTACTTTACTTATTCTTAGACGGGCTACTATCCCATGATTCAATACTCTAAATTTACTCTAAATTCTAAATAATGTGTTTTTTTAAGTTTGTGCTTGCTCACTACATTCGCTGGGGGCTAAGCCCCCCGCCCCCCCCCCCCCCTGTCCCTAGTGACGCCCCTGTGGGCCAACCTATTATTTGAAGTAGTTGGAGTCAGGCAATGACAGCAAAACACTAATGGGGATATCATTGACTTCTCTCTCTTGGTCTCTTCCCACTCACAATCACCTTCCTTACAAGAAATGAAAATATTCAAAGGGATAGTTCAACATTTTGGCAAATTGGCCCATTGCCATAATCCACGCGTCAGCGGGTTTGCATGATTTTACCTTGAAAACGACTCTGTTTTATGGAGTTGTTGGATTGTGTATTTGATGAGTTTGATGAGGGAAACCAAGAAATCCCATTAGTCTCCGTAGTGTAGCTCTGAGCATCTCACGGCTCTGCTCCGCCTTTCTAAGACTAGCTTGCAACGCCAATTAAAGGTAACAAACCTATAGGGACTATGGCAATGGGCCAACTTGCCAGAATGTTGAACTATACCAGGTTGGAAATTTCCTTTTTTTTTTCTTTATATTTTCCTCTAGAGCTTCAAAAACCAGTCAGACATTGTTATTTACAACCATTGCAAACCACAGAACACAATGCATTTGTCTTGAACTATTTTCTGTGGCGGATTACTCCACATTTTTGTGCTCTGGTGAGTATTTGGGGCAGCATGGGGCGGTGCATGTAAAATGAATGATAGTGTATTTGTTCATTGTGATGAAAGAACATGTCAGTGACAGTGTGGCACTGTGGCTCATTTATGGCTTTTTGGACAACAATGGAGCTTTGTGGCACAGCAGAATTAAATATATAATGCTTTGCTTACACACAGCACTTGTTAGTGGGGCACATTCATTGTTGGTTCGGTTCTACGTACAGGATTTGTTGACAAGAGGAACAATATTGAATAGTCTGAGACCTATCCTTTAAGCCCATTATCCAGCCCTTAAAGCTCATTAAAACCTTTCACAGTCTTGATAATGTCATAAAATACACACATTAAAAGCACAGTTGATGCACATATTTTTTCCCCGCACTAAAACAGTGATGTGGAGGTAATTTGTGATTTGGAAAAGGCAAAGTTGTTATTGTAAACATTCATTGTCACTGTGAACATTTCATCAGAAAATGGCCCGCTGTGGAGCTATTAACTACAACACAGAGACGACAGCCTGCCTTTCATTTGCTGATGTTTTTCGTTCTTTCTTCTTTTTTTTAGTTTGTATTTTGAATAACAATATGACATTTTTATGTAAATGAAAGTCCACTTTTCTGTTTGCACCCTCAAAGGAGTGTTTCAACATCTGCTGCGCAGGAGATTATACATTCACAGGGATTCTATTCTAAACAGCAGCTCACCTTACACAACCACATCCCTCTGTCCTCGTATGCTTTACATTGAAGATGAAGGATCGTAACAGCCCATATCCTCCTTTTCTGCAGCTGTAACTCTGAGGGTGCTTTGCTTGAATCATTTTTTATTTTTTTTTTACCAGTAATTTTGCTTCCATTTCACTAAAACCTTTTAAAAAAGCAGACGCAATGCTTCAGCCCTCCTCGCCGCCCTGCAGGAGGCGACCGCTTGCAGCCGCTTCGCAGGCAACACATGCTGTCTCTTCCATACTTAATGGCAGCTAAAGAAATATGAGTCAATGGGTGGAAATGAAAGCCAATTATTCCTCATGCTCTCTCTTTAACCCTGGTTTAGTTTAACCGCATTAGTGATCAATAGGCAGAGTGAACACAATCCACTCTGCTGGATTTGTTTACCTCCTTCACATCAGCTCTAATAAACAGCAGATTGTTCTGAGATGCTGGAGAGCAGAAATCCAAATTCATCTCTTTTCCTTTTAGTGCTTTCATTGGAAAATCTTTCTCTGTGTGTGTGTGTGTGTGTGTGCGTGCGTGTCAACACTGCTACACAAGTCAGAAGACATCTTGTTCCATGTTGTTGCAAATACCCCGCCAAGGCTAACTATTACTCCTTATAAAAGATTAATTGTGCTGATCATTAATTCAACCTCAAGGCTAAAGCTCCTCTGCTGAGAGCCCCTTGATGTTACTCTTTCACTCTCTCTTTCTTATTCTGGGTTGATGAAATAGGCATAAACTGTGTGGAGTGTGTGTGTGTGTGTGTGTGTGTGTGTGTGTGTGTGTGTGTGTGTGTGTGTGTGTGTGCGTGTGTGTAAGGGCAGAGTGGACTTAAGGGCGAGTGGAGCGGTGACTTGGCGTTTAACCTTCGGGGTGGCTGAGGGCGGATTTGTTTCTAAAGTATTTGGTATCACAGCGCTGCCCAGTGTGAGACACTGTATACTGTCTGTGGCTTTGTAACAGGTGCAGTACGCTGGCGCTATACGAGAAGATATTTAAAGGGATAGTTCAACATTTTGGCAAATTGGCCCACTGCCTTAAAAGTAGGTTTGTTACCTTTATTTGTTGGTGCAAGTTATTTTTAGAACGGCAGAGCAGAGCCGTGAGCTGCTCAGAGCTACGCTACAGAGGCTAATTTATTGGTTTTCCTCCAACAAAACCAAAAAACGCTCTGGTTGTGACCTGCACATTCACCACGCTATGAGATAATAATGGAACGTTACGAGACCGAGTTGTTTTCAAGGCAAATGCAGAGACTGCTTGCTGAAAAACTGCCCCCTATGGTAATGCGTATCAGCGGTTTTTGCACAAATTTACCCCAAAAACAACTCTGTCTCGGAACATTTCATTATTATCTCATAGCGTGGTGAATGTCCAGGTCATAACTTGTCCAGTAGAGCGTTTTGGAGTTGTTGGATTGTGTATTTGATGAGTTTGATGAGGGAAACCAAGAAATGAGCCTTCGTAGCGTAGCTCTGAGCAGCTCGTGGCTCTGCTCTGCTGATCTAAAAATAGCTTGCATCGACAATTAAAGGTAACAAACCTACTTCTAAGACTATTGGGAATATGGCAATGGGACAATTTGCCAAAATGTTGAACTATCCCTTTAAAGAAATGCTATGAATTGGATTTATAGACGGGACATTAATTGGACCCACTGGACCCTGTACCGGGCCTAACAGGGTACCGACAGGAAAATGTTCATAAAATGCTGTGGGGGTATTTTCTATAACAACACTAAAACAACACTTCTAGTGCATTTTGTCCAACCAGTACTCTCATTCCAAGTGGCCAAATGGAGAGTCAGTCCCCCTGGTACAATCCTCACTGAAACCTTTATAAAATCTATAAGCTGTGTGATCATCTACTTTGGTACAGTTGTAGTCAAAGATGGTGAATGCATTCAGTGGCAACTTTGTACATGGAATCAGTGCTTACACAATATTTTCCACTGTGTAAACCAAGAGGATACAAAAATATATTTTTGTATTTGGTTCATCACAGTTTGTTCAGGCAGAGAAACTGTCACAACTGACACAGGAATATGTTCTCCAAGGTCTGGACTCTCCATTGAGACCATAGACCTGATGAATGTGGAGCTATTCTTCATTTATCCCGGGCAGGTCTGTTTAGGAAACTTTACTCCAAAAACCCTAGTGTTGAACAGGACAAGGGGCTGTTTCAGCATCACTACCTTGGCAGGGACTATGAGTTGTTTGAGAGGTTTGAAAGCAAAACAGTCTGTGTGGATGTTAAGTTTGGAGGACAGGTTGAAATGTGACTTTCTCTTTTACTTTTCTTTTTTCTTTTTTCTTTTTTTTTTACATCAAGATCTAAATATTATTTCCTGAGAAACTGATCAAACCCGAGGCTGTGGTTTGTTCCAGGCTCCAGGAATGAACGCAGACAATGGAAGGTCCTCACATGCAGAAGTATTTTTGTGTTTGTACTGAAAAGTTGGAGGGGTGCAGTGTGTGTGTGTGTGTGTGTGTGTGTGTGTGTATGTGGCTTTTCTCTGATTCTCTCAGAGAGTAGAATTCTGTTCCAGCATTTGGAGAAAGAAAAAAAAAAAAATCACCCCGGTGCCACTGAACTGCACAAAATCCAGCTTTCCAAATCCAAAATCAGCTCTCACAGATGGATCTTTTTTGTTTTTTTTGTTTTTCTTTTGGAAAACAAAAAGAAAAAAAAACCCACAGTCATATAAGTCAACCCACAAGCACAGAGCAGGAAAAACTTTTCTAATCAAACATTCATTAACTTGTTGGCGTTTACCGGCACATGGACAGAATAGCATCACTGTTTGCTTAATGAAAAACGGAAAAGAAAAATTGGAAAAACTGAATGACTTCTATTTCCAGACTTCTCCAGAGACATGTTCATAAATCATGTCATGTAAATGTGGCTGAGGTGCGTGGTACACTTGGACCCTCCTCACCTTCACACAGTCCCTCTGTATGAAGGTGAGGAGGGTCTCGGTATTTCATTTCATTTTATAAAAAGCAAGATGTTATTAGTATTCTCTTATATAGATCTATATTTTCAGGGGAAAGACACATACTGTTGGACTCGTAGTCCAAGTCCAAATATTAAAATACATAGTAAGTCTAATATGTTTGAGATTAGGGCCTTTTTCCATTAAACTATTTGAAATGAGGTAGAAAAAAAATGTTTACTGCTTGTCACAAACTGCAAAAAATATGGTTTCTTTTGATTTCAGCCCTGAACTTATGCACTGATATTAAATGTCCTCACATCTCAGAAGGTCTCTGAAGGGAAAAGCAGTGACAGTGGATCAGATGAATCATTTGGAGAAAACTTTTGGAACGTGTGGAGGGCAGAAACCGCTAGAATAAATAAATTACTCAGTGAATAAATTAATGACACTAAATACACTGAAAATCATATCACAGGCATTGCTTAAACTGATATTTCTGTTTTAGTTTTTCTTGTGTGTTTGTTTTTCTTTCTATCAATTCCCCTGTTTTTTTTCACTTTACCCTTTCATTATCTCTATTATTTTTATTCCCATCCCTCTGATACAGCCTTAACCTCACCCAGCAGCGTCTGGAGCAGCTTCAGAGAGAGAGAGAGGCATATCAGACTTTGTTACCACATGGCTTGGTTAGGTTATAGGTTTGGGATAAGTGATCATGATTTGGGTTAAAATTAATTACTAGGGTGCTGACAAGGGGATACTGTAATATACTGAGGTGTAGGATTAAATTATAGTCAAATGGCAGCGTCAGTTAGAGGCACAACCTCATGGAATAAACTATACACATTAGGGACTGTGATTATTTATACTTTAAAACCCTCAAAACCTCACACCTTGATTGAAAATAAACCAATCATGTTCTCATATATACTGTACTCCAATTCTAACATACTGTCTGTAAATTATTTGCGTGATGCACCATGGGATGTCTAATGAAGTGTCCTGTATAGCTGTTATTCGAGGTACCAGCCTGAAGACTACTGATGTAATTTGGCAATTGAGCTAGTTCCAGTATATTTACATGGATGATTACTGCTGATGTGTTGATTTATGTGCATTGTCCAAATTCAATAAACTCAATGAATAAATTGATAAACAAACACAGACGACCTGTAGGCTTGTTTCCTACAGGATGTTCTCATATATTTATGTAGAAATTTATGACATATACAGTTTGCTGATGGTCCTGCTAATAATCCTTATATCGTGAGGACAATGTAGTGCCTTAGATGTGCAACATCTCAACATATTATCATGGGTAAGTGAAGGATCATGAGTGTTAATATTAATGGGATGGTTTACTAACTGTTTTAGCCATATTAGCACTTTGTACCATTGTATAAACCATAATAGTGTATCATAACAGAGACAGCAAAAACTCCATGCAATCAATTCCTTGCTGTTTCTATCACATTAGTTATTTTTAGTAACAAAGACTCAAAAAAAGGATAATTCCAAAAACAGGAATTACAAAATATGCATTGATACTTATTGAACGTAGACGAGATACAGTATGACAAAAGGCTCTCGACAAGCCACACGTTTTGTTGCATTGTGACAAAGTGCCTCTTTGTGTACAGCGGTTGATGAATATCTGCTTTATCTGTAGAAGAGGCGAAAAAAAAAGAAGAAAGATGGAGGGAGCATCTCCACAGCTCTGCCCGTGAAAAAGCATTCCTCCCCGCTGCTCCCTCTGGTCCTGTCTGGTCTGGATGATAAAGTATCCAGGCAGGAGGTCTGTCAGTGTGTAAAGGGCCCATGCCCAAGCACCTCTCCCGGGGCACAGTGAGGGAAGGCGGGGGGGCCTCGGCTGGAGGTCCGATGACAGACGAGAAGCAAAAAAAAAAAGGAGCCTCTCAATCTATACCGGTGTGTCACCCCCCTCCCCCCCACCACCACCTCCTGCGTTCACCTTTTCTGCTGCCTCCATCACACTCTGAAGTCTCACTCTGCACTCGTTTTGTCACCGCATCCGTTACTTCTCCCACATCTGTCTTCCCGTTTTGTTTCTCTCCACATTTCCTCCGCTCCCTCATCGCTCTTTCTCTCCGTCTCTTCATGCGAGCGCCCGCATGGAGTCCTCTCCTCCTATAGTGTTATCACAAAACCCAGCAACACACACATACACACACGCACACACACACAGACACACACTCTGAAAGGCTGAAAACACCACGGGTCATTACCTTGCTGAAAAAGTGCTGCCAGCCTGCACTGTCTGCCTGTCTGCCATCTATCTGTTCTCACTCTCTGAATGAACAAGACGCGGCTTTCTTCCTGCACCCCCCCCCACCCCAAATCCTCAACTTCCTATTGGCTGCCTGAGATGTCATAGGGTCACAGCCGGAGGTGTATTGACAGGGCACAAGATAGAAAGGTCTTCTCCTTTCCTTCCATCACCTCTGGGCCCTGAGAGCGCGCTACACACATCTGGAAATAGCAGAGAGGGTGGGCGGATGCTGAAGGAAAAGAAGTGTTTCTTTTCAGATTTTGTGAGGAAACGAAGGGAAGTGCTTTCTGCTCACTGACAAGGAGAAAATATTTTGGATTTGGTGGTTTTGATGCCACTTTTTCTGTTACTTATGCAGCAAAAAAAAAAAAAAGCCTTGATGGTCTTCCCCGCTGCAACGAGTGGCCCCGGTTGCCTCGGGCTGAAGGCACCAGCCCAGATCCCCATGACACCGCTGCTTCTGTAGCTGCGCTGGTTCATTGGAAAAAAAAAAGCCTTAGGGTGCCAATTTACAGGACCTATCTGTCTTTGAAGTGAGGTACTGAAGTCAAGAACTGGATGGCGCCCTCTTCTTTATCTTGAAAGCAAAAGCACTGCACTCCTATTAAGATCTGAGAGTTACAAATGCCATATATGGCTCCCTTAAATTCAAAGGGCATAGACCATCACAGTCTTCATTTGAAGGCCTGCTGCATAAGGAATGAAGACACCAGGCGGGAGAGCTCTTGTGGTTGGAGGTGTTTATGTTTTTAGGCGCTTTTTTAAAAATGAAAATATCCCATAATACTGTCGGAAACAGACAGAAAGTAAAGCACAATTGATTTGTTTACTTACCTTTGTGCAGGTGATGAAACAGTGACTGGGGAGTCATGGTGACTTAGCTTCAACAGGTGGGGTGGGTCATCTGCTTTAAAGTTGTTCATCAACTTTTAAAAACAGGATCTTACAGAACAAGAGTGTTCATGTTCTTGAAAACAAGTTAATAACTTGTTTTTAATGTTAGATTCTCCAATTGAAGTTTTCAGGTTGGATTATGTTGCATCATAGAGCAGAAAACACCATATTTATAAGAAGAGTCATGCAACAGTGCTTCCGTCCTTACTTCCTGGTTAGAAGCTCAGTCAGTGCGTTTAAGATAAGATGAGACAATAAATAGACATGTGCCGCCACATACAATAAAAAAACAACAACAACAAAAAGCATCACATGCACAGCTAAGTCAAGGTGTCCATAGCTCCAGTTGCACGTCACATTGAAATCCAGTCTATGTCCCAGTTTACATCCAATGAGGAAAATCAGATATTTGATGGTGTCCACCTCCACATCATAGGTGTTGATATGCGTTGTTTCAGTGAGTTGATACGGACCCTTTCCACTCCACTTTTCTGTTACCTAGTAAATAACTGAATATAAATAACTTCATAACTACAGCTCCTGATTGGACTTACCGTCCGGAGCAGATCCAGCCTGGAAAAAAAAACAAATGAGCGGGGTTGTGTTGGGCCGTGTTGGTAAATCACGTTGCATGTGCTAAAAAAAAATCTATTTGCATCTACTCCTCCCAATATTTTGCACGTTCTGGCCGAAACGCCCATATTTGCATATTCATGGAGGCAAACACGCTAAATGCATCGTGTATGCTTTTTCGCCCGTTTGAGAGACGCAATCCTCAGTTCACCCGGTTAGCAGATCAGCTTGCACATTTTTTTGCGGGTGTTTGCACACATTTTTATACAAGCAAACCTTTAATAGATCAGGCCCATAGTTTATACTGTCTATTAAACCAACACAATGGAATATGCACAAACAACTGTAACCGAGAATGACAACAAATCATGCAAAAACATGCCACAGTGTCACAAAGTCAAATGAAAAGAAAATTGTTTTTCAGGTTGTGAATCCGTGTATCATTCGTTCATTCGTTTTTCAAAATAAAACCAAAAATAAGAAAACGAAAAAACAACTCTTTTTCTCAGTATTCGTTTCCAAAACTAAAATGAAAAACGGATAACGACTCGTTTTTTCAGTTTTCGATTTTATGCTCAAATGAATAATGGAAAAAAACGGATAACAAGCGTTTCTCGTTTCATGTTTCATGCAATTTTGATCTGAAGTGCAATGAGCCGGAAATGACCGTGATCCGGAAGTGACAGTCTCTGCCTTTACTGCTAGAGCCCGCAAAGTAAAGGATAATGTATAGTTCGGAACCTGAAGGGGTTTATTTCTCCATAACAACCGACCAACTATACATTATCCTGCTTATTACACGGTTTACGAGTGAAATTAATTTGAAACATATGTTGATCAAAATACATGTCAGCCCGAGTCAAAACGTAACCTGTACTGACGTAATTGACTATATTCATGGAGACCACTGACACCTGTGTGATTGAGTGGCTCACAGAGATAGACAGGTAGTTTCTGATGCATGGGCTTTTGCTGAAGCAGGATCGAGTCCGGCTCCACGCGAATATGTGAAGATTATTTTTTCTTCACTTTATTTTTTTTTCATGTGGCTGGTACGTAGTGCTCACTCACAGCAGCATATTCGCGATAAATAAACCCCGACAGGTTGTATGGAATTTTGATAATCAATCAGTGGATCGATTGATTGATACAGTGTTACAATGTGTGTAGTGGTATCTGTCATAAACAAGAGATTTACTGTTTACGGGGTGCGTTTGTGTCGCGGACTCGCGGTGCCACCGGGACGAGAGGAGAGCTGACACCGGGTCAGAGCTTTTTATACAGTCTATGGATCAGAGGCTCTGATCAGCAGGTTTGGTTTCCAGCCACGACGTGGAAGCAGCCTCCACTCTGCTTGTAACAAGTTACAAGTCATTTCATCACACATCTAAAATCACAATTAGTCCGAAGCTGTTTAATGACGGTAAAAGGCAAATATCCTGCATAGTTTCTCTTTTCCTAGCTGCGCTGATCAGAGCAGCGTCCCTAGCAGCGGTCTGTTATACTTGACGACGGTCAGCGATGGACCAATCAGAGAGCAGCATCTGGCCGGTGTTATGGCCCAACTGGTTTCTGATTTAACTGGTTACCGTACGGAACAGCTGCAGCTGTTTTGCACTTCCGTCACAACACAACATATTACAGTAACAGCGAGTTTCAAGCCACAGTTCACATCTACTGCAGCGAATATGCTGCTGTGAGTGAGCACTACGTACCAGCCACATGAAAAAAAATAAAGTGAAGAAAAAATAATCTTCACATATTCACGTGGAGCCGGACTCGATCCCGCTTCAGCAAAAGTCCATGCATCAGAAACTACCTGTCTATCTCTGTGAGCCACTCAATCACGCAGGTGTCAGTGGTCTCCATGAATATAGTCAATTACGTCAGTACAGGTTACGTTTTGACTCGGGCTGACATGTATTTTGATCAACATATGTTTCAAATTAATTTCACTCGTAAACCGTGTAATAAGCAGGATAATGTATAGTTGGTCGGTTGTTATGGAGAAATAAACCCCTTCAGGTTCCGAACTATACATTATCCTTTACTTTGCGGGCTCTAGCAGTAAAGGCAGAGACTGTCACTTCCGGATCACGGTCATTTCCGGCTCATTGCACTTCAGATCAAAATTGCATGAAACATGAAACGAGAAACGCTCGTTATCCGTTTTTTTCCATTATTCATTTGAGCATAAAATCGAAAACTGAAAAAACGAGTCCTTATCCGTTTTTCATTTTCGTTTTGGAAACGAATACTGAGAAAAAGAGTTGTTTTTTCGTTTTCTTATTTTTGGTTTTATTTTGAAAAACGAATGAACGAATGATACACGGATTGTTGTGCTGTATTTTTAGTTTATTTTCTTTTGTATTATCAGCCTGTCATTTAATTTGTGTTTGTTAATACATCTTCCTCTCAATTTATCTCATGTCATCTCAGTTTTACAGTATTTAGTCTTGTACAGTAAATAGTAAAATGTTCCCAGGTTCAGGGACAGAAGGTGCACAGCTCTCTGTTCAGGTGCTACTGTATATCATTCAGTCTGTATCGGCTCCTAAGAGTCGGAATTAAAGTTTTTCTCACTGTCAGTTTCCATCACTGATTCATGGAACCTCTGCCGACTGGTAAATAAGTGAAGAGACCTCTACAGTATCCACTGCATTTATTCTGAGTGAACTCCACATGGTTCCATTCAATTTTGGTAAAGATCTTTATCCACGCTAAAATGTCTGATGATCAAATAAAAAAAGTGCAAAACCTCTTTATGTTGCTATTCAAAAGCGAGATCTGTTCTTACCAGTTATTGATTTATTTCTGTTTTTAGAGAGCCAAAAGCTTTAAACCAGGCAAAACTGAACTCATGCTAATCACCATCTAACATGCACAGCTCCTGAAGAAGTCCCGGGTAAAGGGGGGGGGGGGGTACTTTACAGGAACATCGTCCCACTCCACTCCAGGACTCATGTAAGACCCATCAGAGTCTTGAGGCGACATAATCATAATCAGGTGGAGGTTTAGCACAACAGCAGAAAAGTGACAGGACTTGCATAGTTTCCCTTTAAAAAAAAATATTGGTGCTTTCTGTTGGTGTCACATCCAACTCTGAGTTTACCCAAGAGTAAACCTAAAGCCCCACATGGGAGTTCATCAGAGCCAATTGGAGTACCGACCCCAAGGCTGGGACTTTTTCAGCCCCCTGTAAAAGTTCCAGGAGATGGGCTTAATAGGAGCGGTTCCTGATTCATACCCACACGCTGCACGATTTTTTTTGTGTCAATAAACGTAGCTCGAAAACAATGAGATGCTATAAACTTTTGACCTGAACTTTACAAAAGTGCGTAACCTCTATCGTCCCCTAGAAGATTTCTGCGTTATTGCAACGATACAGTCGACACTTCAATATGGTGTATAGCCCGGTACCCGCCCCTCCCCTCCCCACCGCTACCGTTTGTCCTTCTCTTTCTTCACCAACAGACCTTCTACGGAGCGGGAAGGCTTTTTCTTTTTAGTAGGATCCACTTCTGAACCTCTTGGTCGCTTCTTCGGGTTCTCTGCCATGTTGCTTCTAGCAGCGCTCTCCTCCCCCCTCCCTGCTCGCTGTCAGGTAAAACCGACGCTCCGTTCCAGGCAGGCTGTTGAACCCGTAAGGTACGACGACTTTGTAGCGTTCCAGGCAACCCGTAACTCGTGTTTTCCCGACCTGTTATCCATGAAAGTGCACTATAACGGCCGTCAAACTCGTAACTTCCAACCCGTGAACTCGTACCAGATCGAACTGGTACGAGTTCACAGGTCAGAAAAACACTAGTTATGGGTTGCCTGGAACGCACCATTACTTCCTGTGCGCCAGCGTGGGAATGTCGCCGAAGACACCAAATACAAAAAGAACAAATACTGAAAAATACCGCAAGGCGTTAGAGGATCATCTCCTCTAGTAGTGGCTTGGGTGAAACGGATATTTACAGACACGTAGAAGTTACGCACTATAGCTTTAATTTATCATCAGAACATCTTCCATAAAGGATCATTCCTGTGTATTTCAAGCTGGGATATTTTCCATACATGTGAGTATGGGCTTTGATGTCTTCACTCCCATAAATACTGTCCTATTTTGCCCACAACTCACCACTACAAAGGAGGTGGTCAGGGGAGCCACCTACACAGATAAAACTGTTTTTTTAAGTGAATCATATTAAATCTCAAAGTTAAGACAGAAAGTAGAGGCCGTAGAAGACCATATGGTGAACTGCATGTGTCTGAAGGACTGTCGAGTCGAGCAGCCCATACAAAAAAAACAATATCATGCTGGAGCAGAAGCGACATATTGCAGCTAAAGCCTCCCTCCCACACTCCCCGGGTTCATTTCAGTTTTGGCCTCTCGGTGACTCTGCAAACACAACAAAGCAGAAGGGAAAAAAAAATAAAATAAAATCCCAAATTCTCCCAGATTCCCCCCTGATGGATTTCACAATCCATTGTTCTGTTTCCCCCTGATGAGCACGGCGCCTGAATCTTTGTCTGCATCCGCTTATCCATCCATTCCCTCCACCAACCAGCTAGGCAGACATAGCAGCAGCAGCAGCAGCAGAAGGAGAAGGAGAAGGAGAAGGAGAAGGGAACTCCACCTCACCTGTCACATTCATCATGATGGAGGTGCTGCTGAAATGCCAGCGAACCCAATCATGCAGGAAAACACCGAAACACAAAGTAATTATGTTACTGGTGCTTCCGCTGAAGGTAATTAAACAGTGGGGTCTCTCTGCAGTGGATACACAGCCTGTAGACTGAGCAGCTGTGAACACACACACACACACACACACACACACACATACACACACACTTCTGTTCACCTACCATCACATGATACAAGCTTTTACACAGCAAACACTTTTAAACATTTATAAATGTATTGACATTATATCGTAAATGAACATGTGCTGTTCTGAAGCCTCCCTGTTTGAAGCCCATATGTGTAGGACTGAAGTGTGCATGCGTGTGTGTGTGTGCCAGCAGCACAGACGGACCCTCGCAGATGTAAAGTAAACTTCAAACAGCCACCTCCTATACAACTGTAAATCCTTAACATGTGCTCATCCTTCACAGTGTGAACTGTAATGTCACGCTGCTCATGTTTGTGTTTTCTTATCTGAGGATTAACCCGCACGCACACAGAGGACAGAAACATTTGCAGGATGGCTGGCCAAATGTTGTTTTCTTTTTTTTTAAGCTAAAAATTCACTTTAGAGCAGACAAACAGTTTTATGCATAAAATTGCAACCAAATACAAGCAATGTGCGACACCACTGCTTTTCATTCTGATCCGATACCAAGTAAAACCAAAAGGAGGTATTGCTGATACCAAAACATTTTAGAAAAGCTTCATGTGTGAAAAGGGAGGAAGTAAAAACTATATACATGTTTGAATTATAGTTACGCAATAAAACACAGAGTATCTATTTTTGGTTTAATTTGAATTATCAACACTGAAAAATAGACATTAAATGCAAGAACATAACCATGGTGCATGGGGGATCCAAATGAGAGTCCTTCCCCAGATTTGCTCTTTTTTAAAGTGCATTTCCCACAATTTTAGGATTTTTTTTTGCTAATTTAGACATTGACTGACATTGATTTGAATTCACATTTAAATGAATAGTCTGCAAGCAAATAAACCATATATGATCTTTCTTATTCTTTAATTAGAAACATGTTTTCAATAACAACATCCAGTTTTGAATGCTCCTTCTCTCATTAGGTCTGTGAAATCAACTGCTTTTGTGTGGAAGGGGCGCGTTGATTTACATAACCACAGTTCACCTCAGAGGTCCTGTAAAGAGCAAAATAACTGTCTACTGTGATGAAGATAGTTGTTAACCCCAAATCAGTGCAGACTGGTGATAGTATTGATGCTTTATTATGAGTATTGATCCTAAAACGGACACATTTGGTATTGTGAAGTATCTTGAATATCGATCAGCACATCACTACCAAATAACACATGCTACCCAGGTCATCTGTGCAGCAGCTTATCATGACTCATAGGCCTGCATTGTGCTGCTAAGTCCATAAAGCAGGAGGAAGTGGTGGATGAATGACAGAATGACGCAGGGGAGTGGTGTTCAATGCCCGTGTGACAGAAGCAGTTTAGGTTCTATTAACCCATGACAATAAAGTTATTATTGTAACCAAAAAAGGTGGGAAACACACACAGAACACAAGCAAGGACAAACACAGACAATCCAACAAAGGACAAAACACTGAGGTTAAATACATGAGACACAGGTGGTGCAATTTAACACAGGTGAGACACATGAGGTAATCACAGGAGGGAGGGCACAGGAAGACAAGACAGGAACTTCAAAATAAAACAGGAACTAGACACAAACCATGACATGTGTTGGCAGTGCCTCCATCTAACTTCACCTAATCCCAGAATGGGCAAATTAGTCATCAAGTGGAGTGAAATTAAAAGAGCAACTATACAGGATTTCTAGCTTAACTATACACTGTAAATTGTAATAAGTTCACTTTACTTAAAAAAAGTGAGGAAACCGATTGCCTCAAAATTTCCAAGTAAAGTAGCTAATTCATTTTAAGGTGATATAGCTGAAAATAACTGTGTTTATACAACTCAGATAATGGCAGTAAACTTGAGTGAAGTTAACTCAAAATCATTAGTTAGGTTGACTATAAAATGCCAATTATGACTACTTAAACTTGTGAGTTATGTTAATTAAACAGTACTCGTGAAAATAAGTTATCCTTACAAGTTTTACAAGTTCACATTACTAGAAAAATATCAGGAAACCGATTGCCTTGATATGTTCAAGTAAGCTGAACTAAAAGTGATAAGTTATTGAAACTAAGAGACAACAGACAACAGTTTGAATGGAAAACAAAGTTTAATAATTAAACTTTTTTTTTTTCTGAACACAAATACATGTAAAAAATAGGGTCCAGGCTCAGGTACACACTTACTAACCTTTTTTTTATATTACATATTTTGTATGTAAAATAAGATCACTATTCCAACTGAATGCGCAACTGTAATCATGATGTTTAAGACAGCTCAGAGCTTTCTGATTTAAATTCTTAGTGGATGAGTTTAGAACTGCACTATCAATAGATACATCTTTCAACATAGTATATTAAGTCTGAGATAACTGGCTAAAGAACCTGATGCTGGTAATCAGTATCACCACAATCATGTCAGCATTAACACAAAAGGAAAAAGAAAAGCTGAAAGGAAAGTCGTTTCTTCTCATGAACATACACCATTTAGTAAAACAATTTAGTAGTCTGAAAGGGTGATGAGGCTCCCTCCCACAAAAAAGGATCTAACAAGAAAAAAATATAACTTTTCCAATAAGGGTAAGGGATTCAATGTGACCCATAATGTCACGTCACATTCACATTGTGAACACATTCAGTCATTGCATCAGAAGATTTTTGAGTGATTGTATTTTTGGTTTTAGGGATTTATGTCCAAGTGTCCAAGCACCTTTTGGATGAGGTCAAAGGTGTACTTCAGTTGTTGGCATGTGGAAGATTTCCAAGGTCATCCATGTCAATTCTTCCTTCCAAAATGATTGCAGTACCTGAAGACTGAAGCGCAGTGAGTCAGGGGAGGCCTGTCTGTCCTCAGGAACGATGGTCAGGATCCCAAGGGTGGTGTGAGACATGTCTGGGTCTTCGCAGTCCTAACAACAATAGCAGCAATAACACCAAAATTACATATCAGATGTCACCTTGAATTTCCACAGCAGAAACACAAGACAGCCACTAAAAGTAGTGGTAGAGAGTGGTAGAGAAGTAACTAAAGCTATCAAAGTAACATAAGGAGCAGAATTAAATAGAGTGAACACCCTGTGGTGTGGAATTAAAAAAAATAGTGATAAAGACAACTTACAAAGCATGTCTTGAAGAAGTCTGTGTTCTCATCTCCAAGGATCACAGGAAGGCCACAGAGGACTGCCGTTCACTTCGCAGCAATATCTGTACACAAATGTCGAACACACATCACTTAAGGACAATCAATTAATAGCTCTGCACACACAATGGGGTTGAGTATTCTGTTCCCCACATGATACAAAATGTGTTACTTTGTATCTGAGAAACTTACCTCTGGTGTGACTTGTTGCAGATACTGAAGTTTCTGGCCAACACTTCCCCCCCTGCTCTTGAAAATCGTGTCTGTTTTTTGAGAAAAAAACAGACAAATTATTATTCAAAGTAGAGATGTATACATCTTAAAACATGTTTGGAGGGAATCTTTCTCATGACTGAATCGTCACTGACACCATGATTTGAGCTTCTGCCTCATTTTTTCTTGCTTTGTAGGATCACTAGAAAAATCTTCAACTTCATGTACATCATGTGACATGCCTGGATCTGAATCAGGTGTGCTGGCAATGTCAGGCTTCAGCCGCTTCTGACAGGGAAGCCAGTCTTGAATAATAGTTTAGCCCTCTTTTCAGAAGAAAACAAGCAGTACTTACACGTCCAAGGCATTCTGTCTTCAGAAATAAAAACCTGCAAAAGAAACAATAAAGTCAATCAGTTAAACTGTAACTAACTGAGCTGTACATGATATAAAAAACGAAACTTATCAACCAGCCCTGTGTCTGTGGCTTTCTCTCTCGCACACAAACACAGGCACATGGACAGGTCATAAACAAACGTGCTAAATAGCGCTAACTGCTACCCCCCTCCCCCTCCCCCCCAACTTCACCGTCTCACCGTCCGACCGACGGGGAGCGGGGAGTGGGGAGCGGGGAGTGGGGGGCGGGGGTGCTTTTTCAACCGTTAATAAGCACGCTGTGTTTGCTGAAATCCCTAAATGTTAATGTTACACTATCCGAGTAACGTCACACGAAGGGCTAGTTAGCTTTAGCTTTCACATGACTGCAAAGGACCGACTCACAGCAACAACAAAAATGAAAAAACTGAACTAACAGATAAATTATATGATAAGAATAATGACTACAAGTTTGCTCCAAACAAAACCAGTGAAACTTACCGTGTCTCTAGCTGCAGCAGCCGCCTTGTTGTTGTTGACGGTTTACCGGGCGCTTCATTCAAAGCACGTCGTCACTCGTCAGTGCGCAACTGCGCATGTGCGTTGGACGAGAGCTGCCGAATGCTGCCGAGTTGCTGCTGGTGATGCAGATGCGTCTTGCTCACTCAAACCTCTAAGTACAGGTTACTTGCAGCTGATGAGTTTAATTACTTGCCTCAGCAGAAAGTTGTCTTTACTAAGTAAAAGTGAGGATAGTCAACAGAGTAAGCTGAAATTAGTTAAGGTCACTTTTCTTTTTAAGTGAGATATACAATTACATTTTACAGTGTACCAAATGTTTACCTTAATTAAACAGTTTGGGAGTAATTGTGATGGTTCAATAAATTTAACTGGTTCAAGGGAGAATGGAGGCTCTCTGTCTTCCACCAGCATCTCTCAGCTGAAAACCAACCTTGTAAGATCAGAGCCTCCGACCCGGTGTCCCAGCTCTCGTCTCTGTGACGCCGCGACACAAACGTAACGCGCCCCGTAACCTGAATCTCTTGTTTATGAAAGATTAAATTACACAAATATACACATTGTAACATTGTGTATGATATTGTTATCTAATGATTGATTTCTGTCCGGCCTTGTTGTAAACAAATGCACATGGTTGGGAGGAGGGTTAGCAACACAGCAGGAAAAGCAACCAGACTTGCATAGTTCCTCTTTAAGGCTTGATTGTTTCAGTACTGGATGTTGCGTGTTGGTTGCGTCCAAAAAAGAAAATGAAGTTGTGTTTTTTTCAGGTTGGAGAACTTGTTGAAAACAAGATGACTGACACCTTTTACACTGCCAGACAAGTTTTTTTTTTCTTGTTTTTTTTTCTTTCCGTTCAGACTCAAACACAGACAGGAAGCAATAACATGCAGTTACAGAGCACAGTGCTCAGAGAGAGATTCAGAAAAGTGAGCTGCAACTGCAGACCGGTGAAATGGATCTGTTGCATCATCCTCCTGCGACCGGTGCTTCAGGTGTGGGAACTAATGAACACATGGGATAACTGTGAGAGTGGATGTCACTTTACACAGAAGAGACAAATGTTAAGCTGTTTAAGATGTTAGGTTTTTAAACAGCTACCTCCATGTGAACATCTCGGCCTGGACTTAAAGTTAAAGTTAGTTAAAGTACACTTTATTGTCCCATGAAGGGAAACTCATCGTGGGAGCCAGGCCACTACATTGCACACGTCCATCACAGTAAGAAATACAGTTAAAAACCATTGTAATGAGTAAGTAGAAGAACCCATGGCGAGGGAATCATGAAGTTCTGTTGCTTTTGTTTCCGTTCAATAGCTCAATGGAGATGGGAATAAGTGAGTTTTTGTACTTTTTGTATTTAATTTGCATCTAGGTGTTCTAGGCCGTCGGCCTGAGGGCAGGCTCTCATCCACAATACAGATAATTCTTACAGACACTGAAGATAGTTTCAACTACTGGCTCCTGTATTCTTTAATGCTGTTTTAATGACCTGCATCAATTTATAGCCTTCAGCTGGACTGACAGGCTTCCATACCATATTTGAATGCCACACTCTCTAAAATCATTTAAAAAAACAAAAAGTCGTAGTTTGGTACATAGATTATGGACATGGGTGTGCCAGGAGAGGGAGCCGTCTATGTAAACACCCAGATGCTTTTTTTTCTTTTTTAACCTGTATTTATCCAGGACGGATCCATTGAGATTTAACAATCTCTTTTTCAAGGATGTCCTGGTCAGGAAAGCAGTAGTACAAATACAAGCAAACATACACAACAAGATCAAGATAACTTAATAATATAATAAGTATAAGTTAATCACCACAGGTGCAGCTGGTGACTAATAGTTCTGAGATTGTAGGCCATGTTTGATGCCAGAAAGAGGGATGAGAGAGCCCAATCTCATCCTGACTTGTAGGTCATTCCACGACCATGGCCCAGAGTGAGAGAGGGTCTTCATCCCTAACTCAGTCCTCATAAGGGAAACCTTAAATCACAGCCAACTGTTGGCTCTAAGACTGTACAGCAATAAACTTCGAACAGATGTAGTGTGGCAGCTTGCCTAAAATAGCCTTGTAGATTAAGGTGTACCAGTGCAATAACCTTTGAGTATTAAGGGAAGAAAATCCTGTAAGTGTGTATAAAGTGCAATGGTGGGTTCTGAAGGCTGAGCCTGTTATGTATCTCGGTGCAGCATGATAATACTTCTAGAAGGTGACCTGATTGTGATAGCAGCACCTTCAATAAAAACAGGACTGTGGTCACCGATGGCCCTTGGGTCAAATATGATTTCCTCCGGACTTGATCTCGTTGAACCCTGTTGGCTTTTTAACCACCGACCAATCAAGTCCGTCCACGTGGGAATCGGCTCGTCAAACTTCAGAACTTTACCAGCAAATGTCAACATCAGTGAGTTTTGATGTGCAGCTGTCTGCTGCTCTTCCTTCTACACCGCCGCTAACAAAACAGTCTGTTCTTGGCTCAGAAGCTACAGTTCAAGTGTGTGTCTCCACGGCCCTGCCAGCTCAGCTGTCAGTCCAGCCTGTGCATGGCTCGCAGGCTAAGGAGCATATATATATATATATATATATATATATATATATATATATATGCTCCTTAGCCTGCGAGCCATAGCTCTGGAAAAAAATAAGAGACCACTTTCACAAATGTTTCTTAAATACATGTATGACAGTCATTCTTTTCTTTTCTTTTTTAAATACCAACACAAACACAACTCATTCTACTTAATGAGACACTGATGAGGTCATCACATGAAAAAAACAAAGTAGACAGGCACATCACTCCAACGAGGGCAGGTGCTGAGTACAAACAATAACCAATTAAAGAAAACAACAACTGACGAAGAGCATAACCTTACTGCTCGAAACGTACGTCACAATAAATGTATACGCTGAGTCCTGCAGAGTTGCGAGTACCTTTGTTTTCTTTAATTTGAGGTCATCACCTGAACCACATCTGGTTTTATAGGAAGATTATAAAAACCACTGCTGGGATTAAACATCGACATTATCCCACGAAAACTGATTTATAAACTCTTCCTGAGTTAAAATATTCTTGCTGTGTTATTTAGGAATAAATATCAGTGGCTCAGGTGGTAGAGCGGGTCGTCCTATGATCAGAGGGTTGGCGGTTCGAATCCCGCTCTGTCCCGGTTGCTGCCGTAGTGTCCTTGGGCAAGACACCTTACCCACCTTGCTCCTGATGGGTCGTGGTCAGCGCCTTGCATGGCAGCTACCGCCATCAGTGTGTGAATGTGTGTGTGAATGGGTGAATGCGATGTACTGTAAAGCGCTTTGGGTGTCGTTACAGGTATAGTAAAGCGCTATATAAATACAGACCATTTACCATTACCATTTACCATCAACATGTTTTCTTTGCATTATTATTATTCAAGGTCTGAAAAGACTTGGTATTTTTTGTTGATTTTTTAGTGACTAGTTTAGTCATTTTCAGCCAATAAAAGCTCTAAATGACAATATCTTTATTTCAATTTTGGGAGAAATGTTGTCGGTAGTTGATAGAATAAAACAATTTTTCATTAATTAATTTTACATATACATATTTCACATAATTTCACACACACACACACACACACACACATATATATATATATATATATATATATATATATATATATATATATATATATATATATATTTGTTTTTTTTCTCCTGCTGAAGAAAACATGAAAAACAAATCATCTTTTCAGATAGACTTTAATGAAGTCAGATAAAGGAACTCCCATTGGTTGCAGCCATTAGGGCCATAAATCTCTCTCAGCAGCCTCTGGCTAATGTTGCCATTGCTGCGTTTTACCTGACGACGGCAATATTGCTGTAAATTGATAAACATGATACTGTTACAGATAAACTGATCAAATTTGAAAAAAATGATAACGCATAATGCAGATACATGCATGTACATGTAATTACACACACACACACACTACAACTGCACCCAAGCAGCGGAAAGAAAAACACACTACATCATTTGCCATCATTTCCATATTTGCTGTTGAGTGTATATTTACAGTATCCCCCCCCCCACCACACACACACCCCACGCCCAGAGAGACGGTGGCTGCAATTACAACATTTCCTCACAGAACCAGTGCATTCACACACACACACACACACTGCACGATCGCGGCGATACATCTGCGGTTCTGTTTCCGTCAGACGCTGTCAGACGTGTGGCGTGAGCGTCTTCTCCTGCTCCGCGCTCCCTTCACTTTATAATCAGCAGCTAGACAGACAGATTTACTACACAATGGGAGACACTTTCATGTACACAGAAACACACACAGAAACACACACACACACACACACACACAGACACAGACACACACACACACACAGAAACTCTCCTGTACTCCTCCTTGCCATCATTAAGACAATGATGTAAGCTTTGGCAAGGGCGGCTCGCAGGCCTGATAACACCAGACATAATCACTTCTGATCCCTGAGCTTCCCCTTCGTTCACTCTCTCACTTACCCCCTATACCCCCCCCCCCCCCCCCCCCCCCCTGCTCACCTCCACCCCCACACACTCACACACTTCCTTTCCTTACACAACCACCTTCTCTTCCCCCCGCTTCCACAAGAATCCCTGAAGATGTGCTTCACAAAGCGAAGGAGTCCATGTTTTGGCGTCCAGGCATCAGAGTTTGCAGAGTGTTGCATCATGGCGCGCGTAAACACCCCGTTGGGGGGTGGGGGGTGGGGATGGGATGGGAGGGAGGGAGGGAGGAGTGCCCGGGGCGGTGCTGTTTGTCACAAACACGGTCACGTGGCTCAGGGATCCCATCATCCCTCGGGGCGAGAGGGGAGAGAGGGGGGAGGGGGGGGGGGGTGGCTGGTTCACCTGTAACCCAACGCTACAGCTGGTGCTCCTCGCCCGCTGCCTCACCTTTCCCCCGTGTTAACAGGAGGTCAGACTCAGGCTCAGGCTCACTGATGCAACCAGGTGAAGCACTACATTCGGTAAGTGCTGCTACAGAATGTTTTGAATGTGTAAATTGGGCATTATTTACCTACTTACCTCCATTCAACTCTGAAAAGTATGAGCATCTCTGTTTGTGGTGTGAAATTGTGGAATAAACGATGAGGACATAAAAATGTGCATTAACTTAATACAATTCAAAAGTAACTACAAACAAACACTCTTGGTCAGTTATAAGCTAATTTTATACTTTTTTAAAGAAAGGATGGGAACACTTTGTAACAAGAAACCACTATTAAGCATTAATAAATACTGAATTCTTAATTTATAATGTGTTAATACTCACTATGTAGTTTATAAATGCAGTTAGTGCTCATCAATTTTGAGTAAAACATTCTTAACAGTGTATAAATTATGATTTCAGTATTTAATGCTGAACTGATGCTTAATAGTGTGTACTTATTATAAAGTGTTACCGAAAGGATGTTTATAATCAGGGCTCTATTTCATATTAAAGTTGTTGTAATCTTACAGATTTATGGATTATGTCTGTTCTTATGGATCTTGAAATTATGACAATGTAAGGGAGGGGCTTAACTGTATAAGCTTCCTTCAGCCCCTTCTGAAACTTGCACATTATCACAGTGTGTTTTTTTTTCTCTGTTACATAAACTGTTTGTTTTGATTCTTTTTGATGTTTTGAGACAAATCAAATCAAAAATGCATCAGTCATGTACAGGTGCAAAGGTAGAATGATGACAGACGTGTGGATCAACAAGCAGGTACATGCAACAGGTGGCTACACACAGGTAACAGGCCCATAGGGAATCACACAGAGACATTAGCTGACAATGTAATAAGTGAGTGGGGAAAAAAGGCTGACAGGAATATCAGGGAGAGGAGGGAGTGAGAAGAGGAGCGCAGGTGAGAAACAGGAGGAGAGGGGTGAGCAGGTGGAGAAGGAGTGTGAGCACACACTCAAAGAATCAACAGTGGCTGAGTCAGGGATGCTGACAGGGAGGAAAGTGGACTGTGCTTCCACATCAACTGAAACACCTGTAACGTCAGATCAGTCTTCAACTTGGCTCTGAGATCTACAGTGTTTGATAATCAGTATAATTGTGAAACACACACAACAAATTAAGTTAGAGTTTCTTTCTTTAAAAAAAAAGATAATTTATCTTCATATATCATTACATTACAATATCATTACAGCTTCATAATTATTAGTATTGGATGCTGTGTGTTTGTGAAATATTGTAACAATGAAAAACAGTTAATCAAATGGTGTTCAAGATCATCTAAAAAGTTACCCACTATTTCTCACTCACTTTTATTTTATTTAGTTCTTTTGAGAGGGGTGAAGGAAACGCCAAGATATGAGAGACAAGTTTCAGTACATCTTTATTGTATTCCTGTTTTCCCATTCTTCTTTCTCCTTTTCAGTCATTTATTCCTCGTCTCCAGTAGACATCCATTCCCAACCTGACTAATAAATATATATACTGTATCAGAATAGATAACCACGATGAGAAAAGGCTTCAATTTAGCTGCTGATGTTATGTCCACCAACATTCAGCTCAAGCTGAATGTTCCAGAGCTCCCAATTAAAACTGACGTGCTTATCATGAGGAGTCCTGCACTAGTATCCACCAGGGTGTACAGACTTTTCATTTAGTGTTGATTTTGGCGGCCCCTGTGGACGAAAGTGGTGGTGTTTTGCCTGAATGAAGACTGCATTTCCCACTGTCGTGAAGACGTCTGTCCGGCTGCCGTGTGTAGATTTGTTTTGGAAACATCGGAAAGAAGATGGGACTTGCTTTTTTTTTTAGCAGCATAATGTATCTTTTCGTATGGTTTTGTCAGTGGTCCAACCCGACCATGCCTTCCAGAGGTATAGAATTAGACTACTTAGAAATAGCGTATCTTCACACTAGCTGCGTTTCCATTACAGATTTTCGCTAAATAAAAGCGATATTAATGAAACTTCGAAAAAGTGCAATTGCTATTTGCGGGTGTTTCCATTGAATGGTATTTTGCGAATGAGCCGTAATGCGTCTTGCGTTTCTATGGTGACGGCACAGCGATCTCAGCTGCCTACAGCTGTTACTGTTATTGTTTCTAACAAAGACGAAAACAGCGCTTGATTACTGAAAGGCAAAGCCCGTGTGGCGCTGCAGCGGCCACAAATAAGGACGCACTCACAGGGCCAGTTATTCCGTACTGCGCTGAAGCCTGAATGCCCCCTCCCCTGTCCCCCGCTGGCCCGCACTCACACCACCTCCAACCCAAGCTGCTCAAGCATGGCTGCCTCCGTTGATATAGAGGGATTATTTGTTTACCAACACGGCGGATGTGCGCTTTAACCTGACTGGAGAAAGAACGGAGCCTTTTAACACCAGCGGTGATGAGGTGCTGACAACAATATAGGTGGTTGTGTCCACACACCCGTACTGGTTTATGTGACTTAAGGTGACATGTCGGTGCAGGAGGGAGTGGGAGCGTGGATGCGAGCCAGTCTCCTTCAACCATGCACGGAAAAGGGAAATGATAGGAAAGGTTTTTCTAATTTATTGAGAAACAATGCCCAGGTCAGCAATGCATGACAATAAACATGTGGTTCATTTGTCCCCTCAAGTCACATAAACCAACACAGCGTGGACACACACAACTCCGGTGACGTGTAGAAAAGCGAAAAAAGTGTTTCCATTACACTTTTGCGATACACGTTTTTATCGATACGTCTCAAAAACCACCTCATGAGAGCGTAAAAACTTTTTAGCGATATTTGAGAGTTTTTTCGAAATGTAGGTGTTTCCATTACCAGTTTTTAATTTTGATATTTAATTTCTACAGTTCTCAAAGACCCGACCCGGTACGATCAGCAAGTGTTGAAGCCTGGACCCGAAGCGGCTGGACTCACGAGCATTGATTCTCGGCCGGAACACAACAAAAATTTTTAAAAAAAATAAAATTAAGTTATTAAAGCAGGAGTAAGCAGAATGTTTGTCTTAATATAAATCTTAAATAGTTGTATCTTCTGACGGCAATCACTTATATAGTGTTTGGTCCGAAACACGGGTCTGTCAGTCACTCTGCTCTGCTGTAAGCCGAGGAGAAAACTTTCCTTGTATCCTACAACCTTTATCCAATGAGGAGAGAGAACGGCATAAAGGGGCGGTCCTCTCTGTGTGTGCAGCCAAGGGATGCGCGTGAATGTGGTGACGTAGGGACGAGGGCGGGGACTGATAACTCCATCGGCTGACAGGAAGTTAGCCAAAACCACCAGATCGCTTACTTCTGCTTTAATAGCATTCATAGCGTTTATAGGACGCGTGCTTGCAGCGCTGTGGAAACCCAGACTTTACCTGGAAACAAGAAATACAATTTTCCAATCTCACAGCAGCAGCTAACAGCAGAGCGTGCCCTTGATTTTGCAGCGATGTGACATTGTGTCCTTTAAGTTAGTCACAAAAGTAGCTCTGTATCAATTCCTGTCATTGGCTTCATTCAGAACCCCCTCACAAATATTTGCTTATCAAGAGCTTCACAAAGCCGGAAGACTGTCAGTCTCTACTTCAGCATTAATTTCAGCATAATACATGAATGAATCCCTCTGGGGTCCCACAGAATGACTTTTCACATGAAGAAGCATCCTTGAAACTAACTCATAATCCTCTGTGGAGCTACACATCTCCAAACAATAAAAGCTGCTGCAGACTGAATTCCCAAAAGCAGCTTCCTTGATCGTCTATACTCGCCCCAAAGAAAGCCTGTGAAGTTAATATTTACAGCCTCTCAGAAACAACAGCTAATGCACAGCTTTGTGAAATCTGATTACACCCTGCACCTTGAACAGAAAAACTCAGGGGAATCAGTTTGATCATTTTTGTTCCCAATATCTGTGAGTTTATTAAATGTTGTTGTTGAATAAAAAAAATCCTGCGGACTCGGGGGTAAGATCTTATATACAACTGCCCGGGTCACAGACGCATGGGGGCACAGGTCAGGGGAGGATGGAGCAGAAAATATTATTGAAAAGAGATTCAGTCCAGCAGAGGAAGGATTCCTCTTTCTTTACATTTGACCTCCAAACATGATGTTTTCCAAAAGAAGCGACAAAGAATGTGTTTATATATGGAGAAAATAAATAAAATAATTCAGGTGTGAGTTCTGGGAGGTGGTTATAGGTTATTCTACAGCTATGGGATTTTTGAAAGTATTATCAACCACAAGTTTTGAATTTGAGGATAGTTTGAGTTGTTGTGCTGTTGTGTAAGACAGCTGAACATGTAGTTAGTGTGGTACCTGTGGCTGATTTTGAATGCCAGCCAAATATTGCAGAGACATAGACAGTACAGGCACAAAAGCGATGTACAGCTATGGTCAGGGGCGGCAGGAGAAAAGAAAAGAGTTGAAGGATGTATTTTATTTTGTATATTTTCACAGGTTTATCTTGCATTCAAACAGTCCTTCCCTTTGGAAAGTGCATTTTCTCAACCACTGAACAAACCTAGCACTGTGTCAAATAACCTGCCCCCTCACTTTTAAGTCTACATAAAGACTGGGACTCTTCTGTGTGTGTGTGTTTTCTTTATGAACACTGCTGCCACGCTCACCTCTGCAAAAAGGTGACCACACACAGACACACATTATCATGGTTATTAGTTTTGTGTCATAGTCACAGATACAGAAATGCAATATAACATACAATATGTCCATATCACAGAGTGATATTGTTGCCATGTCACAGGTGAAGGGATATATTTACATATATACAAACATCTGGATACATGGAGATATAAGTTTATATAATAATATGTAAAAAATGTATTTATGTACATACATGTACATAAATACATCTATATGATGATGTTATTTTTATGTTGTAACCTGTTCTCTTAAAATAAAAAAAGTATTATTAAAGGGACAGCGAGGAGTTTTGGAAAAGCGAAGCGTTTTCACACTACATTTATGAGCCTCCGCGCGCACCGTAAAATTCTTTTGACCGGCGCAAGACAGACTCATGTTTTCATTCATCAATAATTAAAGTCAGAGGTTCAAAGAGGTTCACATACCGTCGTAGTTCCGACCATAAACGGCGATTCAGCTACGTTATTCTCATGACTCGTTGCGAAACTGAAAGTAAAGAAACGCTGGTCGGCTCGACCAGCATCTCCGCCACCACTAATAGTAACAAAATAACGATAGAGACAGAACGATATATTTATCGAAAATGGGCCCATTAACAAGTGTGGGTAGCGGAGATTCATCCACATTAACGTGAGACTTTTTTATAACCGATTAGAAACTCCTCGTTGTCCCTTTAAAGAAAAAAATGCATTTTTTATTTATTATTATTTTATTTGGTTGGTTTTGTTCACAGACTAGTCTCATGTGTTTTGGATCCTTCTTTGTTTAACCAGTCTTTGTTGTAAGCATACCTAATATGTGATATTTATATTACATGGCAACAAATCCTGTTCCTAGCGCTTGACTTGTGTGTATTGATAATTACAGAAGGTAAATAGTCAACCTGTATTATCTTGAATATTTTTTTATGTGTGTATTCATTTTTTATCCAGTGTGTGTTGTTTGATGTGTGCAATCCCTTTTTCACACACTGAGTTTATCGTAATTATCTAATTTATGTTGTAGTGTGTTGGCAGTATGGTGATGGGTGGCGGGTGAGGGGAGAAAATAAGATGATGAAAAATGTTTGTTCAATATCTGAGATTAATGCTCATTTCTCTTTTATTTCTGGCTATAATAATGTTTAGAAAAACAGAAAAGATACCTTGAATCGGTTTAACACGGATCAAACACTTTGGCAAACTAGTATTAAACAGTTGATATACACTATTTCCCTGTGTGTAACATTTAGCTTTAACCACCATATTATTTTTCTCATGAAACCTTTGCACAGACAAGTGATTTGAATGTTTCTTTTAAACTGTCATTGGTGACATGAAGTGTCAGCTTGGCCCTCACCTAGCCATTGCTCTATGGCAAGCCATTTTAACATTTAAAAGCCAGACTGGATATGTGCTGTAGATATCTGTAATTCAGTTTTGCCTCGTCAAAAAGAACATGTCAGATATCCGCAACTACATTCTTCCTATTCAGAAATGTCATTTCAGATTATGCACAGTTCAAGATATCTTTAATTCACCTCAATTAAATACATCTACATGTCCCTTTTCAGATATCTTAAGTTTTGACTAGGCAAAATTGTAGGCGACATGGTACAGATCTGTAACTGGAATTAGGAATAGTCATGAAGTTATCTTAAACTGAATTTTGATTAGATATGAAATTGGAGATATCTGTAACATTCATTCTGTCCAGTCACAATGTAATTACAGATATCTTGAATTAGAGTTGTGACTAGGTGAAATGACGGTGCAGATTAAGGACAAAGACTTGTCATAATGACGTTTGAGATATCTTTAACTTTAATTATGCCTAGTCAAAACTTAATTACAGATATCTGCAATTGTCATTTAAGATGTGTGATAAGTTGAATGATGTTTTTAGTGACGTCATTGCAGATTCAAGGCACAAGATTCAGTTGTGCCTTGTCAAAACTAAATTACAGGTATCTCTAAATGTCGTTTTGACGTTACAGATATCTTGAATGACAAATCCAACTATTAAAAATGTAATTACGATGTTGTTGATATCTACAATGTTAGTTCTGGATAGTCAAACTCAGCTTCTGAATGTTAAATCCGGTTGTCATCTTGCTCCAAACAAACAGTGAGCTCCCCAGTCAGATGTAACCAACCCTGTTCGCTCTTCTTGTTTCTCTCAGTGTTTTCTACTTCGCCCTTCGCTCAGTCTCTGCTCAATCTGCGGAAAACGTTCCTCTGTGACATCATCAGCTGTTACGGCGAGCACGTTCCACAAAACATGGATCCTCCAGGACCTGGGCTTTGTTTCTGCTATGAAAGCAGATCCATCGGCGCCTCGACTCGCGGCTGTATCGGCTTGTACGGCACGGCCCGTGATGTTATGGGAGCAGATTGCACATCATCTGTCACCACAAATCAGCAATCAGCAGCAAGTAATTGCATTTAATTACTGGAGCGCCTCAAGAAAACTGCTCCACATACATTATGGATACATGGAAACAAACATATAACTGTATCCCGCATTCCTCTGGCAACCTGAGTCAAAACAATTACCCCAGCGCCAGTGAAGACAGTCGGCGCAGCGAGAGCGCTGCTGGCAAACGCATAAGTCAACAACACGGAACGCATTAAAGCGACGCATTAAACAAAGTCGCAGCAAGGTCGCTTAGCTTGCACACACGCCCGCACGGAACACACACTCTGGCTGGAGTTGGAGAAACACATGCATCACCCACCCACACGTGCACACACTCACAGCAGGTGTGTGTCTAAATGCTGGAAGGTGATGTAAATGTGCGCGCGTACTCTGAGGGATACGCCGCTAAACCCGATTGATTATGTGCTGCTCGATGGGAGCTTTGCTCAACATATGACACACCTGGCAGTTAGCGGGACATCTGTTGCACTCAATTACATCACCAAGTGTGTGTGTGTGTGTGTGTGTTGCTGAGAGAGTGAGAGTGAACCAGAGAGAGGAGGAGGCGAGTGTGAGATATAGAGAGAGAGAGAGCGAGAGCCAAGTACCTAGACACACTGTTCCTGCACTTCAGACGTCCTGACAACCTGTTAGGATTTTACACCTTTAGACTGAGGGCACTTTGACTAAGTGAAGCCACTTTATGCATTAACACTTCCATGGGACTTAAGGTGGAGTATAGTTCCTTCTTAGTAGTGTGTGTACAAGTATTAAAGCTATAATCCTGAAGACTTCAGCCCTGGTTCCTGGTGTTTTAATAATGAGTAGTGAATCCGGATGCAGCAAACATTTGGACCCAACCTCTGGTGGGTTAATCAGGCTCATCACTACTTCACATAAACATCAGCACTGAATATAGAAAAATTTCAATCAGGACAGACTATTAACCCTCTATGGTACGCTCAGTGAAGCCAGTTAGGGAAAAAAAAAAATGTTTGGAGTGATTTTTTTTTTTTTTGGGAAGTTTTTGTTTTCCTCTAAGCAACATACCATAAATTCAATCTTATGGGGCGGTGTTTGGTTCAGTTCGTGGAGCACCATGTAGCCGCCCCATGTGTTGAGGCTATTAGTCCTCACTACGGGCAACCCTGGTTCGAATCCCGCGCCGAGCGGTCCTGTCCTGTGTGTCATTCCCCACCTCTCTGCCTCCCATTTCCTGTCTCTCTCGACTCTCCTATCCAATAAAGGCGAAAAAGGCCCCAAAAATATACTTAAAAAAAAAAAAACTATTTTATGCTGTACTAGAGATACCAGTCTCTATAAACCTTCACCTTCACTGGCTTCATCCTCATCCCAATTCTCACTCTCATCTTCCCTATTATCATCATAATAGCCTGAAGTTTACTTTACAGCAACCAAAATCAAATTTATTGTAAGGATCAAAACATGAAAAAATTATGATGAATGATATGTTTTTGAACATTTACACCTAAACACACACTACCATAATCTCATGTTGATTCCATAATGGTTCACTGTTGCCTCAAGGCAACATTGCAATTTTCTATAACGGTACGTTGTTGCCTTTGGGCAACCGGCACATTTTAACAAGTTTCCATTATCTAATAAGCAAATAATTTGCATGGAACTATTAAAAATTAAACTTTACTAATCTATCGGTGTAAATGTTTTTTTTTTCCCATACGAAAAAGGGCCAGGATGTTATGTTTTCAGACCGTTTTAGCAAAATGGCAAACCTGTTTCCTTTGAAAAACTCTACAAAAAAGGGTTTCAGAATGGCTTTACATTACTGTCACTATTGCATAACACTTAAATTCTTGTTACATTGATGTTTTAGGGTATGGCCTAGCATTACATTCACAGGACATTGTATAAATTATTCAGTATTATCAGTATTAAATTCAAATTTGCACACACAAACACATGCTTGTAATTTTTTAACATCCAAAGTATTGTTTGTTACTTGTTAATTAGCATATAAAATGAAATAAAAAGCTATGATTTTCTTTTTTTTTTAAGTGTTTGACTGAGTCTGTGCAGAGTCTGGTCCGCAATTTACAACTTTGCTTATTGCACACTACCTCATGACAAATAAACCATTTCAGTGGTGTTCAAATACACAATAATTCCCTACTATCAAAATACAATCTGACCTTGTGTATTATAGCTAGCAGTAGAAGAGAAATGTCTGATACAGAGCAGCCAGACACAAACAGCAGGGAGCACTTGAACACATCACCCCAGTTTAGTGCAGTTTAGTGAAGAAAACAGTCACATTAGCAAGCAGACAGTGGGAGTAACAGACCAGTGGTTACACAGCATCTGCAGACAGCTTAGGTGCTTTTAAGTGGAACACATAAATACATCTGAAACTGAGGCAATTACTCTGTAAGAAGACAAATGCCTCACATTGTTTTAATAAAGAAGATAAATGCTACACCTTCCTCTCTACACAAGCTACAGAGGCGTCTGTCATCAGCCTTCTGAAAGCCTTGTGCATGTGTACACAGCTTGAATCCTGCATGTGAAATGTTGACTCTAACAAATCAGTACATAGAGTGGCAATTTAATATGCAAATAGACCAAATACCAGCAAACTGTTCGCTGTGAATAGGAAAGCATACTGTAAATCTGAAGGATTACAGCTCCAGTCAGTGAAATGAGCAGCACAGATAAAAGTCTGTGCTACTTCATAGTGTTAGATGATTAATCTGTTGTAATTCCACCTTCAGTTTAAGAACCTATTTACTTTTTTTTTGGCTTCTTAGCCTCTAAATGCCTCACTATATTCACCAGCATGTTTCTGTCTGTGTCTGTCAGATGACATGCTGTGTGGGCATATCAGAGCTTTTAGACTGAAAACAAATGAACAAATGTGTCCTGCTGCTGCTTTAAAACAGGTTGATGAGAATTGGATTTGCAGGTGTAGAACCAAAAAGATGAGCCCATCTCTCAATCGATGACGGATCCATGAAGCTACCACTGTGTGCTGCTTTTTACCTCACACATGGTCATTGATCCTAGAATGAAATTGATTTTTTTTAACCTTATTATTACCAATAACTTTTTGTTTTTGCTTTTTATCAATTCACCTGTCCTTTTATTTCATTTTATTATTATTTTTATTTTACTTACCTGTGTGTTTTATTCTGGGTTGGACTCGGTTAATATGTTTCTCTCATGCCGTGCAGTCTGCTAACAGTGCCGTCCTACTACTGAGAGCTCCATGCTAGCAGCTGATATCCTGCAGCTGGACCAGGTGATATCAATCTCTCTAACGACCAGACTCCACCCATCAGGCTCCTGCACAGAGACACCTGATTGGACGACGGGTTGGAGGAAGTTGGGCAGAGTGTAACTGAAGCCATATTGAACCCTGACACCTAACAGGCTAATTGGCAACCATCCATTTCCACAGTAGGCTACAACACAATCCAAAACCAAACCAGGTCAAATGACCATAAAGGCTGAGTGACATCTTATGAAGCTACTTTATCCTGGATGAGCCCACATTTGTCACAACCCAGCTCAAGGCTGGACACATTAACCCGAGCTAGCTATCTAAGATGGCTGCTCCGTACGTCAACACGGAGTAAAAGCTGCACAATACACTGTTCATTAGCCACTTAGCCATGATACTGTGTCATTAAATTAAAGCAGAAGTAAGTGGTCCGGTCGTTTTCGCTAATGTTGCGTTCCAGGCAGGCTTTTGAAATCGTAAATTACAGCTTCAAGTCACAACTTACGACTTTGTAGCGTTTCAGGCAACCCACTCGTGTTTTTCCGACCTGTTTTACCGGTGAAAGTCACTATAACGGCCACTCATAACTTCTGACCGGTGAACTCGTACCAGATCTACCTGGTACCACTTCACGGTCGGAAAAATACGAGTTTCCTTGAACGCACCATAACAGTCCTCGTCGCTACGTCGCCACATTCACGGCGTTCCTTGGCTGCACACACAGCCCTGCATGCCGTTCTCTCTCCTCATTGGATAAAAACTGTAGGATACGATAAATGTTTTCTCCTCGACTCAGAGCAGAGCAGAGTGACTGACAGACCCGTGTTTCAGTCCAAACACTCTATGTAAGTGATTGCTGTCGGAAGATATAACTATTTAAGACTTATATTAACACAAATATATCACTTACTTCTGCTTTAACAGTACATTGCACAGATTTGACCTCTCCACATGTTGCTCCGTCACTTTTACATGTAAACTATCATCAGTATTGGGCACGTCACTTTTATAGTTACTTGTTACTTTCCCCAAAAGGGTCAGTTAGTGACTGAATTACTACATTATAAAAGTAACAAATTACCAGGAAAGTAACTATTGCTCTGCTTTTTTTTTAGTATATATTTTTGGGGGGCTTTTTTGCCATGTGGGATTCAAACCGGGGCAGCAAGGATTATAACCTCAACACATGGGGCGGGTGCTCTACCAACTGAGCTAAACACCACCCCTTGCTTTGCTTTTTTTTTTATAAACTGCTCAAATATGTTGGGCTCATCCCCCTAATCCCCTAACTATAACCCTAACACCCCCTTAATCTGGAACTAACCAACTCACCTTCCGCACAGGCAGGCCCTGCTACATGCTGTATCACTCCACCTCTTCCACACACCGCTGATCCAAACAGCTGATAGGCAGAGTCCCCTAATTGCACCTTTAGCATAATGTTGCAATGGTTGACAGCTCTTAATATTGGGTGTAGCCCTTTATCGACTAAACTATGTTGTATTTCAGAATTGGCACACTGGAAGGGAAGTTCAATTTTAAGCAATCTTATGCATGTCATTTTGTATGTCATTTACAATACAGTCAGTGAAGGCTTCATAAGGCCTAGGAGTTATTTGTAAATCTTTCATGGATGGTTTATGAATGTTACTTTTCATGTCACTTCACTATACAGGTGACTTTGGCTACATACACAACTTTTATAAAGCCTTTGGTATTTGTTCCAGCAGGCCTAATTCCAGATGTGATTAAGTGACTTTGATGAAACATCTGGTTAATAGACTACTAACACTTGGGACTGTTCTATGAGGCCTCCATGAAGCATTGCAACAGAATGCTGAAATTGGGTATTTTGTTCTTGTATTTCCAGGTGCAAATAGGGGACTTTTATTTTGTAATTATTATATTATTATATATTTATTTTGTTGTTATTCCATAACAATGTTACCCAGTGTATAAATACTGCCTTATGAAGCTGTCGTGAATGCGTTAAGAACACGTTATGAAAGGTTGTATGCACCCACCCGTAAAGTAAAGTGTTACCAAAATTCTTATGTACATTTCGGTCATTGCATAAATATACAAAAATATAAAATTTAAAAAAAAATTAAAGCAATGGAATAGAGGTAGTAGAAAGATGAAATAAAATACAGTAAACTAAGTGCAAATAAGTAAAGGAATATGGTCTAAATGATAGATAGCCTACATGTGTCCACACATAGAAAGTCCTAAAACTTTGATCCCCCCCCCCCCAAAAAAAAGTTTTTGATTAGCTCAGAATGCTGTCACTGTTGTTGTGTGTACGTGTGTGTGTGTGTGTGTCACACCCAGTGCAAGGTGTGGGTACAGTTTGCCCAGGACATGACACATCACACCCAATCTGTGCTGCGATGTCCGTGTTCCAGAGAGAGCTCAACTTACTCACTGCTGCCGTCTTCACCAGCACCGGCTCCAGCTCTGCCTGCCACGGCAACACTCTTTATTGATTTCATGTTTCACAATATTAATTAAAATCACTTCAGCAAAAAAGAAAAAGAAAAAAAAAAGAAAAAACACTGTAATACCAGTCTAATTGATACAAGGAAAATTAGCCCAGTTGTTAAAAAGCAGCGCGTGACTTTATTGCTTACAAATCATTACCATCTAGCTGACAAGCGATTCCATTATGATGATGAATCACATTAATGGATGTTTAAAATGCTCATGAGCGAAGGCTTGGCCTGGTATTAGGGCTGTAATGAACCTCTGCAGTCACCCAGGACCTGGGGGTCGGGCTGGGGAGGGATGAAAGCGGGACCTTGGAGCCGGAGCTGGGAAAAGCTGGGAGATTGTAGCGGGAGAATGGAGAAGATGTAAGGGTCAGGGAGGTCGGAGGAGGTTAGGGGAGTAGTGGAGTCCTTAGACGGGAGCCATACGGCAGCGGGGAGGCGGGTGGAGGAGAAAGGTTCTATCAGTAGCTCAAGGCCACATGAAAAAAATAAATTAAAAATAACAGCTAAGGGGATCTGCAACAGAGGAAGGATTTCCTCAAGTCTGAATAGAATAAGCCCCAACGCAGACCTTGAGCCAAGGACACAGGCACCCCGGACCTGCAAACACACTCCTCACACACTCCTCAGGGGTTAGAGTGGGACGGCGACCGAGACAGAGTGACACAGACAGTGAGAAAGGGGAGGGGGGAGTTAGGGCCAGAGGGAGGAGGAGGAGGGGGGAGGCAGCTTTGTTTCCTGCACGAATGCACAGCACAGCATTGAAACCCGCCACCTTCAACCCCCCTTAACTTATGCACCAAGAGGCAAAGTGAAAGAAAAGGACTCCTGAACAAAGTCAAAGCAGTTTTAAAGTCAAGTGGCACATGGGGAGCTGCACACACTGAAACCACACACGCTTTATAAACACATTAAGAAGACAAGGAGAAGAAAAAAAGAGCAGCAGCGGTGATGTGGAGGAAACTACCTGGTGTCACACAGGTAAAGAGTCAGGAGAGCAAACGTCAATTAGAGCTGTTTTGCAATTTTGGACAAATTTAGGCAATTCTGAGCAACAAGAGACAAAACAGGAAGACAACAAGCACATCGGCATTACAGCGTCCGTAGGCTTGAACTTACGACCTCTCAGCCATCTCCTAACTAATGGTGCTAATTGGCTAGATGTGAGACCATGATGTGTGGCTTCACAAATGGACTAAGCCATTTTGACAAAAAAAATGTCAAAAACACATTGCATCTTGACAGCAGGGAGATATTGGTCACTTGTCTTTTAATAAGAAGTGGTTTGCTCCATAAGTGAAAAACTTATGCCATCCTTAAATTGACTACAATTGTTCCCATGAGGCAGAGTTAATTTTTTTTTTTTTTTCAATTTGTAAAAAAAAAAAAAAAAAAGAAAATTTCAAGAAGATTGAAAATGTATTAAGCAAGAATTGGCTGGTATGTTCACAGTCAAACACTTTCATGTACTGGAGGCTCAGTTTTTCTAATATCAAAAAGCCAGGTGGAAGTTTTGTGGAGGACCGTCTGAAGAGTCAGTGTTGCAAATTTGGTTGCAACTGAAAAAAAAAAAAAAATCGTAGGAGGAAAAAGGTTTAATAAGTTTTACAGTTTTTGAAAGAGTGATGGACTTTATAATTTGTACTGGATTTAATCGTACAAAAGTTTCTAAAGTATTGGGCCAACATTTTAGTGTAAGTTGAAAAACTGCAGCATGTTTGATTTGTTAGGAATTTACAAAGTTTGCTGCCCCCCACCTCTCCATGAGGAATATTTTTTATAAAGTTTACAATAAAGCAGTTTTGTAAAGCTGCAGAGCTTTCACAATGATAGAATGATAGAATTGAACGGCTATGATGCAGACTTCCATCAGGCTTTGAGTGTGTTTCTAATGAAACGTCATGGGGCCAAACAGGTTCACATGCTTAACTAACAGCTTCAAAAATCATAACATGCTGGATAATGGCTTTTTTGTCAGTGGAACCATGGAGACGCTCCCTCTGAGATAAGTCCATCTAAGGCTGTGGTTTCTCTAAATAAGGTTATTGACTGTCAGTGAAGCAAAAAATTGTATTGTTTGATCCCCCCGGTTCCCTGACATAGCCTAAACCACTCACACCAGTATTTATTGTAATTTAAAATTTAAAGTACAATTTCCATTTCAAAATATTCCAAATCCTCCCACTCCACAGCACTATTTGACAGCCAGCTCAGTTATTTTGCAGGAAATAACATGCAAACCACAACATATTGAGTCAATATCTCCAGTCATTATCACAACAGCACATGTACTGTAGTACTTAAATCAAGCTCCATCTCTACCAGAGACGTTGCATGTTGGAATATGTCTTTGCTTTTTTTTTTTTCCCCTCCAAGAATTTATCACATGATTTAATTTCCCAGACGTTGCACGGTTTGTGCAGTCGGTCTGAAGTTACCACAGTTTATTAACCGGGAGCCGTTGACTTCCTGCCTCCTAACATAACTTTCTGCAAAGCAGCTTTTGTTGGAGCAGTTTACTTCTCCAGCAGCTCAGGGTGACACGGAAACCAATACTGCAACACGGCTGATAAGCTGCAGTTACTTTCCTCTTTGGGACCGTCTCTCTCTTCTGTTGCTCTGTGCTTTTTTCTGTCGGTCAATACCGAGATATCACGTGTTGCCAATGCTGCCCTTATAGTTCAAGGCTAGTTTAGATGTAGTTCTCCCTCCAGGGCGAAGTTGCTAATTCTCCGCTGTGACAATCTTTTTTTTCTTCCTTTTTTTATGAACTCAGAGTGAGTCTAACTTGGGTTGTGATATCATCATGAATTCATTAATTATCTGTAGAACTAATGTTTAAATGCATATTTTGTGTTTAAAAAAAATTGTATACATAATTTCCCTTACCTCTTAGGGAAAGGGAACCCCTTATATATTCTCTTTGGAAACAGAGAAAATGTGTATCTTTTTGACAAAACAAGTTATTTTTGCCGCCTTATATACAGTATATATATATACAGTATATATATATATATATATATATATATATATATTTAAAGCAGAAGTAAGTGGTCCGGTCGTTTTCGCTAATGCTGCGTTCCAGGCAGGCTTTTGAAATCGTAAATTACAGCTTCAAGTCACAACTTACGACTTTGTAGCGTTCCAGGCAACCCACTCGTGTTTTTCCGACCTGTTTTACCGGTGAAAGTCACTATAACGGCCACTCGTAACTTCCGACCGGTGAACTCGTACCAGATCGAACTGGTACGACTTCACGGTCGGAAAAATACGAGTTTCCTTGAACGCACCATAACAGTCCTCGTCCCTACGTCGCCACATTCACGGCGCCCCTTGGCTGCACACACAGCCCTGCATGCCGTTCTCTCTCCTCATTGGATAAAAACTGTAGGATACGATAAATGTTTTCTCCTTGGCTCAGAGCAGAGCAGAGGGACTGACAGACCCGTGTTTCAGTCCAAACACTCACTATGTAAGTGATTGCTGTCGGAAGATATAACTATTTAAGACTTATATTAACACAAATATATCACTTACTTCTGCTTTAATTTTAAAAATTAATTTTTCCATACCAACCTTACCAATGAATATCCATAGACTTTGTATTGTTTTACTATGGATGACCTCTTGATCTCTAATTGCCACCCACCTGTGTCCTTTCCTATCCACATAGGTGGATCTTGGAAAACCATATGAAGAAAACATTGAAAGCAACAGCTAATTGACTGACCTGATAAAGCGTTGCCCTTGTCCTTTTATCACGAGTAAGTAAGTAAATTCTTTATTGTCCCAAAACTGGCAAATATTGTAATATCATCATAATAATATCAAATGTCATGTAATCCTCTAATAAACTATTTAACATTTTGGGAGAATCCAGTGTGGCCAGTTCCCTCCTTTTAGTCTCTGAACTCAGAGTGAAGCATGAAGTTGCGACCGGCTGTGGGGAAACAAAACACACATCCCATGTATTATCCGTCCTGGTTAAGCTTCCTGTTGTTTACCAGTGGTCTAGCCAGCCACTCTATCACGCATTAATCCTGGGGCCTTGGCTAACGAGCTTTGGCCTGCACGCCGCTCTCCAGCCTCATTAAGGAAACACTAACAGCAGCGGGACGGCACCTGAGACTGATAATAAACTCTTCCTACCTATTGCCATGCAACACAAAACACACACATACACCTCCGCTGCTCATTCAATTAAGACAGTGCATGAAGGTTAAGACAAGTGTCTGGGGACGAGGTCAGGAGGAGATAAATAAGACAATTTCCAGTCCTGGATTCAATACCCATAAGGGGGAGTTGTACGCGCTGGAGCTTTACAAGTGCCCGATGGCGCTCGGTCCGCGTTGACCCCTTGCCTGCGTTGTTAAAGCATGTTCTCAGTGTTATGATGTGGAGTTTCGATGAGCCACGCGCAGCGCTACACTAATTGAGCCCCTAGCATCTGATATCTAATGATTCCCCCCTTCCCTTCCCTTCTCGAGCTACTTTGATTTAGCACATCTGCCCTCTCCTGCTCCTATCCATGCTCTTTATTTACACAACAATCACCATCTATTACGCCTTCTCCGGCTGCCCCGGCCGTGAAAAAGGAGCTCAGTGCTTCCAATAGCTCCGAGGGGCTCCTAGCAAACAACACTCCTGAGATAAGCTAAGCTATATCGACTGCAGGAGGACTGACTATTCACTGAGTGCACTATGTTAATCTTTTGGACTTTTTCAGTGGAGGAGATCAAGCTAAGCGGCCTTGGAGATGTTAAAAATGAGCCTGACACTCCAAATGGCATATACTTCAGAGGTAATGTGTTTGGTAGTTAAGGCGGCGACAGTGACTTATTCCCCCTCTGTCTTCGGCATAGCCAAGGCGTCTCCCCGCCCTGCAAATGGACCATCTGGACTGCCTGTTATAGCTCTCAAGCAATATGACTTGACCATCATTTTTTAAAAGAGCCTTTGTATTTCTATATGCATGGGGAAAAAAGGCAATTTGCTCATTAAGGTTGGAGGAGGATGAGGAGGAGGATGGGAAAAAGTGCAAAGTTATAAACAGACCTAACGGGCAGGAATTAATGAACTTTTGGAACCTGGAAAAAAAAAGAAAGAAAAAAAAAATCTAAAAAATCCTCAAAGCCAGGGCCAGGCAGCTTGCAGACGAGCGGGGAGGAAGCGGTCCTGACAGCTGTATCTTCCTGTGCAGAAAAATTGCAGTGATTTTAGAAGTCATTTAAAATTCTGACAGCCCAGTTGTGAAATATAGATCTGTGCAGCTTTTTTGGAGCTCACTTTTTTTTTTCTTCCTCCCGAAAGTCTTTTAGCATCTGCGAGAAAGAAAAAAGAGAAAAGGTATTTGGTTTCACTCTGGCTGGCTCAAATTGTGTGCCATCTAATATTAGTATTTGTATTAATTATCTTAAATTAACTGTCAAAGTGCTTAATTAGCATTATTAATGTTGTGTGGCATAATCGCTGAGTGGTGCTTGAAAAATGGGACAAAATACCTCAGACCCAGCTTCAGTCGTCAGAAAGAGTTAATTACGTTAATTAATAAAACTTTGAGGGAGAGACTAAATTAACAAAAGAGAGAGGCACGAGGCTGAAGTATCCTCGTAGCTGGAGCTGAGAGGACGACTCGCCGGCATTTTCTTCCTTTGACGATTTCTCCATCGTCTGAGTCTGGGACTCTTTCGGCAGTGGGGCTGTGGACCTGCCACGCCTCAGAAGTGAAGTAAGTCTGATGAGATTTTCTAATAAGACTAATGAAAGCACATGGAGGTGTGGACAGCCTCGAGCATTCAGAGAGGAACTGAGCAGCATGAATCAGACAGTGTTTGGGTGTTTAGTAATCCTGTTATTTGATTATTTTTTTAGTAACATAGTACTGTAATGTGTGATGATTTCTAAAACAGTAATCATATTATAGTTGCAAGCCCAGGATATGTTAGCATTGCCAATCTATCACTCCTCTGAAGCAAGTAAATAGTATATGCTTTCAAAAAACCTCTAAAAGAATATTATTTAAAAATGAACTTCCATTAATAGTGATTAGGTACTTGATATAAATGGGTATTATAAATATATGGGTTAGTGTATTATATATTATTATTATAGTATTATATAGATAGTGGTTATAGTAAAGTCAATTAATTATTTGTGGAGGGTATTATTATATTATTATATTATGGAAACCTGGTTGGAGCTGTCTTGTCTTGTTATTTTGTTGTTGTGTTGGTCATGTTGTGTATGTATGTCATGTTGTGAAGGTATACTGTATATTGTTTTGTTTGTCTATGTGGTCTATATTGTTTGTATGTATTGTTTGTGTTGTTTTATGTCTATATTGTTTAGTGTGGATGTGTATTCTTTTATTGTCTCCATGTTTTGGACTCCAGGATGAATAGCGGATGCTATGCAGATGCTAATGGGGATCTCAATAAACATAAACATAAACATAAACATAAACATAAACATAAACATAAACATAAACATAAACCCATGACATACAGAGTGTTGACCTCCGTGGTCCTGGGATAAACAGTGCAGGCCTGCTCACTAACCTGATGGTTGTTTGTTAATTGAGGGAATGGAGTAACTAGTAATGTAACTAGTATTACTTTTGCCCTCTCTTCGTCCTTCTCTTCCCCCTATACCCCCACTGGACAGTAGGACATAACTCCTCCACCGGGCTCTGGACGTTTACTTTTTTCTCTTCTTTTATCTCTCTCATGTCTGTCGCTTCTTCTTTGTGTGCATCTTGTTTGCTGCCTTTTTGGCCAGGCCTTGCTTGAAAAAGATACTTTTTTGATCCCATGCAATCTCCCAGGTAAAATAAATGAACTCCAAATTGTAAGTATTTGTAATGAATAGATTACTTTTAAAAGCAGTAATCCATTTGTTACTTTAGTGTACAGAGACTTTGTTCTACTGTTCCTCTTTCCTGCTGTTGTGAGAGCCCTGGGGTTGTTTTGGGTATTGGGGGGGGGGGGGGTTAGAAGGGCAATGTGAAATGTGTGTAACTTAATCTCTTTGTACTTACTGTTGCGTCTCTTTAAAAAAAAGATTAATTAAAAAAAAAGCAAAGCAGTAATCAGTAATTTAATTACTTTTCCAGAGTAATTTGCCCAGGGGATATGTGGGACGTAACCATGTTTCCTCACAGGTAAAAGGTGGTAACAGTATATCTGACAACTGTTGTATCTATCAACTTCAGTCTGATGTTGTTGTTTTCTTTTTCTATCATCATCTGTGTCTGAGTCTGAACATTTCTGAAGCTGAAACTACATTTCTGTTGATTTTCCACTGCAGGGTTCAGATCACTTTCAGACCACAGACCATACTACACTCCCCATGGACTTGGATCAAGTCCCTATTCTCAAACAGTGCCGGTCTGGTTGATTAGTCTGCTGCAGGGTCGAACTGACAGCTTTCTAACCAGCTCTAATGAACTGCACTAACCAGCAGTGATGTGTGGAACAGCTCTGAATCTGCATGTTTGCACAAATCAGCCACTCACTGTGGTGGATGTCCACTGGGGCTGAAGGCAGAGAAGCTGCCAGGGGGGCCCTCCAATCAGTGTTCATCAGCATTGAGTAATACATAATAAAATTGCAATTAACATTTTTTTTTATTCCCAATGTTTATGTTAGTTGGATTTCCAAAATACCAATAGAAGAAACACAGAAACCCTTGTAATTTCCAATATACGTAGACTATAGAGAATATAAGAATTCATCACACCACTAAACTTATTATAACATTATTGAATAACTTCAGTGCAACTTCAGGTCAAATTGCAAATAATCCATATTATAATGCTACTGCTCATCAGTGCATGAAGAGAGTTCCTCAGCAGATTTGATTTAAACCTTTTTTTTTTTTTTTTTTTACAGTGCAGCTTATACAGACCTACTCTGATGTGGCCTGACAGTGCTCAGTGGGCGGGGCAGAGGAGCAGCATGTTCAGTCAGCCAATCACCAGCCAGAGAAATACACATGGTAGGGATGAGCATTTATTCTATACGGTATATCTAGACATCAAACAAAGTTTACATTTGTTGAGTTGGGTTACATACTGTAATGCAAAATGTGTGTGCTGATTTGAAAAAAATAAAAGAAACAGTAATTGTGTAGGTTGTTAAAGTCAGTTTAGTTTATTTGAATTATGTTTAGATTATGAAACAATGTGTAGGCTTTAATCACAATCACACATTACCTTTATTTCTTGGTGGGGTGTCACATGTGACTTATATTACACTCAAATGGGCAAATTGTACATGATTAAAAATGTGTTTAATTAAAGTAAAAAGGCAGTGTTTCTACAACAGCCTGACATTTTTAATCCATTCCGCTCTGAATGTCACTGCTACTTCCTGAACACCAACCATTTAAAAACTCATAATGTTTGGCCGCCGCCCAAAATAATAAATAATAAATCACGTAACGAGTTCAGCGGTCCAAACACAGAGTCGTATTTGTGCCTTGTGAAAAATGAAGCTGAAAATATATTCACATTTTGGAGAATGTAATTAATATTTCCCCTCATACATTATATATGATGATTTCACCCCAGTGTTAATGTTTATGACTCGGCCCTCCTGATCCGTGGATTAACCGCAGCGCCCACGGACATAACCGCGGCTCCGCAGATTACTACTGAACACAGTTGGGTTGAAATGAACAGAACAGGTCAGTAGTGAACCCCCCCCCCCCCTCTCCAAGGATAGGTTGGATTGTTTTGTTGAAAGTGCAGTACTTGTTTCTCTGCACTGACTTTGTTACAGAAATAAAACCTTGCTGAGACCATGAAATATGTTTTGTCGACAGAAGTGTATGTAGGCTACAGTGTCTTTTAGGATGGTGGGCACCTCACCTCATACTGTATTTGCATTTACATTTGCACTTTTATTTAATTTTGAACTAATCTTATGCTCAAAGATGGACAATAGAAAGAAAGAGAATAGAAAGAAAGAGCTGGATCCAGAGAAGCATTTATTTAGAAGTTTAATCGGCACTGATTAACAACTGGTAAATAATTGCATGTTCAGGCCATAGACGTTGCAGTATGTAGGCTCCGGCTCTTTCCTTGGGTCAGAAAACATAAATAACCTGGGTCAGGTCAGACCACAGGCTTCCTTTTTTTTGGTTGCGTTCGGAGAATTAAAGGGGACATATTATGGAAATATCACTTTTTGACAACATATATTTGGGTGGGGGTTCAGGCTCCCCTAGATTGAAATCTATCTGGGAGCTGTTCCCTCTGTTTTCTTCCAGTGATGTAACTAGGATTCAAATTTGCATAATACCACCCCTACCTTGGACTGGTAGAAGGGGCGGGGCAAGCAGTGGTTCATTTGCATTTAAAGGGACAGGCTCTGAAACCAGCCGTTCTGAACAGAGCTGGTTTTAGTGGATGAAAAGAGCTGTGATGGGGGTATTTTGACCAAAGCATGTCACAGACATGTCTTTAAGACACCTGGGAACTATTTTAATTTGTGGAAAGGGGGCAGAATATGTCTCCTTTAATATTATTACATTATTATTAATATTGTAGAACTTCATTATGTCCAAATGCAGTATTTAGTTTTCCTTTCTTTTTCAAAACAAGAAGTTGTTTCTCATATCTTGTTTGTTAACAGTTTTGGCATGTTCTTCCGCCTTCTTCAGAACTGTCACCGTCTCCTTTAATGTTTGTGAGTCCGGCCGCATCGGGTCTGAACATCAACACCCGCCGGTCGGGCCGGGTCGCGTTTTAATTTTCAGGCCCGATGAGAACACTAGCAGCTTAGAAACTGCTCAAACGGGCGATCATGAGTTTTGTACATTCACAAGAACTTACAGGAAATAGAAATAGCGCACGCTTCTGACTGAGACCGGCTTTTATTTGCTCAAACCTGTAGCCAGACCCGGCCTAATATAGGAGACCAGCGTCTGTTTGAGATTCTGCTTTTATTTGAGAATTTACAATACATATAAATATACAATGTGGGAGGGAGGTGAAACGCAACAGCAGGCAGGGCAAGAAGAGATGGCAACAGGGGAAAAAAACAGAAAAGGAACATGTTTGAAAGAAGCTGTCGGAGTGACGGGCAGATGAACGGTTCAACAAAATCATATGGAGGATGCGGAGCGCAGCGAGCGGAGAGGTAAAAGTTAAAAGATACTTGAATGCTGAAAATCAGCTTCTTTTAATTGCAGATTGGTTCCAGCGGCCGTACACACGCTGCCGGCTCGGCCTCAGGATGGATGACAGCCCGTCAACATGAGTATTGGAACGGGAATGCGGCTAAATGAGGGGGAGGGGGTCATGTGGCTGACAATACGCTTCCTCCGTCAAGGAGAAAAGATGCATATTATTCACTTTAACAACCTCTCCGCATCACCATGTTGATTCCATGAATTATTTAGCTCGCTGTCGGTCCCGGAGTGACCACAGAGGCTCTGCATGCAGCGGTGCAGCGGTGGGGGTGGACGGGGGACCCTCCTCCCTCCGAATCAGTGCTGACATGGCTGTGGTTTCCCATGTCAAGCTCGGGTTCCTTACTTTTTTGTCCTCTCGAGTCCAAACATCCTGAATCCAGTGTGTTTGCGGAGAGCCGGGGATTAAATATTTATGTCGACTTGCACAACAGCCGGATTTCAGCGGTGGCACAGCAGGACCGTTTATACGGCACAGGCTGATCGCCGGCATGCCGAAACAAGCCGGAATGACATCCTCCCCCTGAGTGGGGACCCCCACAGGGTCTGATGAGCTGTAGGGGTGACATGCAGTGCTGTGACAAGTTTACCACAAAAAATAAAATAAAATGAGGGCTCCATTAGAATCATATGGAAAATAGGGCAAAGTTTGGAGTCATTAAAATAACACAAGAACCAGCTTCCTGTGTCTTTAGTCAGGAGAACATGATCAGTCTGATACTAGATATATTTTACACTAACAGGCCTCATCTTAATCATGAACTTTTCTACATTAAAATCCCATTAAAAAAAAAAAAAAATTGTGAAGAATATGACAAGACCTATCCAGAGTTGGGTTCTTACATTATCTCAAATGATTCGATTAATTCTCAAAAGCATTAAAATTGTGCATTATAATCTATTTATTTGTATTAACTTTATCTATTGGAAGCAATTTCACAAGCAACAACACAACAATGTGCAATGTGACAGAGAGAACTTCCATTCTTTCATTTTTTCTCCATCCTTTTTATCCCTCCCACAATCCCACCCCAACCAAAGGAGAGCGATTCTCACTGTACATCCAATAGTAACATGTAAACAATACAGAATGCATACAACAAATATATAAATAAGTAAATAAATAATTAATTAAAATAGAAATGTAAAAAAAGCTACGCTTTTTAGGTCTAATGGACAGTAACACCTCTTTCACCCACATGCTATGAGATGGAAGTTGAATGTGTTTCCAATTGAGGAGTGTAAGTCGCCAAGAGAGGTTCAGGAGATATAGTAGTGTTCTATGCTGTGCTTTTGAGGATTTCAGATGTGAGTCTGTTCAGTGTTTCTATTGGTTTTATTCCCATGGTTCATTTGTGATGGGGAGGAGGACGCCTCTGTTGATGACTCTGCTGGTGAACATCCTCAACTACTGACATTGAAGAGAGGGAACATGCAGTAATGGTGGTGTAAACACACAACAAATCCCATGATCCCATGCTATTTCACAACACCAAACGGCATCCTTTGGACTTGTTTTCACTGAGAGATATGCACCTAAGAACATCTGATAACACTGATGCAAAACCGTGGGAGAAGATTTTAAGAGGTATTCACACTTGGCACTGCAGGACTGATGCTGAACACTGGCCAATAGTATTTGTCCTCATAACCAAAGAAGCTGCTGATAAAGTGTGAATACGGTCTGTGCGTTAACAGAAATTGATCCACAATATCTTTTACATCTAGGAGAGCCGCATCATAATACATGTGGTCAGAGACCAACAGGACGTGACCTGCTCTTAAACATCTTAAGGCTCAAACACATGGCAGCCTGAAGACTCACAGCAGAGTGTTCAGTCTGGATACAGCTGTGGTGGATCCCTGTCTCAGCATATTTATACTTCTCAGTGGAATTCTCAGTTGGATCGTAGACTTGAAATTGATCCATAAATCTGTAAACTTACCCTTTTGTTTCCAGAGAAGGAAACATTACTGGTGATCACACCGAATTCCTGAATACTTCTACAAAAGGTCAAAACAGATAAAGAAAACTCTGAAGAGCAGGAACAGTATGTGCCATCATCAGATACTTAGTACCTCAGAAGTCTGTTTCTCACATATTTATCTAAAAACGTTTCAGAGTATCACATTTCAGAGGTCATGTTGTCTTTTTTTTTTTCTAAGAGGGTGGTTGGAAGCAACATAATGTTCCTTTATTCATAGTTTTCCAGTGTTTTATTTGAATTGTTGATATCTGTGCTTTAAGAGAAGTACCAAAGAACCAAATAACATCTCAGTGTAGTTTCCGGTCTCCCTCTCTCTTGAACACCAGTGAGAACAGGGCTATGAGCCAATCAGAAGAGAGGCTATGCACCTTTCTTCTAATTATCTGCCCATATTCTGAGTGATCCCATAAAAAAAATATACTAGACATCACGAGGAAACACTCTGAGAAACCAAATCCTGCAAGATGGTCAGGACTCGAATCATAGCGTCCATTTCATTGTGATGTCACAAAGTTACAGACGCCTATTTTCGTTTCTGTGACAGAAACTGCATGGGAGCACATCATTAAATCCCTGAATAGCCCTTTAACACTGAACAGAACATTATGATTGAGGCAGTAATGGATTACTCCCACCCTCCCTTGCAGACAATCTTTTGAGCTTTTTCCTCCCATTATATTCAGCAATTATAACTTCAAAGGATTCAGTTTCTCTTGATTTCCAGCCCTTTGTGGACTCAGTCGCCTGTTGAATTCAAAGAATCTGGTGTTTGGTGTTGATCAGCTGTTTGGATGTCAGCGTGTCCATCGGTGTGACTGAGTGAACAACAACAACAACAACAACAACAGAGCTTCTCCTGTTGGGTATTTTTCTGGTTTTGCTCATTCCAATTCCGATTTCATTTTAATAAAAAAAAAAAGAAGAAGAGGAAGAAGAAGAGCAATGCAGAGCCGCCATTGTTCCAGCACGACAGCCAATCACAGCAAACCAATATCTTTCGCATGCAACTTGACTTAGGCCACAGGTGCTGGCTCTATTTGTGTGAAAACACTCAGCAATACAAAGCGAAGCTCCGTAATAACCACACACACACATAGTATGGCATATTAATTTGTGTGTGCCTGTATTTATGTGCGTCGCTGCAGGGACATGTAGGCAAAGTGTTAGAATGGGGGACTGAATGCAATCAATTTAACCATTGTACACACAATGTGGTGTTTTTGAATCAGATGGGAATAATAGGCTTACAAGCTATAAACCCATCCCACGTCCAAATAGATTTAGGTCTACACCCCTGGGGGCACGGAGATCATTTAACAAACAGCCCTCCCTCACTAATTCCAGACTACTTAAGCTCTTTATGGCACAAATATCCAAATGAATGAAAAATAATTCAAAAAAAGTGTCAGCGAACAATTCAGCAATGAGCTGATAACTCCACAGAGGAAGCTGAACAATAACAGACAAAGTATGAATAATATAAAGAGCCTGGCTCGGTGTGATTTGTCTGTTTTGGCTGGAATCTGACTCTGCAGCCCTCCCACAAGGCCGTGCCTCTGGAGACTGAGCCGGTTCAAGGACTTGGAATATGTAATTAATATCCAGACAACATCCTCCGCAACCCAAAACATCTAACCGGTGGTTCCTATTGTGAGAGCGGCTTGCTTTTTTTTTTCTTCTTCTTTTTTTTTTCTCACTGGCAAAAACACGGAACAGAGAAAAGCTTGTTTTCAACCTCAAAGCCTGCGATGCCAGTTCAATCAGATCCCTCTCAGAGCTCCTATTACACTCTAATGTTATTCACTGTGACTAAACTCCAAAACCACTGACTATTTAGACAACAGTGTGCCGGCGCCGAGCTGTTCGCAGGAAGTGTTACAGGTAAGGAGTAACCTCGACACCGTAAAAACAAATACTGTGAAATTTGCAGTAATTAAGCGATCTGTGAAAAAAAAGAAAGAACATGATCTTTTTTGGTTACAGTATAGTGTAGTAAAATAGGACAGTAATTACTATGCTGTATTGTATTACGTTGATAGAGAAATGACCGTAAAATAAACAGTAACTATTATTTTGTTATAGTGAAATAGTGAAAATACACTGACTAGGGTTGTAATGGTACATGGAAATTTCAGTTCGGGACGTATTTTGGTTTTGAAGCCAGTTTGTTCTTTGTATTTTTTCCAGTTCAGTTTGTGAGGAAATTTTATTGAACATTTGTCAGTTTTCAAATTAGACATTATAAAACATTTGAAAAAATCAAATACTGCTGCTGATATTGATAGATAGAATACATTTGACTTCAAAAAACACAACACAAGTTTGTGTGTGTGTGTCTTTGTGTGAAAACAATGAAAAAGAGTTGCAGACCATGGTGGATGAATGAGCTGCCCATGTCACTATAGTTAACTCTTCACATAACATGCATGGTGTGAGTTCAGTCAATGTGCCATACATGTGTGCACTACTCTGATGTGTCCATGTGGAATTTGCAATTCAGATTTAAAGTTACGCTTCATTAAACGTCATGTTTTTTCAGTACTGATCGTGCGGCCGTGTACCAAACCAAACGGTTTGTACCAAAACGGTTCAGTTCTTGTACCGTTTCAGTCCCAGCAGTGACACAAGATGCTTTTTAAAGCTACTCACTCTTATCTGTTGAACACCAATGAACACAGTATGTTTCTCTTGTGTGTAACAGATAAGCCTAATGGCATAAATAGTAAGACACTGTGAATTGTGGCTGCCATTGCATATCCCATGTACATTAGTCTTCTTCACTATAGATAACTGACAAGCTGCCATCTCTGCAGTCTGTGTAAGAGAACATGAGGAAACATAAAACAGTGGATATTCCTCAGTTGAACAAGAGGAAAAAGATCTACAGCTCATGGTCTCGTGGGATCTCACTGCTTCACTCCATCAGCTCTAAGGTTCTGTTTCACACAAAAGTGAGCAGTGGATCACTGTGTCACTGCAACAACAGGTCATGTTTTAGTATTTTTAATTCCCTGTTTTATTTTTGGTCCTCCAACTCAGATCCACTTCCTGTCAAGTTTCCCTCCTTGTGTGATTGCTTTTCCCGCCCCGATGCGTGGCATCTGTGTCTCATTGTCTTCTCTCTCCCGGTGGAGTTAATCAGTCTTCTCCTCCATCTGTGTCAGGTCTTGTCTTGGTGTGTGAGAGTTCCAGCGTCATAGTATTGAGTTTCCAATGTGTGTCGACCTTTGCTTCTGTTGATTCCGTATCTTTTTGTCAGCTGATTTGGGTACCTTTGTCTGCTGGACTGACTCTGACCTGAGGTCTGCATTGTGGGTCCAATACTAGTTTGCGCCTGATACCTTAAAAAATCACAGCAAGTGGGAAGTGAATGAACAGAGATTTGAGGTGTATCTTTAATAATTCACGATATAATAAACCATAGAGTTGTAGTATAATTTATAATAATTTATAAAGTATAAAGTTTTTTGCTTGTGTTGCTCAAAATGATGCCATATGTATGTAACTAGTAGCTCAATTGTCCAAAAGCATCATGTGTCTTTTCCTATTAAGCTCTGTTCTTTATTTTGACATTGGCTCTCTAAGAATTTTTTTTTTTTCCCGTGGTCAACTCCGGCCGCCATGCCATCATGCCACGACTGGGCACATGTTTCACTTGTTGTGAATTTTACAGTAGTATCATGTTTACTGTAAATTTAAACAGCGTTGGAATTACAACTGTGACTTTATTGGTCACTGTTATTGTCTATTATGGTTGATTTTCTACAGTAAATTGATGTTTACTGTGAATTTATACAGCAGCGTGAATGTAATATGTGGTCTACAGTGTTTATAGCTTTTGCACAGTGCTATAACATAAATAATATACTGAGTAATTAACTGTGCAGAAATGCAGTAAATTACTGTTGATTTTACAGCCTTTTTCTTTTTTTTTTGCAGTGCAAGATTATGTTTAATCACCATCACAGTGCAGTTACAGATGTGATTTATTTGGAACTACTTTCCATGGTGTAGGAGTGAGTGAGGAGGATGAAGATGGTCATCTCACAACCCCCGGCAAACCAAAACGGGTCTGAAGTCTGCATGTGCAGTGAATACATATGTGTGACTTGCAGGCAGCAGCAGGGTGAACAGGCTGTGGCTGTGGTGGGTGTTGTTTCTCAGTGTCCTTTGGGCTCTTACAGTGAGTTGGACCGGAGCGCTGAGTGACGCAGAGCACAGGCTGTACACAGAGAAGTCACACTCTGATTCAGACATCCAACAAACATAAAGTGTAATGTGTACTATGTATTTAACCTTTAACCTGTCAGCTTTCTGCTGCCATCTCTTGTGTTAGGGTCGGTTTTGACCCAAGTCTTAAATCAGCTGTAAAACAACAATTATTTATTATCCCATTTGTTTCTCATCTCTTGGTTACATTGTTAGGCTCCTTATCCATGAAAAGGTTGGTTTTGCACTTATGATTTCAGTTTCAACTCTCATTATCGTTCTTATCGTTATCACTGGGTCGTAACCGACACTAACACCACAAAAGTCATAATTTTAACCAGAGCATTTTAGAATTTTGTGAAAAAAAAAGTTTTATTTTTGTTTAAATATAGGTTTCTGACAAAGTAAAAAAAAAAGCTTAATGCAATAAACAATTTTGTGTGGTACTTTTATGCATTAAAAACCTAAAGACGGGTCAGTGGCGGCACAAGAGGAAGGTCAAATCCAGAAGAATATCTCACTTCCTGATTTAAAGGAGAAGTACACATTTTTCAAGAGGGACCTTATGAATAGAAATAACATTTTGTAAAAAACGAGAATGTTAAATTTGATCTACATTATTAACAAAATACATTTACTTTGTCATTTCAAATTCATGCAGTGTCAAGAACAAATATCACAGACAGTGTTAGCTGGTTGAGCACACAGCCACAGCTGCAGCACACATCACCAGGCGCTCTACTGAGGAACTAAAGCAGGTTCTGGGATGTCAGCGGTGCACTACATCTGCCAAGATCACAAACAAACTGGGACTGACTCACCCATTCAGTCTGATGGTAGGGTGGCAGATACAGCTACAGGCATTTAACTATATGAGTGAAAGTTGAAATGTCTTTATTTTTTTGAAGAACAAATCTGAAAGCCAATTAACTGTGTGACTCATACATCCAGCACATGCTTAACATCTCTATTTTGAGAATCTCTAATGTCAAGACATGCTTGTTTCCTCTGGATGTTGAATATTGGTGGGTCTTTGAATAATTGTTCAGACTGAAAGAGATCAAATCAACTTAATAACTGATGGACTGAGGTTATTTTTTACTTCGTGTCAACACTTAAAGCTCTGTCCAAAACCAAAGTTTCCACAAAAGTGCAGTTTGTTTCAGTGCAGACGGATGATTCATGTTCTCTGTCATCAGCTCTTTACTGCAGAGGAGTGAGGAAGGAAGCAGGAAACAATCCCTCAGACATGATTATGTTAAATATCATGAGTCTCACAAACTCACTGCATCACATACAGTAGTTAACTGGATAATGTGATATGCTTTATGTAATTTACCTGACAGGTTTCATTTTTTTGACATATGCTACTATTTGTTTGTTTAGAATAAGGATGTCAGTATAATTTTAAGTAATTACTGTCGAACATTTATGCACATTCATTTATGTGCATTCTGAGCTATTCAAGTTGTTTTTGTCGACCTGTACGGCTTCACTAGATTTGTGACAAAGACACAGTAATTGGAATTTAATTGTGAAAATTTCTGTTATAAGAATAAACAAGTGGATGGCAGAACAACACAGGCATTTTACTGTTGGCGTTCCCACCGAGCTCACTCAACACCTAAATCAGTCTCATGTCATCCCCAGAGTGTGTTTATTAAAAAGTAATTTACAAAAGAAAAAAGAAAGTAAAAACCGCACAGACTAAAACTTTTGGCATTTATTTTCTTCTTTTTTTTTTCTTTTGTTGGGATGTATTTCTACAAGTTGAATAACTTCCCAAACTAGGTAGGTGTGTAAACAATAATGTGTACCTTTGGCTATCAAGGACAGAAACGCGAAGAAATGAATAGCACATCGACAAAGACTGTTTACTCAAAGTATAAATAGAAATGTTCTACACTTTTCTTTCGTCAGAAAAGAAAAAATTCTATTGTACATAGCAGCAGATCCCAGAGGAGGAACAGAAATGCTGTATGTGTGATCTTGATGTGACTGAAAGTGAATTTCATTTCTTATTCTATTGTCCATTGTATCACAATGTTTTTTGTAGGATTTCTGTTGAAGATAGCCCAGATTTGTTATCGATGTCTGATGAATGTATACTTAAGTATTTATTTGTAGAAAAGGTTTTCCCATTGGCAAAGTTTATTTTGGAGGCATTTAAGCAGCGTAAAGATGTGTTGTATGTCTGAAGTTTTTCAGTCCTCTCTGTGTGCGTGTGGATGTGTGGATGTGGGCATGCATGCATGTTTGCGTGCGAGCATGCATGCATGCATGTGTGTGTGTGTACACAAGCATGTATTCCTTATCCTCTTGTGTGTGCTGGTGTTTTGTGTTATGTTTTGTTTTTAGTGTGTCTTGTAAGCCCATGAGGGCTGGGCACCTATGGTGCAAGACACCACGTTTAAATAAAAAACCTACTACTACTACTACTACTACCTACTAGCAGAAATGTGTTAGTCCCTCTCTCTTTAAGTTTGGTATTGCGTCTACATCCAAGTCTCTTGGTCCCACTGATAAAGACTGTTAAAAACTTCTAGTTTCATTCCAAAATGCCTGTAGACATGGGAAAGTCAAAAATAAATAGTGGTGGAACATGTGTATTCACCATCATGCTTAGATGTTTGTTATTGTTGCTGCACAATAGGGCTCTATATCAGAGGTACAGTAGGATATAAGTCTACTAAGTTTACCCAGTGAAAAGATCCTACACCATCTAAAGCCATGTATACTATACAGTATATCTCAAACTGCAGCAAACCAGATTGACACAGTCAAGGTTTCATACATCACAAACATAAGGAACCACTGTTATCAACTGGGGCCTGGGACTAAATGAACCCTAGACCTTGTCAGTACAGAGAGAGTGAGGATTAACACAACCACTACAAGAGTTACAAGCGAACAAACACCACAGATAAACAAAAGCTGCTGTGAGCGGTCAGTGTGGAACACAGCAGCTTCTCCAGGCCGCTCTCTGCACCTGAGGACACGCCCCACCTCTCCTTTGCTGCTCCGTTTCTTTCAGGTCATTAGCGGGGCCGGTTGCCTCAGCACGAAGAAACACACATCTTTGTTTCTGCCTTCAACAGACTTTAAAACAGAGAGGCAGCTCCCTGCTGTGTGCCGACCTATCCTGCTAGAGATGGAAAACGCTGCTCATGTTTGGTTCGTCCTTTGCAACCCCGACTTCAAGATGGATGAGAAGGAATTGTGTAAAACATGGGATTTTAAATGTTATGTTATATTTCAACGATTCTGTATGTGTTTCAGCCATGTTGCTGCTTCCATTACCCATCCAGAAGCCAGAGAAAATCATTGTGAAGGACCCAGCAGTTGACACAGGGACGCAGACTCAGAAGTAGCAAAAATAGCTTAAATTTATTTTTCTTTGGTCAAACATAAGTCAAGCTCAAAAAGTTAACAAAAGATTTAGGGCCCTCTAACGGTTAACATAACAAAACCAAAGAGACAAGACAAGACAAACACACCCTCCACCTATCTTCTCCCAAATGAAACAAAGGGACTGCTTAAATACTACTTGACTAAACCAAAATAAATGACAGGATAATTATCAAATCAATTAAGCTTACAAAAGAACCAAAAATTGTGAAAAAGACAAAATAAAGATTTCTACCAAAATAACCTATTTAAACTAATATTTACATATATACACAAAATAATCTAACTCAAATTAAACATAACAAAATCCCAACAAAATCTTAAATCCCCCCCACGACTGGACAGCAGTTGGATCATGCTGAGCAGGTCTTAAACTGGCGGAACCTTTCTGCCCGTCTTTTGGCTGGTTTCCGCCCGGACCACAATCGTCGCCGCACACCCCACCACGACACCGGAGTTGGCCAGACTCAGGACACCCGCAGCGGGCATGGTAAATAAAGCAGGACAAAAAGAATTAATACAAAATAACAGCAAACTCATAGTCAACACAAATGTGTGCACTTGCAAATGTGTGACCATGACATGCTTAAAGTAAATAAAGTCTATATGAGGTATGAAATCAAAAGACTATGCGTCGTGTGTTTATTTGTTTACCTATGTTTAACGATGTATGTCGATCCTAATAACAATAACAACGTGCAGGAATAAACCTAAGTGTGCAAATTATACTAATCAAAATGTGAGTGAGTGCAAGGGGAGGGGTTACCGACAGGCAGACGGTGTTTACTGTGGTGTGGACGCGTCTGCGTCCATCACAATCATCTTGACAAGTCGGAATAAATGTTGCAGTTAGAGTCAGAACATGAGACATTAGTTACAGTCCAGACTGAGCTGCAGAGGCTCTGATCCCTACGAGGCTCCTTTTTAACAATGGATTCTTTACACACTACGTTATCTTTTCAATTAACCTTCCTCTTGTGTTCGGGTCACCACTGACCCGTTTTTAGGTTTTAGGTAAAAGTACCGCATGAATTTGTTTATTGCATCAAGGCGTTTTGACTTTGTCAGGAACCTCTATTTAAACAAAATAAAACAAAGAAAACAGGTTTTTAACAAATTTCTAAAATGCTCTGGTTAAAATTTTGACATTTGTGTTGTTAGGGTCAGTTTTGATCCTGAGAGTTAAAACTGAAATCATAAGTGAAAAACCAACCTTTTAATGGATAAGGAAGTCTAACAACATAACGAAGAGAAGAAAAAAGAAAAAAAAGAAAAAAAAAACATGTTTTAGTGTGTTTTACAGCTGATTTAAGACACAAAAGATGGTAGCAGAAAGCTGACAAGAGGAAGGTTAAATTGAAGTCAAGGGGTATACTGACAAAAAAAGGCCCAGGGGCCAACATCAAAATATTAAAACCAACATTTCCATGGATAAGGAAGACAAACAATGCAACCAAGAGAAGAAAAATGAAGAAAAAAATTAGTGTGTTTTACGGTTGATTTAAGACTCGGGTCAAAACTGACACTAGCACAAGAGATGGTAGCAAAAAGCTAAAGCCTAGTTCATGCTTCCGTGTCATCGTAGCTATGCCGTAGCCTGACATGCACCCCAAAAAATCCTGCGGTGACGCGAACTACAAGGGCTGTGATTGGTTCGCTCAGAACGTCATTTCCGGCCGCTGCTTTCTCCGGTCTTTCTTCCTGCCACCATTTGACATTTGCCAAGTTTTCGTGGAGCGGAAAACAATGGACCAAGCAGAAGAAAGAATATTCGAGGAGGTCAGGAAATACGACCACCTTTAGTCGGTTGCCATTGTTTACTGTGACCGGAAGAAAAACAAGTATTCAGATATGACCCTTCTGAAACCAAACAACAAACATGGCGGTGAATTGCAGAGCAAGAGCAAGACGCAGAACTTTAAATGTTCAACGACATTCGAAGACCAGTAAACTAGGCTTAACACAAGACAAAGGTTAAATAATGTAGGCCTATTAGTTTGGTAACCTCCTGTTACAGTGTTCATCAGATATTGGTCATCTACCCATGATAACAGTTTGAAAACCTGCAAAAGGTTCTAACATCTCAACTGCTGTTAACTGATTGGCAATTTACTGTACAGGTGACAACAAAATACAGACCTACTTTGTGTCACCGAGTCATAATACAGTGTTTCATTTGGGTTCAACTTACCGTGAGGCTTCACCTGAATGAAATGTGATGTTTTAGCTGTTGTAGTAGTGGAGGATTGGGCCTGGGTCACCAGCACCAGGGATCTAAAATGGTTGGTGTCCAGAGGAGGAGGATTGTTTTCAAACAGCAGTTGTTAGTCCACTTTCATTCAGGGCCCTCGAGTGGTGTGTGGATCTAAGTAATCAAGGATGATGCAGTTTGCATCTATAACCACTTGAGTGTGAATGCTGTGATAACGTTTTCAATTGACACAAGTATCCTGGAGTATGTGTGTGCCCAGTGCAGTGATTTTAATCTGTCTAGCATCGATGACTCTGACAGCTCCACTGACATTCGCGTGGATGCAGCTTGTTTTTAGTTGATTCCAAAGTTCAGGGTTAAATTTAAAGGGATAGTTCAACATTTTGGCAAAGTGGACCATTGCCATAACCCCTATCCCTATAGAGAGCATTTTGGAGTTGTTGGATTGTGTATTTGATGAGGGAAACCAAGAAATTCCATTAGTCTCTGTAGTGTAGCTCTGAGCAGCATGCGGCTCTGCTCCGCCAATCAAAAAATAGCTTGCATCGACAATAAAAGTGAACAAACCTACTTCTAAAACTATAGGGATTATGACAATGGGCCAATTTGCCAAAATGTTGAACTATCCCTTTAAAGATGGCTGTGCTTCTGCCATCAGTGTCTTTCAACCTTGGAACAACTTTCCTCAGGAGAGGAGGCCAGCAGAATCTGTAACTTCTTTTCAATCACTTTTCAATCACTTCTTGAGATCTACATACACTTGTTTTTTTTCCTTTCTTTGATTTTATGAGATGTCGTGTTTTTATTGTGTTTTCATTCTTTGATGGTGTATTTCTTTATTTATTTCTTTATTTTTTTACTTGCATTACTTGTATTTTCCTCTCTAACTTTTCTGCCCTTCCTTTTGTTCAGTCTGGATTTGTTTTGTTTTGCTGTTGTTGATGCTGCCTTCACCTTACTGCCAAAGCACTTTGTTTTTTAAAGAAGCTATGCACATATACAGTAGTTATTATCATTACCATAAAAAGCACCTGGGATGTAAGGAAGTCAGTCTGGCTTTAAAGCAACACAGGCCTTTGAGGTGAACCAGCCAGTCCTGCTGCATGATTCTTATTACATTTCAAAGGACTATCCCACTTCATTTTCTGTTGCTTATTGGGAATATATTTACTTTACAATACTGTCAACCTGATTTATATAAAATATTTCAGATACTCATCTTTCACAAAAGCATTTTTTGGGTGATCATCTTCCAGTCTCCACTGCTCCAAACCAGCAAGACAGCTAGAAGGCATTAGGAGAGTTAGCAGATACCATGATGCAGCTTTGCACATCATGTTCTATTTGATGGGAGCTGGACAGAGCAGTCTGGTCCCAGATATGAATATTAATATCATGCATTAATGTAAATGTGGAAATGTAGATACAATCTGGATATACATTTTAATGCCAGGTACAGATGGAATAGCACGAGCAACTGAAATCAGTGAGGGTTCACTATACTGTGAACATCATGTCTGCTTACGTGATATGTTAATTTAAAATACACTTCTGTGGCCATGTGGTTCATAATATCTGAATCAAACATCACATTATCACAGACCTTGTTCTCTCAGGAAGGTAAGTGCTGTTCCTGAGGCCTCTCCCCCTGACAGCAGCTCATACTTGGAAGGAGCGTCTTTTAATTTTTGGCCTGAAAAAGCCTCTTTGAAGCCAGAGCTCCAGTTATTGGTGACCTCAGCTGGAAGATGTCAACATCACCCCCTCACTAACAATACTCTTAGGCTGACGGAACATCACACCTTGCCCAATCGCAATCGATATCTGAGGAAAACAGGGGTGGCAGATGAACTGTGCAGATTGTTTGTCTCGTGAGTGAATCAGTGGATTATTATTGGTCATCTGCGGGCTAGAACATGACAGGGCTGGAACGCCCAACACATGGGACATTTGGCACTTTGTGCTCGGCAGTGGATGGAGACAGATACTGGGCCCAGACAGCAGACTGGCAACATACTGCCAACACTTCTTCAACAGTTTCACAATGTACAAATGACGAGACAACATTTATTACAAATACGGTCCACACAGTCACAGCACAAAGGCACGGGCTTGTATTTATCAACTGTCCAAGTATCACTCCAAGGAATCCTTATTTTTTTCCTATGTTATCTTTGTATTTATATCATCATTTATTGTAAAACACTTTGTGAAGTCTGATGTAGAGAGGTACTTTACAAATAAGCTTATTATGTATGTTTAATTAGTGCAAAAAGCTTATTTATATAGGGAATATAACAATGTAAGAATATTACTGACATATTGCATTCCCAATTTCCATTCATAAATAAAGGAATACATTTTAGTCAGCCAACTTATTTCCCATACATTTAAAACAGCATGCAAGTCAACATAATTATATTGCTATTTTCCATATATACACACTAGTGTTGGGCTGTAACACATTATTTAGTAACGCGTTACTATAATTTGATTACTTTTTTACAAGGGGTGACGTTTAGCTCACTTGGTAGAGCTACAGCCCGAAATTGCTGCAGGCGACCCCAGTTCGAATCCCGGATCGGGCAGCCCTTTCCGGCATGTCATTCCCCTCTCTGCCTCCCCATTTCTTGTCTCTCTCTCCACTGTGATATTGGATAAAGGCAATACAAAGCCCAAAGAATATTCTTAAAAAAATATAAAGTGACAAGCCCAGGTAATTAAACATAATCAAATTATATAATACACCCATGTGTTTTTGAGGGAAAGGAGTAACTAGCAATGTAACTAACTACTTTAAATAAAGTAATCAGAACAGTATATTGATTACTTTTAAAAGGAATAATCAGTAATCGCTAATTTAATTACTTTTCCAGAGTAATTTGCCCAACATTGCTACATACACACATTTAACCATGTGTGATAGTCATATATCTCCTTAGGTGACATTGCAACATCACTCTTGATGTGAGGAACACACAGTAGGTTTCATTTGGCTGTTGCAGGAGATTGTGCTGCGGGGACATTTCCTCAACACAATCTCCTGCAGCTCTTGACAGTTCAGGACTCGTCTGGAGCTCTGCTAAATATTGGTGCAGATAGGAGTTACATCCTGGGCTGATCAAATGCCTTTACTCCATGGCTTAAATGTTGGAGCAAATATGCATCACTTTGACAGTTTTGCTCGGTTTTAAAACTCACTTCCTCCTCTGTGGAGTTTGAAAAATAAAAAATTCTGTTTTAATGTCGTGCATGACGCAGACTGGATATAAAATCCTGCAAAAGGAAACAAAAAATGAAAATGAACATTCAACAGTTGTGCAGAAACTGAAACAGAGGGAGCACTGTCCTCAGACCAGTCACTCAGCTGCATACTTGATGCGGACTGTTGATAGTGTCAATAAATGAGTCAATGGAAGCTAAGTGATTCAGCCCTTCTGGTAATTAAACCCCACGCATGAGTCACACAGCAGAGGTGGGCTGTTACAAGGCAGAGGGGAACAACATGCTGAAGTTAGCATTAGAGATAAACAGGAAATAGCTGCGTTGGTGCTCATGTGAAAGTTTGATCTCTTGGATTTGGAGTTGGAAACTCCCACTGAAGTCTGTGTAGCTCATCCTTATGATAATAATTTAAAACAGGCAGCTCCCAGGAGTAAAGGTCAGGACAGGAATCTAAAACCTTAACTGTGGCTTCAGTAGGTGAACAACAGTACTTTTCTTTAGGACCAGCTGTTTGGCTTAAAACCAGACAGACAGGGCTTTAAAGTTCTGGAAACCTTTGATAGAATGGCAACCAGATCAACTTTATATAACCCCATCTGCCCCTTTGTTCAAGAAGCTCTGGATACTTAAACTTTACAATATTAATATTTATCAAAAATGTCTTTTTACATATAAAGCATTAAAGGAAGACAACCCAAATTGGCCCATTGCCATAATCCCTATAGTTTTAGGAGTAGGTTCCTTTAATTGTCGGTGCAAGCTATTTTTAGAACGGCGGAGCAGAGCCGTGAGCTGCTCAGAGCTACGCTACGGAGGCTAATAGAATTCCGTGGTTTCCCTCATCTAAGGGCGCACTCACACTAGGGCCAGTTGATCCGTGCCGTGCTGAAGCCTGAATGCCCCCCCTCCCCTGTCCCCCGCTGGCCCGCACTCACACTGCCTCGAACCCAAGCGTGCTCAAGCACGGTTGCCTCCGACACAAACGTCATCACGTTGATATACCAACACGGCGAATGCGCTCTGACTGCAGAAAGAACGGCGCTTTGACCGGTTGTCATGGTTATCTTTAAGTTTAATCAAAGCGACGTTAACTAGCGATGTTTACAGCGCTACGTAATCGTTAAATGACTGTTGTTTACATGCGGTTGCAGACACGTGGTGGAGAACGAGCCCGCAGCGCATTACGTGTGCGCATTCCTGGCCAAGCGTACCGTGCCCAAGCACACCTCTCCCAACCGAGCCGGGCCAGGGAAGTGTACCGTGCTCAGGCACGGAACGCTTGCACTCACACTACCAATAGAATCCGGACTTTAGGGGGCAAACGTGCTTGGGCACGGTACGATTGCCTAGTGTGAGTGCACCCTTATACACAATCCAACAAGTCCAAAACGCTTTTGTGGACAAGTTGTGACTATGAGATAATAACGGAACGTTACAAGATGGAGTTGTTTTCGAATAGCTCACACTGACAATTAAAGGTAACAAACCTACTGCTAAGACTATAGGGATTATGGCAATGGACCAAGTTGTAGCTATAACCTTTAAGGATTATTTTAGAACAAACTCAGAGGTTCACTCTCATTTAAAGGAACACGATGTAATTTCTTGGCGTAAAAATAATGTTTCTGTGCTGTTGCTGTTGCTGCTGCTGGAGCCGTTGCCAAACAAAGAGGGTTTTGTGTGTCACCAGAGCTCTGGAGGTGGAGGTTCAAAAGGTGCTTAAAGAAACATTGCTCATCTGTAAATCGAATTATTTTTGAATTTATCTGAATCACCAAAAGTAAGGGACACTGGTAATGTTATTTTTAATTGCCATAGGTACTGTACATAATATTATGATCTTAATTACTACTGTCACATTTTTTCAGTGTTTCTATGAATAAATCTTTCTTTGTCATTTGTGCACTTCTTTGAATTTTGCGATGGATGGAGGCTTTACATAAGCTCTCTGAGTTTCTTTTTTCCTCTTCCTGCACTGTATGTTATCTATCTTTGTGATGTGCGTACCTTTTTTTATTCTTCTTGTGCAAAATAAACCATTGAAACCACTGAAATAAATTAACATAGCTTCAAGAGTCCTCTGCAGAGATGAGAGAACCTCCTGGGATGACGAACATCTGAGGAGCGCTCCATCAGCCAGGCCTCGAGATGGAAGCCGCTGAAAAGGCGTATGACATTCTGCTGGAGTTTGCTGAATGGTATTTGTAGGATATCAGGCACTTTGATCACCTGGATAATACAGTGGAGCCGGATGGTGGTAGCAAGCATCAGACACTGGGGGATGGTGGGGGAGGGGGGATTGCACAGAGAGACGGACTGGTCAGGACTGAGGAGAGGATGAACGTTGCCAGATACAGAGAGGAAGAGCTGCTCAGCATGACCACAGCCGCTTCCAGCACAAGAAAACACCAAGCGTCCGGCCAGAACCCAGACTTACAGTAACCCGCACCCCCTCCCTCCTACTCAGAACATCTGTGGAGAGACCTGAAGATGGCCGCTCACAGATGTTTTTCATCCAAATCTGACAGAGCTTGAGGGGATCTGTGAGGGAGAAGAGGATAAACTGCTCCAAATCCAGGTGAGCAAAGCTCCCGGAGACTGAGCCAAGGAGAGTCAAAGCTGTAGCTGCTGTGTGAGAGAGACAAAGTGCTTAACTGAGACTGTCAATATATGCACAGAGAAGAGATTTCTATTTGTTTAAATGAAACCTACGACACAATGAGCACTTTATGAAGCCACCAGTACAGTAAGTGATGTATTTTTACTCTTTGGTTCGTCTGTGCTTAAATGAAAAGGAAAAAAAAAAGATTTGTGTCTTTATATTGTATGAGTTAATACATAAAAAAAAGATATGAATCATATTTGATCTTCTTCCATTAGAAGGTTTGTATGAATGTGTCACAGTGAGAAGAACTTGATCCAGAGCAGGAAGTCAGGAGATCTCCATGTCCTTTTTTTTGATTCCCCAACTTTATCAAAGTGCAAACCTTTAATAAACCCGTCATCTTCACATTCTTTTATATTGGAAACATTTCTTTTAGCTCAAGATACACATTTGGTTACAGTTCATATCTAATTACAGCACATTAACTGCTGAATACCAGCCTCTCCTTGCTCTTTTAGTGTATTTCTAGCGAAGAAAGGAGCAACTGCTTTTCAATCACAGAAGCTGCCTTTAAAGCATCCAGCAGCCTTTGAAAGATAAAGCCACTGTTGACTGAAATTAAAAAAAAAACCTTTGAGTTGCTTTCCAACTCCTCAGATGTGATGAGTGTGATATCCTCACAATCACAACATATCAGAGCCCATCAACCTTCAGGCGCTTTTTAGACAATTCAAGTATTTCTAGGCTTCATGATTTAAAAGACCATCGGCTGCACCAGCTGAAATCAATGCCTCCTATTATGACCCAGTCCAGACAGTTGCTTTGAAAACAAGCCGAGCGCCCAAGTCTTCAATTCTCTTTTCAATGCTACTTAGGAAATACATGTCTCACATTTTCTTGTTAGCTTGGTTCATCTCTTATGTCCTCCTGACACAGAGCAATATATTTTTGTAGTGGACATTTGGGGTGGATTCAGACGGGGTCATCCCTATGTTCCCTCAGCCCTATGTTCCCTCATTTCTAACTTTTGTCGTCACTGAAAATTAGGCCCTATGTTCCCTCAGCCCTATGTTCCCTCATTTCTAACTTTTGTTGTCACTGAAAATTAGGCCCTATTCCCACAGACCTTTGGTCCCACCATTGGTTGGGTTTAGGCAATGAAGAAAGGAGTTGGTTAAGTTTAGTAAAAAGACCAGGTAGAGGCTAGACAGGCCAGATAGACAGAGTCCAGGTAGGTAGAGAGAGTCCAGAGGGAACATAGGGCTGAGGGAACATAGGGCTGTGGGAACATTTCAAATTCATTATTCGTGGGGGTGCCATAACGTAAAACTGGACTTCCGCCAAGCTAGCCAGTTAACTTCTGCTTTAGCTTTGACTAGAACAGGCTTTCCAAACGTAATCGGACTGAATGGATCAAGTTCTGGGAGTGAAACGAGTCGTATCGCTGGATTGTGACACATTTTATTGGCGCATTTCTGCCACCTATTTCTTGTGTGTCTCTTTTAAAAATGGCTGACATCAAAACAAGCACATTTTGTGGGAGCATGAGCATGATATTGACAATTTTAAGCATTTTAAATTCTACATTTTCATAGTTTATTATAAGTAAACAGAGCTGAATTGATAACTTTCCAAATGAAAACAAGCTAATTGTACTAATGCACTATGTGGTGGACACTGAGACTCTGTTGTGTTTGCTTTACATTATTTTTAGGAACAGCTCTTTGACAGAGGCTGAGTGAATAGACTGATCAGAGGATGAGAGTCCAGGGAAAGTTGATGACCCTGCAGGAGAGTGTAAAAGTTCAGATGAGGGCGATCAAGACACAGATGATGAGGTGCACCATTGGCCTCTATGGGACAAAACCAAAACGCTGGGTTTTGAGGTTTTAACACTAGAACCGCCGTGAGGTCATTTTGACCTCTCTCGCTTCTTAAAATGCACGTAACTCTGTTTGCGTAAAAACCCTATGTCTCCCAGTCGATGACTTTTCCTAAAAGTGTGTTCTACATCATCTTATGCGTTTTCACGATTCTAGTATAAAAGAGAACGAAAAAAGTGTGAGTGATTTACCTAGAACCGCCAAGAGGTCATTTTGATCTCCATTCATTCTAATGCAAAAATGCTAAATGTACTGCATTTATATAGCCATATATATTATAAAGCCAGCCAGACACACAGTTCAAAACACTTTATGGTAATGCTTCACATTCATATACATACACATACTTTACCAAAAATAACAATAGTCGTTGCTAGGCAACCAATATAGACGACTCGATTCGAACAGTGTGTGTATATAAAAAATTATAAAACTGATTTTCCAATCATTGCAATCTGGGCTAAAGAATGTCCATTTAGTCACTCAGTTTGTCAGTTAGTTAATTAGATAGTTAGTTATTTAGTTAGTTAGTCATTTTGACCTCATCCCACAACACAACAGGAGTTCAGATATTAGAAAGTTGTCAAACAGTTAAAACAGGTGTCAAACAGATAATGAACATTACTCATAAATACTGAACATAACAGTGACAGTCCCTTGCTCTCATGAGAAATGGACATGAATTCAGAAATTTGTAACTACTTTGAAAATTTTATATACACACACTGTTCGAAAAATAGAAAAATAAAGAGTCATCTATATTGGTTGCCTAGCAACGACTATTGTTATTTTTTGTAAAGTATGTGTATGTATATGAATGTGAAGCATTACTATAAAGTGTTTTGAGTTGTGTGTCTGGCTGCTTATATAATATATATGGCTATATAAATGCAGTCCATTTACCATTTTTGCATTAGAATTAATGGAGGTCAAAATGACCTCTTGGCGGTTCTAGGAGTACATGGAATGTTGGTGATTCTAGTGTTAAAACAGTGAGAAATGATTGCCTGTAGAAATATGTTCCAGGAAATAGACGTCATGATTTTAATCTTGACTCCAAACAACGATTAATGAATGAAAAATGTTCATGGATGAAAAGCAAACCTTTGGTTAAAGTATCAAGCATAGGAGCATAAGATGCAACCTGTTTCCTCTGTATCTCTTAAAAAGTCTGAATGCTCTATGAAATGCCATCTCAGGACAAATGTCTAATTTTGAAATCACAAAATAGTGTAGTGGATTAAAAAAAAAAACAATGGAAAATTGTTTTTGTATGTGTTACTGTACTTCACTAGTTAATTCTAGTCTTTCTGTGTGCATAAAAAATCAAAATATTGTATATTTGAGCAATATATATATAACAATATATATAGTCCTGTTGTAGCCTAGAAATCTAGACGCACCCTAGCGGTAGCAAAAATATTTGCTCTGTAGGTGGGTCTAGAAACGAGCCGTAGGAACTTTTTGAGTCTCGAACACCGATTGTGTTCACCAATCACAGCACTCTATCTGTTTAGAGAGTCGTTGGGCGGGCTTAACGCGATGGCGACGTAGATTTTAATTGGCTTGTCAGGCTAACGTCATCCTGCTCTTTGCTCTGATTGGTCGTAGCGCTACCCTATGCGTGCAGAGGCAGTTTGAAAGACACCCTTCATCCCGCCCCCTGGATTGAGCCGAGGTCTACCGGTCGTTTCCAGACTAGACATTTTAGTGATATAGTCTGGCTTGTCAGGCTAGTCCTGTTGTCCACTACAGTGAAAAATTTGAATTAAATTAAGTTATCATATTTTTTTATTTGCAATGTTTTCTTCACCACTCCAACACTTTATTTATGTAAAAATGAATAAATAAAAATCACAAAACTTTTTTTTTTTCTCCTAGGAGGTTATCTACATCTGTCTACATGGGGAGGGATCCCTCCTCCACATCAGAGCCATGTGGCGCCGCCATGTTTCAACATTAGCCCATGGAAAAATCAAACCCTCCGGGCCAGTGTAGGTTCTCCTACATGCTTCAGCATCTTCTGGGGTTATGGCGAATCCATGTTTTACCGTCGTCTCATTTCATGAGAAATGGGAGTCCTGAGGGTGTTTTTTAGTTTTACATATTTTTACAGCTGAATTGTCACAGCTTTACCTTTCCTGTCCTCCACGTTCCCCGCAGTACTTTGATTTCTTTCTTTGCCTTTGGGTTTTCAAACCTCCCACATATGTGCATATGGATGGAGGATGGACATGGATGGATAGAGGACACGGCTGGTGTTCCACCGATATAAGAACCGTGATGATGGGACATTCAGAGCTTGGTAATTTTGAAAAAAAAAAAAGGATAGATTGAAAAAAAAAAATCCATAATGTTCAGGCTGAACAGTCGTTTCTGCAGAGACCAGCTAGGATTAAGGTAGTGAATGATTTGTATTAAGTGTAACCACAGGGTCATTTAACTGAGGACTTACACCAGCCTAGTCATTTACAGCCAATACTGCTCACATTCTGGTGAATCAGCATTCTTCTTACATTAGGTACCAGCAGTTACTATTTGCAATGTGACCATATGTCACTGGTAACATGAATTATCAGGCAAGATGTTAAAGGCTTCACACATAGAGTGTTTTTTTATTATTATTATTTTACTTAAAGAGCTGTATATGGGTGGTTTAAGAACCACAGTGGATCTGAATAAACTCCTGTACACTGTCTTCACTTGTGATCCGGATTCATCAGAATCAACGCTTCAGTCCTTAGACCTTCATAATTTGTTATCTTACAGTGTAAAGGGAGAAACCATCTTAAAGTGATTGGTAGGTCAACCAATCAGGTCGCACATCTGTTTAGGGACTTATTTTCAGAGGTATTTCTCCCGCTCCAACCAAGAATCTGAAAATATGGCAGTTTATGGCAGCTTAGCTTTATTGTAAGTCACATTTATAGGCTATATGTACTTCATTGTCTTTTTCTGTGGTTGACAGACACACTGTCCATGTTATGGCTTTAAATACTGGTCTTAATGAATGCTGTCATCTTATGTGATCTAATGTGTGGGTGTTCTGTATTGAGCCAATAGGGGGAATGTAGTTTTTTTTTTAATCAAGGATAAGCATTTAGTCAATACACTAATCAAAATGCATGTATAGTGTTGCAAATTATAATTCTTGTTGGTGATGTTTTTGGAGCTGATTAGCTGTATTTTCTGACAAATGTCCAGTTGCTTTTCCTCTGTGTTGCTAACCCTCCTCCTGGCCATGTGCATTTTGTTTTTAACAAAGCACATGAGAAGGCAATCCATGGAGCGGTGGATAACATTATTCATCATATAGGCATTACAATGTGTATATTTGTGTAGTTGTATCTGTCATAAGAAAGGGATTACAGGCATAGTGCGAAATACGGGGGGGTTTGGGGGGGTCGGACCCCCCCGATTAACCCCTTGAGACCCCCTGAAAGACTCAAAAGCAAAATCTGAGGGGGGTCTCAATCTTGTCAAAAAAATAAATAATATAATATAATACAATAATTTTATTGTGGTCAATTAAATGTGTTTAAGATCACCATGTCCAGTATTCATAATTCAAAACATTTATTCGTTTAACATTAAGCTGAACTGTGTCACCTGCGCATTATGCAAATTAGCCATGTGCGCCAGCCCAGCGCAGGAGTCGAGCCCTCTCGCTATCAGAACAGAGGATCCCGTTCCTCTCCACCCTCTGCCGAAGAAAGTGAAGTTGAGGCCGAATGCTCTGAAGACGTAGCCGATGCCACTGCCCCTGCTGCGAGCACTGGTGATTGGCCGCTTTTCTTTTCTTTTTTTTTACACCTAAGCAGGTGGGGTAATGGAAATACCGCAACCCTTGGCTTGACATTAAGGCAGGAAAATAACTTAAGGTAAGAGGCTAGCCTGCTTCAGCATACTATGGCCTGAACCCCCAGTGGTGTTGTTTGGCCAGGCGCCTGTTGTGAGCTATTTGTCTGTGCTTTTTCAATTTTCATGATGGCCCGTTATACGAATGTGATTTGTGGATGTGTTCAATGCTGTGTTTAAACGTATTTGCTAGATGGGTGGTTAGATAAGGCTACATGATCGGTCATAGTTGCAGGCTGAGGATCTCGTCGTGCACATAATTGCACGTCAGTCTCCGATCTCCAGATTTATACAGTTGGTTGTTATTTGAGTGCACGAGTTTGGTGTCTTTCATTCATTTTAATTGTTGTATTTTATTTATTGTCTATTCGTTTCTGCATTGCCCTGATCGCGCCAGTCTCCTATACCTGGCATTTATTCATTGTTCAAGTGAGCCAGTGTGGTGCCAATTATTGTCTTTTATTTATTTGAATTATCGTCTATTTATTATCAATTACTTTCTGCATTGTAATGCACAACTTTGCCTCTCCTTTTTAGGCTATAGGCTAATTTTCTTGGCTTATTGTAATGTTATAGTCCTACTTTATAAAAAGAAAAAAAAATAACGGTACTGCGCAACAATCGCGAGTTAGGGACCCCCCCGAATATTGATGGGTATTTCGCACACTGATTACAGGTTATGGGGCGCGTTTATAAGATGAGAGCTGGGACACCGGGTCGGAGGCTCTGATCATACAAGATTGTGTTTTCAGCCAAGAGACACTGGTGGAAGGCAGAGAGCCTCCATTCTCCCTGGAACTAGTTACAAGTCATTTATTAAATCATCACAATTACTCTGAAGCTGTTTAATTAAGGTAAAAATGTTGCATAGTTCCTCCTTAAAACTCCTTAAATGTACTTGCATGCTAGCGTCTCTAAAAATATCCCCACAATTCACTGCACACACGCACATGATGACCTCTCTGTCGATGGCCTAAAAACAACAACTCACACCTGTGTATTTGCATATAAAGTGAATAAATGAGATCCCATCATTAGTACGCCTGTAGGAGAAGTACAGGAGGAGGGAACCAGGCCGAGTGTCCAGTATCATCAGCATATACAACATCTCTTCTTGTCCTCATTTAGACTCAGTACAAACGTATTGTCAGGGTGATCGATAACAGTTGGCACGGACCCCTTTTGTTTCCACATGGAAAACTGCCCTAACTACCAACTTTAATATGTAAACGTCAGCAAGGATGGATTTTTAATCCAGAGCTGGCAGGGCTGTGGATCAGAGCGGAGGGAGGTCCCGGCATCAATCATGTCACAGAGTTGGAGGAGAGCGGGCGTGACAAATGACCAGGTCCACCATCAGCTTTCAGGCTCTGAATCTCCCATTACAGAATGAGAGGAGCCAGTCATTTATATACTAGAGCCCAGCAAGGAAGGGACAGGCCCTTGCACATCCATTCCTCTTATTACGAATGCTGTCGCAGTCGGGGATTCTTCTATCAGAGTTACTGAATTATTTTTGCTGAGCCACATGGAGTGCTGCGGGACTGTGACACACACAGAGCTCCGTCTGTAACTTATATCGGTGTGCCGCGCTCGCTTGTTTGCTGAGGCCGCCAATAAATGCAGCCAGTGTTCCTGCTGCTATTGCAAGATAATGTCTCTGTTTGAGAGGGAGCGAAGTGCACAGATCTGAACGGGATGCTCTTTCAGACGGGTAATGCTCAGCTGGGAGTCATCTTCTCCCTCTTTTCTTTTTCAGACTCACATCAGTGCCTTCAAATGCGGATGCATGAACTCTGACTGACTGGAAACAGGATAGTCTGTTGTAAATGAGGACATGAGGAAATGTCGTTGGATGGAGGTGGATGAGTATTTTCATATTCATGAGCAGTTGTAAAAAGAGAAGAAAGGAAAAAAAAGTAAAAGTCCCAATTTATGTCTCAAAGTATAGTCAGATTTTGATTTGAGTTACATTAATCGGTCATGGGTGTGGAGCAGAGCTACTCTGACTTTCAAAAATATTTAGAATAATTTGAACCCCCATTCACTTTAACAAAAGAAAGAAAAAGAATGAAGAAAAAACAGGGGAAAAAATCCATACAGGAAAACCACACCAACTTCACATGTGAAAAATTTTGCATATGGGAAATATGGTTACACATGTGTTACCATGTAGAGCACATGTTACCACATGTGACAATGGGTTCACATGGGAATTAACATGTGATTTACATTAAATTGGGCCAAAACCATATGTTTCCCATCTGCAAATAACATGATTCCCATTTTTCACAAATAACATGATTCCCATTTGCAAAGTTTTTCACATGTGAATCACTCGTGAAGTTTGTGTGGTTTTTCTGTTTGTATATCAAAAAACAAATGGAAATTCAATGGGAAATGATTTTTTTTTTTTTAAACTGAGCAAGACATCATTCTTCCTCTAGTGGAGGGGAAGGGGAGATACTGGGTAAACAAGTGCAGTCTGGACCGTACAGTAGTTCACAAACAACCAATTGACCTTTTATGGAGTCTTACAAGATTCTGGGGAAAATGGATATCCTATAAATCATGTCTATTATTTCACTCTATAAGGACTAGAACATTTTTATTTTATTATTCAAAAGAAACATATGACACACAACGACAAGTGGAGAGAGACCAGGGGAATGACAGGCCGTACGGATTGGCACAGTCGGGAATCAGTCCGGCGATCACCGCATTGGGCATTGCCACTCAACCACCTGACACCCAAAAAATGTATTCCATGATTATTTGCTATAATTAACAATGTCAAAATTGACTATGTGTCAAAGGCACTGTTTCCAATAGGCTATATAAAGTGTTCAACATAGACCACATGCACTCACACACATCGTGAACAGCACAGCAGAGGCTGCACTCGACACAGAACCAAGTGAAGAGAAGTCACCTCCAATTACATTACTTAAAAAAAACAAAAAGGTTTTATATATATATATATATTTTAAATGACTCTCTTACAAGCAGCACAGGTGTCTCATTCACATCGAGCAAAAATGCAACATGGCAGTCCTCTCCTTTCATGCTTAGTCTATCTGTTTACCACTGATTGAGGTGACTAATATATCTATTAATTTAGAACAGTGACATTTATCGTTTGTTTATGAAAATCCCCGCTTGTTGATGATCAGGATGGATTATTTGCTAATTGCAGGGAGAGAAAGAGAAGCTCGACTACCGGGCGAGCTAGACCGACTCTAAACAAGAGAGAGAGTGCGTCACACGCTGTGCTGTCAGTTCAGCTTGTCTCAACAAAAACATCTTAACCAGACTGTTTGTTCTAGCTTTAATATCTGCAATTATGAAACTAGACACTGACTGGATGTGTTGTCTAAACCACAGGTTTGTGCCTTCGACACATACCTGTGTGTTACTATGGCAACACTATTGGTAAAGCTGGGTGACAGCCTGGATAAAATGCTTAAAGGTGGAATATTTATTGATGATTATTATACACACAGTAACTCCACACTGTGACTGTATTTGCCATTGTTAAGGCGCTATCATCAATAACATTCCAGAAGAACACAAAAACAACAAAGAAACAGACTGCAAGGAACCCAGGAGAGAAATATAATATCCCTACTATATCATATTCAAAGTCTCCTCTGTCTGGGTTGGCTTTTAAATAGCTGAATAATTTAACCATATTTTTCAACAACAATTTCAGTTTCTGTGAGATCTCTCAACGTTTTTAATTGTGGACCAGGTGTACAAGGGGGCTGGTCCAGGTCTGTTAGGCCTGACCACAACGCCATGACTGATTTCAGCAGTCATGCAAGGTTTCTCCATGATGTTGTGCCCTTTCTTATCGGTCTATTATTATTAATTCGGTGCATTATGTAACAACTTATTATAAAATGTGGCAGAGTATTACTTCATGACATGAAAATGTATTACATTATTACATAATGCGGCACTACAGGCCTCTATTTTCCTCTCTTATTTTTTGCACACTTATGCGTATACCAGACATTCTGATCTTTACTACAAGACGTGCCGAAATGACCTCTGAAAGTTTTAGTCAAAAGTATCGGTGACCAAACATTTTTGTGTTGGGGGTGAGGACGTTCTTGATTAGTATTTCAAAGACAGTTAGGAAGAAAAAAAAAAAAAAAAACCTTTTATGTAACTCAAATATTACTTTTTTCCCCCCACAAATAGACCTATTTTGAAAAAAAAGATTCTTGCCATGAGCCCGGGACAACTGACCTGTTTGTCCCCGTCCTGTCGGCTCAGGTGTCCTCTCGTGTCAAACAGTGAGGAGATGTTAAGGGTACAGCACTAAACTACTTTTAGCCTGATCTCAAACACAGGACATTTTCAGTGGCTGAAGGTTTGTTTTCTTCTCCTCTGCCTGTCACCTCCAGGTCGTTCCAGGGGACAGTTCTATCTGAAGAACGTCATGGAAATCCCAACTTCCCCTGTCGCTTCTTTGCTGATGACTCACAGCTGTACATCACATAAAAAATGCGTAAAAAAAGATTTAAGGCAATCACAATCGTCAGATAACCAGTATACAGACAAGTAAATCTACACTGATCAGCTCCTAACACATATTTTATTCTCTCATAATTGTTATTAAAGAGATTAAAAGATGAGGACACTGTGTAGATTTCCTTTGATACACTGTTTACAGCAGCAGCTAAGGTGGTAAAAAAAAAGGAAGCTCAATAATAATTGTAAAAGAGACCAAAACAATAAAGTGAAATAAAATAAAAATAAGACAATAACAGTAACACAAATTCTCATCTTTGTCTCATTCTCGTCTTTTATGTCGTCAATAAACAGCAGCTCGAGTGGTAAAAACAAGAGCAATAAATGTTTAGTGAGTCTTCGAACTGCTAAATAAGTCATATTATGATATTACTGTTCTAGACTGATTCTTCCAGTCAGAATCTCACACAGTGGCGTCATTAGGCCTATTTTAGGGGGGCTGAAGCCCCCCTAAAATATTCTTAAGCCCCCCCAAATAATTTGGTGTTCTTTTATTATGTGACTTTTTTATATATATATATGTGACATATATTCTCCTTTTAACTCTTTCACTGCCAAAGACGAGTTATCTCGTCTTAGCGAATCCAAGCGTAGTCTGCCAAAGACGAGATAACTCGTCTTAGCGTTTTTTTAATGGCAACGCCATGCTGAATGTCTTGCCCTACTCCTCTGTGAAGATCAGACTTGTATCATCAAAATAAAGTGCAGAAAAACACATTTGGATTGAGAGATGTAAAAAATATAGCGTATTCCCCCCCCCCTCACGGAGCGGTGCGGGTGTCTGACTGCAGCGGCGCCGCTCCGTGACACTCTGGCCGCCGGTGAGAGCTTAGGGGGCGGCGGCGGGGCTCATGGCGGCTCGGCAGCTCGTCGAAGCTCCGTGCAGCTCCGTGATACAAAGCACAAACGTTAGTAACAACAACCCCGTCGATCGCTCGTCGTTAGTCGTCAAGAGCGTTTGGAAAGTCGCCAGATTTTGCGAGAAATCACTCGGATAGCAGCTTGAAAACCCCGCGATCTACAGTAGTGTGGATGAGGAACGGACGGCGCCGGCGAACGTGACGAGAGGTAAACGTGGTGGGAGTGTCTGTACTCTGTTGTGAGCGCACATGTCTGTGGCTGTGAGTTCAGGGGGCGTCAGCCAGAGCTGTCGGCTGTGTGTGTGTAGATGTGTGTGAGACAGAGAGAGTGAGTGAGACCGCTGCCTGCTGACCAGAGGAAGCTGGATCTGATCTAAAGCGCCGTGTTTCGGCTACAAAAACCTGTCGAACTGATCCGCGCGCGCGCGCGCGCACACACACACACACACACACACAGACACACACGCACGCACACACACACACACACACACACGTATGCACACGCACACGTCACGTACGCACACACACTAAAAAAAAGGAAAGAAAAAGTTGTAACTCAAAGAAAAGAAAGAAAAAAGGCTGCAGTAGTGTGTGTCAGTAGCTAAATATTTTGTCTTTTGTCATCAAAAGTCATTTGTCAGTGTTGATTTAGTTGTTGTTTACAAGAGAACAACTGTACAGATGTTGAGGCATCACTAAAGCAAAATATAAAGGAGCCAATTGTACTGGTTCACCTGAAAATGACGGCCGACACAAAAACCTCTTTTTCTCAAGATTTTGGTGCCAAAATGGCATTTTGGGCTAAACTAACCTATATTCAACCGTCAATTTCACAAGACTGGAACAAGATAGAAACAAACAGGTTTTTTTGCTGGAAACTAGAGACCCTCTTCTTTCCTTTGATGGGTTGAATGTGTATGTAGTAACAGTACATAATATTATGGTGGGTCTACGGAAATCAGTCAAAAAGCTGGAAAATGCCTGGCAAGCTGGAGGAAGCTGCTGTGAGAATGGCTGGCAGTCAAAGAGTTAAGAACCCCAGCTGTCACCGCATTTGTCTCTTGTTATTTCTGATTTGTTTAATTTAATTAGTTTGTTGAGTGTGTGACCACCCCCCTCCCAGCTGTCAGTTGGTTGCGCCCATGTAGCGGCGGCTTGTTTGAAGCTCCGCTCCGAGCCTGCAGTGACGGGCTACAGGAGCTCTGATGTCAACAGAGGGAGAGAGTCAGTCCACCTGTAGCTAAAAGAGGACTAGCAGGCATCAGACAGTAAGCTACTACATCTCTAAATAGCAGTGTTGTCAAAAATGACCGCGATAAAATTTGAATTCATGTGAAATATTAATCGCGTTGTAAACGGATCAGTTTTAAAGCTAGAGCGAAGATACAGATATTATATGAAACCAGGAGATGCTAGGCTTCTGTTGGTACCAACCATGGCATGATAGCTTGTCAGAAAACGGGCTAAATAATGCTCCAAAGTTCGGCTAGATTCTGGTGGGGAAAACTTTTAAACAGTGATCCTGAACACTCCTGTCATCATGTGTGTGTTCCTCTCTCTCTCTCTCTCTCTCTCTCTCTCTCTCTCTCTCTCTCTCTCTCTCTCTCTCTCTCTCTCTGTCTGTCTCATGCGCCGTGTGTGTGTGTGTGTGTGTGTGTGTGTGTGTGTGTGTGTGCTGTGTATGTGTGTAATGTGTTACTGTAACATGCATCTGGTACTTTATAGCTTGGCTGTGTTAAGGAAAATAACATTTAGCAGTAAAAACAGATTATTTAATGATTAATTTAAAATACTAATGATATCTGGTGACACTGCAGGCAGCACAGACAGACAGGGAGAGAAATGCTGTAGGGAGAGGCCAGACTGAGACATGCCCTGAAGATGCAGAAGATCAGGTAAGACACAGGAATATATAAAAACAGCATGATAACAATATAGGCTAGGTAATATATATATTTTTAAACCTAGTCCAAATAAAACTACTAATAAAAGCAGAATATTCAAATTAAAATGATTCTCAGGGTCAGTCATTTGCACAACCCCCCAATGTCTATTTCAGCTCAGAAAAAAAAAAAATCTGAAATTTCTTGTGGAGGTCCTGGTTGTGTAGAAGATGAAGGGGTTTCTAGGGTGAAATGTGCACTCTTTACCATAAATATCTGCTCCAGTTGGAGTCGCACTTCATTTCTGTTGTCTGGTCTTATTTGAAAATGTGAGGAGGTCTGGGTGAAATCAAAATGAGCCAAAAACAGCTGTATTTGGATGGAGTGTATAACCATTATGACACAGGCTACTAGTGAAATATAATTAGTTTTCCAGTCCACCTGGACATATCCATGATAGTCAAACACCTGAAATATTACTCAGGTTCACTTTTTTTAGCATCTACTTTTACACAGTAAAATTCAAAAGTAGTTGAATTCTTAGATTCAACTAGCCCATGATTCAATACTCTAAATGTACTCTTCTAAATATTGTATTTTTTCTGGGCCATTGTAAAAGTTCGTGCTTGCGCACTACATTTGCTCACATCCTGTGCATCTACTGGGGGCTAAGCCCCCCCTGTCCTTAAAACCTAGTGACGCCCCTGATCTCACACTTCTTTTTTCTGTCCACAGTGAACAGCAGCAGGAGGCAGTGTAGACATAAATAAATAATTGTTAATAAGACAAGAATAATTGTCTTATAGGAATAATATATAATGTCATACATGGATAAACTAATGACTATATAACTTCCATGTGGACCAGGTCTGTGTTTCTCAAACTCACCTGCTCATCTGTCAGTAAACAGCAGCTCAAGTTTCAGAGTTAAAACCAGATAATGATAAATAACGGTTAATGAGACAGACCTGTTGAACTGCTAATTAACGAATATAGAATATAATAGTTTCTACATTACATTATAGTGAAGGTCATCTGCTATAAATCAGTAGCGTATACTCTCTTTTTTTCTTCCACAGTTCACAGCAGCAGCTCAGGGAAGAGCGAGGGAGTGAAGGAGGAGAGACAGACCACGAGGTTGCCAGTCTTTCACAGAGCCGGCAAATAGAGACAAACAAGCATTCACACCTTAGAGTCACCAGTCAACCTAACCCTGCATTCTTCTGCTAATGTCTGGACCACGGGAGGAGGCTGGAGCATGTTTCTAACCACATGGAGTCATCTGTAAAACTGCAGCAACACATTCATTTAGACTCCTCATCAATGTCAGGGAGACTCCTACCCAGCCTGCATTTTGGGGAGCCCTCAATAGGTTCCCTTAAAGGAAAATTCCAGCCATTTTTGACCCCTAAATCGTTTTCCTTATGGTCACCCAGTGTTGGTTGGAGCAAAAAACGTGACTAAAATTGATGCAGGCAAACCAAAGTTACACCATGGCTGGACAACGCTAAGGATAGCGACACCGCTAACCCATGGGGGCAATTCTTTCAACCACAACAAACATTTAAAAAACAATCAAATATCTCTGGTACATGACTGGAATCCTTAAGACACACCACTGAACTCATATGCTGCTGTATTTTTGCACCTGGGATTGCGACCAATTTCGTTGTGCTTGTGCAATGACAACAATAAAGTCTAAGTCTAAGTCTAATATAGTGTACAGTTTAAACAGTATAAACTTTGTGTTTTTGCATGTAGTCATCACCTCAGACAGCCGAACTCTGAAACATCCTGGAAAGACATAAGGCTACTATCCGATCGCAGAGCGCCTGCTCTCCCCACCACAGAAACAAACACTTTTTCCTTGTTGTGATGATTTCTTTACTAAAATAAACAGTCAGAGATATTATGGACATTACCACTGCACTGCTCCACCGTTTATTTTTACAAAGTTTATACAGTTTATACTGTACAGTTTATAAGTTCAGTGGTGTCTCTAAGGATTCCAGTCATGTACCATAGATATTTGATTGTTTTTTTGCATGTTTGTTGTGATTGAAAGAATTGCCCCTATAGGTTAGCATTGTCACTATCCCCCAGTACCGTCTAGCCATGGTGTAACTCCGGTTTGCCTGCATCCATTTTAGTCACGTTTTTTGCTCCAACCAACACTGGGTGACCATCAGGACAACGATTTAGGGGTCATCATCATCATCCTCTGTGTTTATAAGTTTCTAGTTTCTACTTGGCAGGCAAGATAATTCAGGTAATGTGCTTTATGGTCTGTCTGACCTGGTGATGAATGCAGAAAGCTTTGTGCAGCTCTATTTTGTTCTCATCTTTGGTTGGCAGGGAGATTTTTAGGAGTTACTTTCAGCAGATTGTCATGGATGTCAAAAAAAAAAAAAACTAAAGCAAGGCCTGGACCGCTGTGAGCACAGTGTGAAGGTAACTGGAACCTTTTCCTCATTGTGAGTCTCTGCAAAACATTTAAATTGTAAAACACACATTAGTGTCGCTTAATTAGTTTACATTGAACTTGCTACATAGCATTGCACCTGAATTCAAGGTCCAGCAGCCTGAGTAAAAAACCTTAATATTCTGTAAATGTTTCAACAGGAAAATGTATCCACATACACTGTAGGTGTAGGTCTTTATATCCACCAAGTTACATTCATTTTCTGTTGATGTTCAGGTGGAACCACTTGTTTGGGCTTCAGGGCGATTAATTAATGCATTTGGCATAAAGACGACCGTATCGGAAACTGTTTTTATTTTTCAAGAACATCATGATATTACTTAGTTTCTCATAAAATTACAACTTTATTCATATGATATTTCGAGTTCATTCTTTAAGATAGATAGATAGAGCTGTGAGAAGTTTCAGAGTCCTCTCTTCCTTCTCTGAGTTACAGGGGGGTCCGTGCAGCAATATTTGTCCATATAATGGTTGTGAATGGATACCAATTTTCTTCTGTGGTATATTGATGTGTTGATGAAAAGAAGGGATCACCGCCGACACGTCTTCACTTGCATTCAAAAAAGTTGTTTATTAACAAGAAGAAGAACAGCGTACAAAAAATGTCGAATCTTGGAGCATCTCATGGTGCCAATGTGAGATCTCTCTCTATGGCTCAAAACCACAATCTTTATATGCTTTCTAACTCCAAAACTCCACCTTCTCCCAACATAAGGATATAGCTTACCATATTAGGCATTAACTGTTCAACATTAATGGAAGCATTCTGTAAATCCAAACAATAGCTGTATCTGTCTAACATACACAGTTCATGTATTGTGTTCATAAACACAAGACAGGATCTAGCCTATATATAATTTTACGACTTTGAGTTCATGCTTCGGACAAGGCTGAACATCACTGCCCTACAAAGCAAAAAGGCAGTAACTACGCAGAGTTCCGAACTGAGAAAAATGACTTTAAAGTTATCCTGTTGTCCAGCCTAAGTAGTTGTAGGTAGATTATTGGACATGAGGCAGTTTTGTTACTTTGTATTAGCTTATTCTTTGTACATATTAATTCTCATATTTGATGTGATGTTTCACCCCTATTTTGCAGTTACTGTATTCTTGCTTTGTATTACTTGCCAAAAATGTGGCACCATACCAAGCAAAAAGGCAGTAACTGCAAATTCTTCAAAAACTATTCTGTCACAACTTGTGCTCTAGGCATGTTAGATACACTGTATTTGGACTAATTAGAACCATTTGCTTCCCTGAACATGGATATACCAAACCCAAAGTCATCTGACCATTTTAGGCCAATATTTTCCACCCCGAAATTCTGATGCTGAAATTGCTGCTTAAAGTGTCTCACATTCCTAAGCTGTATCAAGGCCCAAATTAGGACAATTTATTTTGAATAGTACCACATTCTTTTGTGTGAATATTAGATTAATGTGTGTGTTTATCTAATGTATCGCCTATATCTACAACAAATCACATTAACTTTAAAGCACTGTCAACTTCACTTTGAAGCAATATAGGCAAGTTAGGCTAACTCCAATTCAACAGGGCAGAACTAAATAATTTTGATTGAGTAATGATAATGAGGAAATATTGGAAATCATAAATATATTTTTATATTCAGAAGAGGAAACCGGGGTATGGGAAACATGGAAACAGTAACTTCACTCTGCGGCAACACCGTTGTTTTTAGGTTAAGTAAAACAAAGCAAAAGTACAGTAACTGACAGAGTAACGGTAGTTACTGTCTTCTTGCTTTGTTTCACTAGGGCTTTTTGCAGTTACTGTAAAAACGACTACCATTTTTCTCCAAAACGACACACATTTGAGATAAGATATTTTGTCACATAACAAAGGATGCCTTGAATGTCATGAAAATGATAATAACTCATTTTCGACCAAAAATGCAGTTACTGCCTTTTTGCTTTGTAGGGCAGATCAGCTTAAGGCTCTGAACAACAAAAACACATTCACCTAGGGTGCATCTCACAAGGGTCACTCATGTCTCATCTATTACCGTTACTAAACACTTACACTTTCCTTCAGTTCCAAGAAAGAGAGAAGAACATAATGCATGATGTTAAAGCTAAAAGTTCAGGTGGATAATACACTACACTTCGTCCAAAAAGACACACCAAAAAACATCCAAATACCTCCACACAGCTCGTCTGTAATGTCCCTCCTGTATTGAAGCCCTGACATGATAAATTGTTCCGAGAAAATTAAATAAGTCTATATTTTAAGCTTGTTTGTAGCGGAAGCTCCCAGTGTCTCGGTTCACTGCTCTTCCTGTGTCAGTGCAAATCACCGGCGGAACAATTTTGGGTGAACTATCCCTTTAATATTGGCTCTGAAAGGATGTAGGTATGTGTGTGTTTCTGGGTTTGCTTTTGAATAGATGACTAATTTCATTGTAGTCCAGAGTTTCTGTCAGCTCTCTCAAATGTCACAGACAGAGAGGGACGGCTGCTGTGTGGGCGGGTCCAGGCCCGGCAGGCCCCGCAACAATGCTGTGGCTGCAAAGCTCACATCAAAGAAAAATGCTGGAGCAGCTCTAGGACAAGTCTCTGGCTGTCACTGAGTGACCCAGGCAAAAACCAGACTAAAACCCCAACCAACATCTGTGGAAAGACCTGAAGATGTTGTTCAGAGGCACTTCTCATCCAATCTGACACTTTGAGAGGATGGAAAGGGGAAAAAAATGGGATTAACTGACCAAATCCAGGTGAGCTAAGCTTGAAGAGACTTACCCAAAAAGATCCAAAGCTGTACCTGCTCCCTGTCCTCTACAAAATACTGAATTAAGGATTCAGATTCAGTTTTTATATGGGTAATCCATCCACCCATCCATCCATCCATCCATCCATCCATCCATCCATCCATCCATCCATCCATCCATCCATCCATCCATCCATCCATCCATCCATCCATCCATCCATCCAATGTCTATAATACTTATACTTATAACTGAGTAATTTAAAATGTTTAGAATATTCATTTCATTATAGTGAAAAAAATAAATAAATACATTTAACAAATAAATTTGAGAGCCCTGTGATAGACTGGCGACCTGTCCAGATACCCCGCCTCTCGCTCGAAGTCAGCTGAGATAGGCTCCAGCTTACCCGTGACTCTAGTGCAGGATAAGTGGTATAGAAAATGAATGAATTCATAAAAAATTAATTTGACTATTACAGGTTAGTAAGTGAGCTTGTTAGAAACACAATTAAGAGTGCACAAGTAGCACTCAGGTCAGGTTCAGGTCCAGGTACCTGACCTGTACTTTAATTGACAGAGTGCTACTTATGCACACTTTGTGTTTCATTCATCATAATCTTGTTTTCAGACGTATTCCTCTTTTTATCCTATTTATCCTTTTTATCCTATCCTATGTATGTGTATATATATATATATATATATATATATATATATATATATATGCACTGTCCATAGTGCACTGTACACATTGGTGACAGTATGAAGCTCACTAAACACCCATCTGATTGACTTCATATGTGTGAAAAAAAAAATCTGAAGTCACATCTCTCTCTCTCTCTGTCTTTGTCTCTCTCTCTCTCTCTCTCTCTCTATCCCCTGCCATACACTTAGTTTATTTCTGCACTGCAGTGAAGAAATGACTTGTGTGGGTTTCATCTGTGTCAAGTCACTGTCATTGAAAGGAAAATTAATGCACAAACAGTCGAGCAATTACCTGATTTTCACTGTTTTTTTTTCCTTTCTTTCTTTTTTCTTCCCCTCCCTCCGACCTGATCTCTTTCTCTCCCTCTCTCTCCTCAAGACCAATCAACATTTGGTGGCTGCTTTGAGAATGAGGCCAAGTGTTCTGGCAACTAGAAAGAGGCTCTGCACGCATGCACGCACATACACACACGCGCACATACACACACGCGCATACAGAGAAAGTCTTTAGAAGTGTTGGTGAATTGTAAGCAGGAGACCTAAAGGGAAAGACAGCCACCATAACCTATTTGCAAGGTAAATGCAGCCTCATTACATGGGGAAGCATGAAAAGCCGCGCCTCCGCCACACATCACATGAAAAGCTGGCATTGTTCCGCCACTACATGAAGACACTCTGTCTCTCCATTGTGGAAATAATAAAGTAGAGAACCCTTGTTCTGTTGAACCTTTCATTTCAACAAAAGACAAAAAAGTGTCTGATTCACTGTCTTATTCATCTGAGCCCGGTCGCCCTGCTTCGCAGAAAGAGAGGAAGTAGGAAAAACCATCACCTGCTGAAATATGTGATGCAGCTTTGAACTAATCAGGTAGAGGGAATCTTTTGAATTTGGTGTTATTATCATGCAATGTGCTTTTTTCTCAGGGCGCAGCGTGTCAGACAAATTCACACGGCAGGAAGTGCAAGTGCTGCCTTGAAGAGGGATGAGACGATAAGGCACTTCTTTATTATTATTATTATTATTATTATTATTACTTTGACATTATGTTTGATTTGTTTACATGATATCTACATTACAGACTTGTGTTTCTGCCTACCATGGAGATAATAGGGGCCATGGTTATTATAGGAATCGCATGACAAAGTATAGCTTGTAAAGCGATACATGTGAATCCAGGATTGTGATGATGATTTATGTCTTTATACTTATGTGAAAAACAAGCAACTTGTTTGCCAACTTTCCCATTTAAAAAGGTGAATGTAAGACGCCAGCATGTGATTCACTGGGATAATAAGCCCCCAGCAATGTTTTTAAAGACAAAAACAAAACCAAAACATCTTCAAATGAGGTGAGTACATGTATGCATTGGTAACAATGTCAAATTCATGACAAGTATGAATAATAATAACAACCTTTCTGAGCTTCTATCGGTGTGTATCTGATATAAATTAGCATTGAAAGATTGTATAATCCACCCACAGACTTTTCATAAAGTTCTAATGTTGACTGGAGAAACTGCGAGTGCAGTGTCTGAGGTCAATGAAAGTATGCCATCACTGCAGAGTGAGTTCGTTATGAGTTGAAAATGTTGTCAGTTAAAGCACAGTTGATGGTCTTCATCAGTGAACACAGGCGTCCTCAGTTGTCATCACATTAGCTAATGAACCGTCGGTCACATGATCACAAGGGAAAGATGGCAGAGATGGTGTGAACGTTTTTTTTTTTAAATCCTGATGACAGCAGCCATCCAAATGAGGACAAACAAATGTAGAAAAGCAGGTATGTGGAAGTTAAAAAGTTAGATATATGAAGGACACATCAGCTTTGTCAGCGCTATACTTAATGTTACATTAAAGGAGACATATTATGACACCTTTCCACTAATTAAAATAGTTCCCAGGTGTCTTAAAGACATGTCTGTGACATGCTTAGTTTAATTTAGTTTAGTTTATTTATTCATTTGGTTGATTAAAAAAAGAAGAGGCTGACAAAATGCATAGGTTGGTCAGTAATACATGCAACCAAAAGGTGTAGACTGAAGCAATGGCTTAATGCCTATACACTTTATACGATTTCGATTTATTTACATAGTGAAAATAAAGAGCATTAAAATAAAAACAAACAAAATACAAGCAAACAACTAACAACAAAACATAAAGAGCTTTGAAATAAAAACAAAGAAGCAAACAAACAAACAAACAAGATACACACAAACTAACAACAAAACCAAACCAAAACAGATCTGAACAGAGTTTGTGTTATGACTTGTATTTGCAAATCAAACAAGACTAAGTCTTGGGTTTGGAGAACAAACAAAAGACTAAATAGGCCAGACAAGCCGATTCTACATGGGTCATGGAATTGCCCTATCAATAATGTTGGATTTGTACATTTGTTTTGAATCGGTAGATTGAAATACAGTTTTTTAATCCATGATCAAGGTTGTTCCACAGGTTAAATCCCTTCATGGATGTACAATGACTTCTGACTACTTTGTTTTTGAAGATTCCAAATCCCCTTAGGTTTTAGCTTTGGTCAAAATACCCAAAGGATCAAACACCACAGCTCTTTTCATACAGTACTCTCAAAGCAGCACTGGTCCCTACCTGGGGCCGGTGCTATTTGCAAATTTGAATCCTAGTTACATCACTGGAAGACAACTGAGGGAACAGCTGGTAAGATCACATGGATTTCAACCTAGAGAGCCTGCACATTACAGATTTGTTTTTGTCAATTCTCATATTTTGGGGGTGGGAAGGCAAGACAAACACCCAAATATATGTTAAAGAGCCTTCAAGAAGTGACACTGAAACCAGCCGTTCTGAAGTTCTGCAGTTTTGAGAGGAGGAAAAGAGCTGTGATGTTTGATCCTTGGGGTATTTTGACTGAAGCATGTCACAGACATGTCTTTAAGACACCTGGGAACTATTTTAATTTGTGGAAAGACAACATCATATGTCTCCTTTAAGGTCTTGGCTCCACGAATGACTGAGGACAATCACTGCATGTCGAGGTCAGGGCTCTGTACAGGCCAGTCTTGTTCTCCCCGCACCGAACAGGGAAAGGTGTTTCTTTATAGAGTTCAGAGACGTTGCCATTTCCATATTGAACCAGGATATAAGCAGCACCTAGATGACCTCACCTGGTAGAGCACGACCTCTGAGGTTTAGACCAAACTGTAGCCGTCTGGGTGTGAGTCTGACCTGTGGCTCTTGGCTGTGTGTCAGACCTTCTCTTTCCACCCAACTTTCCCCTTTCTCTATCTCACTCTAATAAAAGTGTAAAAAGCCATTAAGAAGAAACAGGAAATGAGGAAATGCACACATTAAGAGGATCACTTTTGTCTAAAATATCACTGTATTATTAAGATTTCCTTTCATTAGGAGCTAAAGAGGTTGAGTCTCAGAAAAGATGTACGGCGCTTCTGGCAAAATCATTTTATGTCACTATCTTGTGAAAGGTCTATCTTTATCCCCTCATTTTGTAAAAGGCACAATGACTAAGATTAGAAGACATGAATTTTCCAGTAGTGTAGTTTGCAGGATGGTGGCAGTTTGGCGACAAGTTAAATTTGGTTCCAGACAACCGATGATGACTCTCAAAGGAAAATGACAAAGGATAAGGGATCGGAATCATTTTCCTAATGAGATCATTTTGTTGCTGACAAGACGCACAATATGCTTTTTGTGTCACCTTAATTAGAAGGAGAATATGATCTAATGGAAATCCTCGCACACACATACACACATCTTTGTGAGAGTGAGCTTCATTTCTTCTTATATTGAGATGTTTTCATCTCAGCACGCTTTGATATTTTACATGACAATTTCCTTGTACTGTTAACATTGAAATATACAGTATGTCCATGTTTAGTAACACTGTGGCCTTGCTTTGCCATTATGAATGAAGAAGTATTGAATTGAACCTTGTCAACACTATGTCAACATCATAGCTCAGTAACTGAATAGATATAACTGCTCGGCTCCATCCTAGTGCACCATTATAGTGTTTCAATGTATTTCATTTCTTTATCCTGATCAGCCATGCAGCCCTGCTTTTAGAGGGATGTGTAACTTTTTGTGGTTCTATTTATTTGTTTATTTTTTGCTGATCGAAATAAACTCAAACTCAAACTCAAATATGCATCAGTATATGGCAGCGTCTGTTTGCGCTCCAAACTTGAGGTCTTACCATGTTACATTGAATTTCATGGGTGTGTTTGTCACATTTAACTGTTATGGACATTTGTATTTCTGCTGTATGGTTGGACATTTTAACATGGGAGTCTATGGGGGATGACTCACTGTTGGGACCAGACACACAATATTGCATTGTGGCTTCTTTTTTCAGCACTAGATGTTGCTGCACACGGTGTGTGACGACGCTTTGATAACTCCCTGAGAATGAACCCTATTCATGGTAGTGATCGTCCTAGAGTTATATGACACTTAGAGAGTGTCTCTGATTAATCTTGAGCTGCTTTCCTGTCCATCTTACTGTCCACTCATCTAATTACCCAATAGTGTTGTGGTCTGGGCCGTCTAACCTGAGACTAAGTCAAGACCAAGACTTTGAGGGGGTTGAGACCAAGGTAAGGCCATTTTTTAAGGCCATTACTGTATTCAGTACCAGCACTCATAATAATAATATGGCTTGATATTTACATATTTCCTCAATTTAAACGATAATTTGCTATACAATCTAAACCACATTTGATTGAAACAAAATTTGGATTAAACAGAAGCACACAGCACAGAACCTGCTGAAGTCTCCTCCCACTGTTGACACTTCAGATGGTCAAACAAGCAGATACTTTGGTATTTTAATTATCTATCTTTAAATCAAAGTGAGCCAGTGACAGAAAGACATTTGTGGTTAAGTGGTCTTGACTGGTCTTAAAGGTGTTCAGAAAATAAAATTGTATTTGATCTCATGGGTCTCAAAATTAGTGTAATCACTCATCTGTCATCTATCAGACGATGTTAGAAAGCTATAACGTAGCTAGCCTACTAGCTAAGAGTTAACTACGTTAGCTAAACACTCTCTGTCACACACATACCGAGCTGGACAACATCCAATCAAATTCCCTCAAAACACTTTGTCCCACCAGGTCCCGCCCCAAACATCGAACATCCCGACCACTCGATAACGCCCAATAAAATTTGTTTTCCTTACTCGTGGAAACTTGTGGAAGGAGGTTGGACAAGCAGGTCAAACGGTCATTTCTAAACACCTTTAAAGCAGTGGCGTAGGCAGAATTTTAATTTTGGGTGGGCCAGTACAAAATTGGATGGGCCATCTTTTCTCAGGACAGTGCATTTAATCTAGCGCAGATCACTGTTAACCATTTTTTTGCACAACTTTTTTCTTTTTTTTTTCTAACTTGCTCTTGACCAACACTAATATTTGATACATACAGATGAAATGATCTTTCCTGCCACTATGATGATAAACTGTATTTAACTGTACCTATGTAAACAGTAAAACTCAGTAACCAATCACACAGGCAGCTCCATGTTGTCCCTGTGTGATGTTCAGGGACAGGTCAGGACAGTCTGAGGACAGACAGCTTTGAGGTTGAAGTCCTATAAAAATGAAATGCACCTGTGACTGTGAGGTCTGTAGCTACAGTACGTCTTGACCACATGTCAGCTGATCAGCTGTAGTAGAGTAAACTCCACTCCACCGCGAGGAGCGCTTTTTAAAATTTTTTTTTAATCAAGCTTCAATAGCGACTGGCTAATATACAGGAGGATAGGATACTGTAAACCAGCGCGGATCCACTGTTTATCAAAGCATCACCATGCTGAAGCAGCGGGTCTGTTTGAGCTGCGTTCATGAAGTAAGAGGCTGCTTTCAAACTCTTCAGGCAGTGATCAGTTATCAGTGTCTGCAGCTTTTTGACTCGTTATAGCCTACTCACTGGTCTCTGTGTTTTAGCGACCATGCTACATGGCTGAGCCCAGTATTATACAACAGGTAACATTGTCTCTTTTCACCTCCTCTCTCCCTTGTGTGCTCAGTGCGCTGCACCAACGTTTTAAACAGAGATCCGCTACATGTCTGTCGGCTTTGTTTGTTTATATTTCACAGAACAACTCCCATTGAAAACAAACGATTAACTGCAGTTAATTTAATTTAATCAATTAAATTTTTCTTCTTATGAAATGTGGACGGGCGGGCCAGTGATTCTTGTGGGCGGCACCGGCCCGGCCAGGCCCACTCCTGCCTACGCGCCTGCTTTAAAGGTACAATGTGTAGGAATTACTCCCATCTAGCATTGCGGTTGTACTATATCGCAAGCAACTCAATCGTATTTTTCATGCTGCATTCACATCAAATTGGGCAGACGGCAGACAGACGACAGCCGCTGCACGTAACAGCATAAACAAGCCTCTATGTAAACAAGTGGTCCGTCAGCATGAGACAAAAAAATACATGTGACAATACGTTGTCATGGCGATGTTGTATTGTTTACCTTACACACGTTTTTACCGGCTTTCTCTCGACTTCTGTGACTAAAATGACATCTGGCATCATGACCGACGGCCGTCTGCCCGACTGCAGGTGAATGCAGCATCGACTCAAGACCAAGACCTTGAAGATGTGGGCTCGAGTACTACAACACTATTACCTATGATGATAAAGAGTTTAGATTAGAGATTAGAGTTTTGATAGAGAGTCTGGACCCAGCTCAATCCCCATATCCGCTTCACCCCTCCCCTGCTTCCTCTGTATGTCCTCTTTCTGTCCGTTGTTCTGGACACCATGGCAGCTGGATTCATGTTAGCAGCGGAGCGGAAGGTACAGCCGTTGTGCCTGCTGTTGCTGGTTGACATGTACCGTAAACCAACGTGAAGCGGTAGCGTGTTAAATGACCAGTGTGTCCCCCTCAACACTGAATACGCACCAAGGTGTTTGATGACATTTTGTAATGACAGTGATCGTTACAAATATTGGAGGAGACTCCGTCTGTCGCACTCCCTGTCACACTAATTAAGGACAGAGAGAGGGGACACCGTCATCTCCCAATCTGCCACATACACACAGGGTCTGTGCACGGCCACCTCGCAGGCTTACACATTTATGTGCTAATTGACTACCTCTGCTGATGCACTGCCGCCATCTGCATTCACACAAATTTAGCCATATGTGTTTGTGTGTGTATGAGTGTAAGGGAGAGGGAGGCAGTGGGAGGCAGCCATTACAATCAGGGCCTTGTATTTAACACACCGGACTGTCGTTAAGGTGCAATGAAAAGCAGCAGTGTGGCAGATAACTCAGCAGGAATATTACTGTCTCCATGGAGAGGGACGAGGAAGAGCAGCTCCACCTGTTTTCTCAAAGACTGGCCGGTATATATTGTATATATATGTGTGTGTGTGTGTGTGTGTGTGTGTGTGTGTGTGTGTTAACCTTGACAGTAAAGTGTGTAATAAACACCATAAACATACTTAGATGTTCCTAATCATCTGATTTAAATCAATCACCTGTATGTCACCTTGCCCTCAGAGGTCACAATGGTGATTTCACCTGCTTAGTTTTAAAGGAGACATATTGTGCCCCCGTTTCCACATATTAAAATAGTTCCTAGGAGTCTTAAAGGGATAGTAGCATTTTTTTTAAAGTGGGGTTGTATGATCTACAAATAGCCCCTAAGTACTTTAATTGCAGTAGAAGACTCTCTGCACTCCTCCCGTTAGCAACGCCAGCCCATAATAGCCCTGCCCAGAGATTTACAACATGCAGTGTTGTGAATGGACCCAAAGAAAGGGCCTATTTTCACGGCCTTAAAGAGAAAAAACACAGTTCCATTGTTCGCTATAATATAATTTTTTCCAGCCCCTCAAAGTGCAGGAAAAACGCAGTTTTTATTTGGGCCATTAGGTCAAACAAATGAGATGATAAATAATAGTTTTAGTGTGTTTTACAGCTGATTTAAGACTCGGGTCAAAACTGACTCTAACACCATAGATGGTAGCAGAAAGCTGACAAGAGGAAGGTTCAATTGAAGCCAAGGGTCATACTGACAAAAAAGGCCCAGCGGCCCACACCCAAAAATATTAAAACCAATATTTCCATGGATAAGGAAGCCTAACAATGTAACCAAGAGATGAGAAACAAATGAGATGATAAATAATAGTTTTAGTGTATTTTACAGCTGATTTAAAATACGGGTCAAAACTGACCCAAAACACCATAGATGGCAGTAAAAAGCTAACACAAGACGAAGGTTGAAGCCTTCAAAAAGTGATATTTCCATAAAATGTCCCCTTTAATGAGTGAGATTCAGTTGTAACTTTCAAATGTAGGCTGTGATGGCTGGAGGAGTCTCCAGGGCCTGCAGCCAGCTCATCAGGCTGGATGACTGGCACCTGGTGGGGAGTGGCCACCAGGCCGGAGCAGAAAGGCTCAGCTCTAAAGCCACTCTCTCTCTGCACTCCAGCTGACCTGGACCTCCAGCACATTACCTGTGGGGGGGGTTTGGGCCTTTGTCTCTTTGTTTAGTTGTTTGGTTTGTGTTGGTTTGGGTTTTCTTCAGTTTATGAATACATTTTTTTTTTTTGTAAAAAAAAAAACGCTAAGCTCATGTGTAGTCTTTTGTCCAGTTCCTGGAACACGGAACATGACAAGGCTTACAACTCAAACATCCTGTTATCACATGAAATTATGTGTGTGTGTGGTTGTGTTTCATATAAATGTATGGGACAAATAGCTCAGAAATTTCAGTGATAAACAGCAGAGATATCAGAGGAGGCTCTCATTAATGAATTAGTCACAGCTGTGGCTCTGGCCTGAAGCTCACAGGTTGTTATGGTGACTAAAGGGGTTACCACGACGATAAGTAGACCCCTGGCAAAGGCAGGTAAATAAGTGGAGAAAGAGGGTGAATTTCTGCCTTGGTGATAGGCTCATATTTGGGCTGATTTTGACAAAACAGTAGCTCCTATGAGAACTAGAAGCAGACCGTGAGCAGACTGAGACCTTCCTGAACATGTTGAGATGTTTTTGGTGTTTCTAGAGGTAAAGCAGAAGTAAGCAGAATGTTTGTGTTAATATAAGTCTTAAATAGTTCTATCTTCCGACAGCAATCACTTATTCATGGGTTGCAGTGACGTCACGTCGAAGGGACCGCCGCCATATTTGTGTCCGATTTGACAGGTCTCCTCATATGACAGCATGCAAACCGCAGGATGGAAATGACAGATTCTTGACAAAATGACAGGGTTTCATACATCTTGTCTGGGTTTATATCTCTATAACAACAGACTAACTCTATATTATCCCACTTATTACACAGTTTATGAGTGAATTAATTAATCTGAGACGTAATGTTGATCAAAGTCCTTAGTCCGGTCACTTCTCCGCTGTTTGCTCCTCACCCTCCTCCCGGTCGACTCGTGTGTAGTTGTTTTCAACAAGCTTTTGATAATCAATCAGTAGTTTGATGAATTATCATGTAAATGTTACGATGTGCGCTGTGATACGGGACACGTTTGTGTCACAGACTCGCGGTGGCACAGACACAGCTGGTCACAGCTGTGACACTGCGCTGGCCCGTCCTCTCTGTCCGCTCTGGCGGCGTCCCTAGCAACGGCCCGTTTTACTTAGCAACGGTCTGTTATACAGAAATAAAAGACCCTAAATGCAGAATCAGTGAGTAATTAATAAGAAAGTAATCAAAATGCAGAATTCAATATATCCATGTTATTAAAAAAAAGTGAATCCCCTCTTTTTGTGAGACTTGTCACAGCCCATGCTGCGACTGATAGACAGCCTGCAGTCAACTATTTATTCCGCCTATAACTTTACGTCTTTTGGGATGGAATAAAACTGCAGTCCGGGGTTTCTTTGGCGACTGCTATCACAGTCAACAGCACAATTTAATCCTGGCATCTTTCAAATAATGTCAATTTTCGGTCTCTTGCTGATTTCCTCCTACTACTCCACTTGTTCTGGTAACGTGACGCTGTGATCTGTGCCCAGATTGCCCTGATTCGGACACAAATATGGCGGCGCAGAAACACAGTGACGTCATGTGAATCTAATGAATATAGAGTGTTTGGTCTGAAACACGGGTCTGTCAGTCACTCTGCTCTGCTGTAAGCCGAGGAGAAAACTTTCCTTGTATCCTACAACCTTTATCCAATGAGGAGAGAGAACGGCATAAAGAGGCGGTCCTTTAATATTATCTCCAAAATACCTTTTTCGGTCTTAAAATGCCATCTTATCTTTGTACTTGCAGTCATCATTTTTGTCTGGATATTCTTTTTTTTTACTGCATCCTCTAAATTCTGGGCAAAGTCAAGAGAAAGCTGGCCAACTTTTGTCACAAGTCATACCTCTCTCATGTCCATAGTTTCTATTGTTGGTCCAGATCCACAGTGAAATATTGACAACTGTATATTCCAAAAACCAACATGGTGAACATCTGGTGCCAGGAGGTGGAGTAATGTAATATTCCAGGGAAGTAGTCCCATGACTACCTCTGGAGCCCTGTGGGCTTTGGCTTGCATGGTCATTCCAAGCTGAGCTGGTTTCGCTGGACGGGCCAGATCAAAATCGATCAGCTTGATCTTGAAACGCTGATCCTTCCCATTGACAGGCATTAACACTCTCTGGTTTTAAGTCTGTGTGCATGATTCCAATGATAATTTTTTCTTTTTCCTCAGAATACAACCATGTTTTTATCTAGGTTATAATAATGAACAGAAAGAAACAGATACAGCACAAATGGCTGTCTTGGCCTCACCTCTCTATGCTGAATAGCATTCAGACTCTGCAGGGATAATGTGAACACCCTAAAACCAATTACATGGACAAAAGCTAGCAGGAGTCAGGAGTTCTCAAACCTGGAGACCAGTCAATGAAAACAAGTGTTCAGCCGACACGACTCCAAAGGGACAATGCAGGTGCTCAATGAGGTGAAGGAAAATAAGCTCCGTTAAGAGCTAAAGATTTCAAGGAATGATTGGGGCTGGTTAACAGAGTTCAGAGCTCTTTATTGTCCCTTGAGGGGCAAAACTGATTTACAGCAGAGGGCACACCAACACAACATGCAAGAGGACAGTGGATATTAATCAACGCAGTTACAGCAAACAACCAAATAAAAAAGATGTATCAGTACGTTAAAGGTGTCAAATCATAGGAATGGTAGCTGTAATAAAGATCTGTTGAGCAATGCAGTCAAGGTTTAGTGCATATTAACCACATTTATTACACTGGAACAAAGGGACATTTAAAACATATTGCATCAAACCCAGAGCGACCTGTACCTCTGTATCTCCACCCAGCTTTGAGAAGAACAAACACGTCCCAGAGCTGGACAATATCGACTGTTCCGTTCTCGGAGGTTGTCTTGCCAAATACAAACCTCAGTATTCCAATTCTTTTACTGCTCAAATAAATTAGAATTTACTAGTTGCTTTGCACTGTGCGGTACGAAATCTCCTCCTGAACATGAAAGGGGTAGGGTCATATAAGTTTTACTTCTACCTGCACCTTTTCGGACACTGCTCTTTTGTTTGTATTCTTTTTTTGTTTTTAAATTTTTATTTTTTTATGTTGGAAATAAATAAATAAATTAATTAATTAATTAATTCAACATTATGCAGGTCTGATCAGCAGCTACTGGAAGACTTATCTTACTGTTTCCACCAAAACCCTGAAGGTTTCATATACATAAGCATGAGCAATTGAAAATAAATCATTGGTGAATTTTTTTTTAATCTTACCTTCATTATTATTTTAGTAAAAAAAAGAAAGAAAAAAAAGAGTAAAGAATGAATTAACTAATATTAATGGCGTATTGTTACCTGTTATTTGTAAAATGTCAGACCTCAATCATTTTTTTTTCACTGAAGTCCGGTTCCATGTCATATTTTATTTTCTCATTTATTAATTGATTGATTTTTCTTCTCTCTTTTTTCTAATTAATCAACTATCTTTTAGGTACAACAAATAAAAGCTTTGGTTTCTGGTGGTGTCTAAGTCAGAGTTCACTTTGATATTGTACTAACAAAAAGTAAAAGAAACCCTGAAATGAACAAAATCACTGTTGATGAATTTGCTGTCTGTCAGTGAATGAATTTATCCAGCATTCATTGCAGGTCTGAAGTCATACGCCCAACCTAATTATTTCTACACACAAAAATCCAGGAAATCAGGGTTCAGAACTAAAACGGAGATTGGCAGTTGTTACATTAATGAGCCCTTTGTTACCGGCACAGTGCTGACTGATGAGGCACGTAGCTACACAAGATGCGGGTATATAGGACCAAGCCAGGCGGTGTGAGGCACATAAAGTACATGGTTAGTCAGTGTGTGAATTACACCACGCTGTGTCACACTGTGCAAGCTGTGGAGATGGAGAAAGTAATGAACAGGGCATTTCTGTGAGGTTGTAAGGTTGTACCATGCAGTGATGCTATAGTAACCACAGTGTTATTAGTTGTTGTCCTTGTTTTTGATCAGTGGCTCACTGAAAAATAAAAAAATCTATGTTTTTTTGTTGTTGTTGTTGTTGTTGTTTTTAATGCATTAATATTGTGCATCTCTCATATTTTTGTTTTTCTACCACACTGTGCTTGGACCAGACTACAAAGAATAAACCATCCCTTGTCCGTCACTGAAAACTGAACACAGTTGGTGTGATGCCGTGTGTGTTGAGAGGAAGTGTGCGGACGCATGCCAGAGCCCTGAGAAAGTGGAGCAGGACAGCATACTTCATGTCTGCTTACTTTGGCTGCCTGCTTCTGGCAAACCAGAGCTAAACGGAGGAGCATACGGTGACCTCTGCCAGCACAGCTGCAGGCAACTAATGGACATGACATATAAAGAGTGCATGCATGTAATGTGGATATGACACCAGAGAGCAAGTTAAGTATGTAGAGATGTTACATTTCTTTACAACAAATACAAGAATGATTGTTATTTTGTGACTGAATGAAGCGCTACATTTTTGAATTGCAGTGAGTCGAAGAGGATGGTGAACATAACGGTCACGGTGAGCAGGGTTGACTTCTCCATCTGTGGTTAGGTTCAAAATATATGTCTTCATATAGATTTAAACTCACATATATATGTACTAACGATCTAAAAGAAAAAAAAAACATTCACATGTTCCTACGCCTGCACATTCATAGCAACATGGATGCATTCATACTCACACATGCAACCATTCACATGCACACATACATACATCATTATAAGTGCATACGCAAGCACATATTCATCCACCTGAATGGAAAAAAAATAAACAGCTAGCATATGCAGGCTCCCATAAAGTACAATCCTGCACAAAAGACATGATGGGGACACTCTAATCCATTACACAGATCCAGCTGGTCATTCTATATGTGCAAAGGCTGGCATGCCGGAGCGATGTCAGGTAAAAGATATGTTCTCAATAAACTCTATAAAGGGAGTCCAGGTTTTAATAAATCTGTCTTTGCTACTGTTACGGCTATATTTCAGCTTCTCCAGTGGAATCATAGAGAGAACCTTCTTAACCCAGTTATGGATTCTTTTTTCGTTTGTTTCCTTGCTTTTTGTTGTTGTGGGTTTTTTTAAAGTCAGATCAGGGAGTTCACCAACTAAGTGCTGAGAACAAAACACACACACACAAAAAAATCCTGTAATAATGCCGGAATCAGAGAATTTCCTCACAGAAATGTTGAGAGTTCCACGGGTGATCTCTGTTAACATGGTAATCAGACCCATGACCTTCAGATCAAGAGTCACATATTATACAGACAGAGGTAATCAGACTGGCAATCTCTGGGTGCGTTCCGATCGACCTTTAGTTCCCTGCGCAGTGGACTACACAGGGTGTGCCGCCATGTTAAGTGTGGTTCCAAACCGCAGGGAGCAGTTTGAAGGGAACTGTGAACTGTGCAGGGAAGGAGTGAACAACGGTTCCTCACTTCGCCCAGTTCACCGGATGTTGACAACCGATATTACCCATCAGCCATTGCGGTCTGTTTACGTGCGTTACGTAAATTGGTAGGGCTAACGGTTACCTGTCTAACTTTAATAGCTCAGTGGCTCAATAAACGGTCCATGAAAAAATATTTTTTCCGGCGAATATCTTAGTTACAACCTGATTGAGCTAACAAGAGTAGTTTCATGTCGTGTCCGAGGGTTTTAACAGCTGACGTCCTGTTAGCTTAGCTGCGTTAGCTTAGCTGCCGCCGTTAGCTTAGCAACAGCCGTTAGCTTTCCTGTCAGCTGAGCCACTGATGCTTTCTACACATCCTGATACCCCCAAACTGAATAAATACCACGCATTGTAACACAAAACTGCTTTGCTTGTGCACACAGAAATAGTAATGTTTCTTAAATAATTTCAGATCTGTCTAAACGGTGATAGTGGCGTGAAACATTTTGAAACTTAAAAACTTTATTTTTGAACTCGACCGGAAACAGCTGTGACGCTGCAGGGTGTTCCGATTGGTGTAATATCGGTTAAATGAAGTTTCCTACGGCAGATTCCCTGTGCAGGGAGTAGGGAGTAGGGGGCTCTGTCCAAGTAAACTGTGGATCGGAACGCAGCTACTGTGTGTCAGCCTGATACCAGAGGTTACCATGGTGATTTTACCTGATTAGTCTTTACTGCGTGAGATTCAGTTGAACTGTTCCTCTCAAACTCAAGCTGACAACTTAAATATCCTGTTACCACATATAGTTACCAGTGTGTGTGTGGTTGTGTTTCATATAAATGTATGGGACAAAGGGCTCAGGAATCTCAGTGAACTATGTAGTAGATAAACAGCAGAGATATCAGAGGAGGCTCTGATTAATGAATTGGTTTCAGCTGTGGCTCTGGCCTGAAGCTCAGAGGTTGTTATGGTGACTAAAGGGGTTACCACGACGATAAATAGACCCCAGGCAGAGGCAGGCAAATAAGTGGAGAGAGAGGGTGACTGTCTGCCTCGTGCTGGTCTCACATTTGGGCTGATTCTGACAAAACAGTAGCTCCTATCAGAACAAGAAGCAGACCATGAGCAGACTGAAACCTTCCTGAACACGTTGATATGTGTTTGGTCTTTCTAGAGTTAATATTTGGGAAAGGGCAGTTTTGCTTTTCTCTGGGAATCTGCTCCAAATCTTGTATTGTAGTCAATGGGAAGCTGGATGGGACTGGTCTCACTCTGGCTCAAAGTTCACATTCTGTTTGCCTCTCTACTTTTTCGAAAACATTGTGACAAAGATGGTGAGTTTGTCTACAACTATGGATGTGTGTAGAGTGTAATATGTGGCCTGGAGCAGCGTGGAAAGAGAAAAATGTCTGACAATTTCAGACAACCTCTCTTGTATAGAAATTAATGTATATTTGGCAATTTCTTTAGACTTTGTATCATATTCTATTCATGTTTCACTCTATAGTAGTGTTTCTCAACCTTGGGTCATTTGAAATTCAAATGGCGTCGCCTGAAATGTCTAGAAATTAATACAAATAATTACTGATAAAAATATATTTCTTAACACATTATTATTCTTTTTAAAATTATGATTAATGTAACTGACTGTATACTTTCACTTTCTCAAATATAAATTGAGTTCATATAAAGCAACATATTAAAATATTTGAGCTAGCGCATTTTGATTGACGACTTGATGGGTCGCCAGATATTTGGGGTCACAAGCCAAAAAGGTTTGGACCCACTGCTATATAGACTCTGTCAGGGGCGGGGTGGCCACAGGGAGGTTCAGGAGGATTCCCGAACGGCCGGTCTGTTCTGGGCCGAACCGGCCGGTGGTCAGATTTTTTATTTATTTATTTTTTTTAATGTAAAACGGGGCCGCGGCCCGCGATTAAACAGGCAGCCTGCCCTTACAGCCCTTGTAGGTGGCAGATTGGAACGCCAGACTGGGTCACTCTAATATCTTGCATTTTAAGGGGGGATACGAGCGCCCCCCCTCTCAATTTGAGCTGATCCTTGTTCCTATTGACATGTGATTGGCTCAGCCGCTCAGTCAGAAGAACGGCTGTTTTCCTGTTAAAAAAACAAAAAAGGAAGGAAGGAAGAGGGGCAGGATCGCGATGATGAAAAGAAAGAAGCCAGAGAAAGAGATGGGTGGAGCAGAGAAAGTGAGGATGAAAAAGAAAAGAAAGTTGATAGAAGACGCAGCAAAATGCGCGAAATTAACTGATATGTTCCGTCGTGGTGGGACCAAGGTCGGCCAGGCCGGTGATGACGACACGGGTCCGAGCAGCACGGCCACAGCAGGTTAACAAGCACCGTCTACACCGCGCCATCATCCCAGAAAAGTAAAGTAAAGTTACACAATAAATAAATCATTAATTTGCTTTGTCAATTAAAAATAAAATCCATAGGCTACCACCTATAAAACATAAAACACTAAAATTCATTGCAATAATAAATAAATAAATAACATTCTGTTTTAAAGATATAATTTAAAATTATAAATATATATATAATATAATACGGCTATATTTCCTGTTATGTTTCTGCATTAGTGTGTGTGTGTGTGTGTGTGCGCGCGGCACTTTTCTTAAATTGAATTTTAGATTTTGTTTGTGTTCTAACACTGAATTATTTGCAAAAGTACTATAAATGTTATCATTGTTGCTGTTAATGTTAGACACAGATAATGCCAGTCATGAGAGTGAGGAGGAGAGAGGGACAGATGAGGAGGGACAGGAGAAGGAGGAGGAGGAGAAGGAGGAAGAGGACGAAGAGGAGGAGGAGGAGGTGGATGAAGCGGAGGAGGCGGAGGAGGGGACTGAGGAAAGTGGAGCAAGAACAGTGCCAGGTACAGGTGCAGTGTGAAGGTCTGGGTTAGCAATAGGTCTTTGCTTAGAATTATATGAAGATGTAAAGTTCCACAGGAACAAAAAGCTCATCCACCATTTCTGAATTATCCGTTTTCTTAATGACTTATTGCTAATCTTCGTTATTACTGATGCTCTTTTCATGCAGCACAAGATGCACAGGAAAAGGCAGGGCCAAGCACAAGGGAAACAGAGCCAGGGATACAACCAGCTGAAGATGAGGGTTTTGATTTTTACGCACGTCCCGCCTCCAAAGATTTAGATCTGTTTTTTTCTTACCATCCTCAACAACCCCCCAGAAAAGGGATGTCTATCTATCAAACCAAAGATGGCATTAAGAGAAAGTGGCTTTCCTACTGTGAGAAAGAAAACTCACTGTACTGCACAGTATGTTTGGCATATGCAAAGCCATCTGCAAGTGATAGTGCATTTGTTAAAGGTGGAATGAAAGCATGGAAGCATGTACATCAACGAATAGAAGAACATGAACAAAATCAAGTGCATCGAGAAAGTGCTGAAGCATATTTCATGAAGGCCACCCATGCAGACATAGCAAGTTTACTTGGAGGAAAACAAATGTCTCTCCATCGTGAACAGGTCAGAAAAAAACGTGAAGTCATGAGCCGTGTCATAGAAGTGATAAAGGTCATAGGAAAATGTGGTCTGAGCTACCGGGGCACTAATTTTGAGGCTGCCCACACTTGGGAAAACATGGCTCTTAACCATGGACATTTCTTGGAAATGATCCTGCTGTTGAGCAAGTTTGATGTTTCTCTCCAAGAACATGTGAGTGAATGTATAAAGAAAAGCAAGAGTCTACATGAAACAGGGTCTAAAGGAAGAGGGTCTCTCGTTACCTTGCTCTCTAACACATCTGTCAACAAAGTGATTGACATCATTAGCAACCTGATCAAAGAAAACATTTCAAGGGAAGTAAGAGAGGCCGGAATGTTTTCTGTGCAAATTGATACAACGCAGGATATTACCTCCACAGACCAGTGTGCTGTTGTCCTCAGGTATGTAACTGACACAATCCATGAGAAGCTCATTGGTGTTGTTTCATGTGAGTCGTCAACAGGAGATTATTTTGTTCAGCTACTCAAGGAGACTCTGGCAAAGGTCAACATTGATATCCGGAACTGTGTCGGTAACTCCACAGATGGAGCAGCAAACATGCAGGGCCAGTATAAGGGGTTCTCCACTTTACTGTCGTCAGAATCCCCAAACCAAGTGCACATCTGGTGCTATGCCCATGTGCTTAATCTGGTTCTGGGAGACACCACAGGTGTTGTGATAGAAAGTGCATCTCTTTTCTCCATCGTGAATGACGTTGCAGTTTTTATCAAGGACTCGTACAAGCGTATGAATATGTGGGAGAAAGTGAGTGATGACAGGCGTCACAGAAGGCTGTCCCCCATTGGGGAAACCAGGTGGTGGGCCAAGGACCAAGCCCTAACTAAGATATTTGGCTCTTTTGGTAGCCCAGACAATGCCTTGTTTGTTGATTTGATCCTAACTTTGAAAAGAATTGTGGAAGATATGTCAATGAAAGCACAAGTCAGGGCAAGAGCTAAGGGCTACATTGAGTCCCTCCTGAAGCATGAGACCGTGCTTACAGCCCAGATATTCTTGAGGATCTTTGAGATCACCTCACCACTGTCCAGATACCTTCAGACTAGCCACATGGATCTAATCACTGCACATCGGCTTGTAATGGGGGCCATAGATAGCCTAAAAAGATGCACCAGGGACATGGATGGTGTCACAAAAGCATCACATGTATTTGTCAAGTGGGCAAACGAGAAGCTGGAGGAGGGCGGATTTAAAGAGATGGTTCAGGTGGGTCTACCTGAATTAAAGAGCAGGAAAAGAAAGACCATGCCAGGTGAGGCAGCAGAGGAACAGCAGAAGTTGAAGGCAGAGGACCAGTACAGGGTCAAGGTCCACAATGTGATTTTAGACACTGTCACTGAGAGCATTCAGACTCGTTTTTCCTCAAATGGAGCTCTTTATGATGACTTTGCTTGCCTTGACCCAAAAAACTTTGGAGTCCTGAGAGAGAGGGAGCTTCCATCTGAAGCCCTCCAACAGCTCAGTAAGTGCATCCTTAGGTTTGATGATAGGGCCACACCTGGAAGGCTGAAGGCTGAGCTCTGCAGTCTTGCCAGCCACTGGGAGAGACTTAAGTTGCCCCATTTTGAGTCATACACTGTCTGGACAGCAGAAGAGACAGAAAATGGAGAAAACATGGAGCTGAAAAACACCAGTTGTACCTCTTGTAAAAACTGTGCAATTTGTGTTTATCACATACTCTCCAAATACAACCTGCTGACTGATGCCTATCATGTCATCGGACTAGGCTATAAGTTACTGACCCTGTCTTTCAGTCAAGTGGCCTGTGAGAGAACTTTCTCAACTCTTAAGTTTGTAAAGAATAGACTGAGGAGCACACTGACACAGGAGCATCTTGAGGGATTTATGCTAATGTCAACAGAGAAAGAGACCCTGATGACTTTGGACAATGATACAGTCATAGACAGAGTTGCAGAGAGCAGTGCATTGCTCAGACGCTTGCTGATAAAGTAAGTTAGGACAGTTTCCTTTTGTTGGGCAGGTTGAGATGACAAAAGCATGAGAGCATCTGAGAGTTTAGATGAATAACACAATATTAACAGAGGATAAGAGTAATAGAAACAGTGATGGGCATACAACTGAATAAAAAAAATCAGTGTTGATAAATTCTCAAGAGAGAAAATTACAGCAGAATGTTAACATCTAAACAGGTCAGAAAAGGTACTCACACTGTTTAGATAATAAGGAGAGGAGGAAGAGAATGAGCAGAAGGAGGAAGAAGGACGAGGAATAGGAATACATTGAGGAAGAAGATGAAGAGGAGGAGGAAGAAGAGGAGGATTAAACAGGGAGGAGAAAGAAGATGAGGAGGAGAAAGAAGAGGAGTAGGAGAAAGAGGAGGATTAAACAGGGAGAGGAGATAGAAGAGGAGGAGGAGGAGAAAGAGGAGGATTAAATAGGGAGAGGAGAAAGAAGAGGAGGAGGAGGAGTAGAAAAAGGAGGATTACACAGGGAGAGGAGAAAGAAGAGGAGGAGGAGTAGAAAAAGGAGGATTACACAGGGAGAGGAGAAAGAAGAGGAGGAGGAGAAAAAGGAGGATTAAACAGGGAGAGGAGAAAGAAGAGGAGGAGGAGGAGAAAGAAGAGGATGGGGAGAAAGAGGAGGATTTAACAGGGAGAGGAGAAAGAAGATGAAGAGGAGGAGAAAGAAGAGGGGGAGGAGGAGAAAGAGGAGGATTAAACAGGGAGAGGAGAAAGAAGAGGAGGAGAAGGAGTAGAAAAAGGAGGATTAAACAGGGAGAGGAGAAAGAAGAGGAGGAGTAGAAAAAGGAGGATTACACAGAGAGAGGAGAAAGAAGAGGAGGAGGAGAAAAAGGAGGATTAAACAGGGAGAGGAGAAAGAAGAGGAGGAGGAGAAAGAAGAGGAGGGGGAGAAAGAGGATGATTTAACAGGGAGAGGAGAAAGAAGATGAAGAGGAGGAGAAAGAAGAGGGGGAGGAGGAGAAAGAAGAGGAGGAAGAGGAGTAGAAAAAGGAGGATTAAACAGGGAGAGGAGAAAGAAGAGGAGGAGAAGAGGGAGGGAGGGAGAGAGAGAGAGAGAAAGGAGGAGCAGCAGTTTGTACAGTATATTGAACAGGTATTTTTTCACACACACACACACACAGTAGTTTTGTTGGTTGAAAATAAAGTATTTGTGTTTAAATTAAAGGGATAGTTCACCCTAGAATGATATTTCGCTCATTATCTACTCACCCTCATGTTGACTAAGGGCTGGAAGAAGTTTCAGATTCCTCCGTGGCTTCTCTGAGTTACAGGGGGTCTCGGCATAGCAGTGCATGTCCATATAACGGTTGCAAAGGGACACCGGAGCTCTTCGTAAAAAAACACACACAAAAAAACATCCAAATACCTCCATGATGCTCGTATGTAATGTCCGTCTTGTGCTGAAGCCCCAAATTGCGTAATTGTCCCGAAAAAAATTAAATAAGTCTATATTTTAAGCTTGTTTGTAGCGGAAGCTTCTCGAAGCTCCTCTTCCTGGTCCGTCCAAATCTCGCGTGATTTGCGCCGGCGTCAGCATGCGTCAGTGCGGTTACTGCGAATCACGCGAGATTTGGACGGACCAGGAAGAGGAGCTTCGAGAAGCTTCCGCTACAAACAAGCTTAAAATATAGACTTATTTAATTTTTTTCGGGACAATTACGCAATTTGGGGCTTCAGCACAAGACGGACATTACATACGAGCATCATGGAGGTATTTGGATGTTTTTTTGTGTGTGTTTTTTTTACGAAGAGCTCCGGTGTCCCTTTGCAACCGTTATATGGACATGCACTGCTATGCCGAGACCCCCTGTAACTCAGAGAAGCCACGGAGGAATCTGAAACTTCTTCCAGCCCTTAGTCAACATGAGGGTGAGTAGATAATGAGCGAAATATCATTCTAGGGTGAACTATCCCTTTAAATTACGGTTCTACTTGTGCCCTTCGTGCGATCGGATAAAAGGCCTCTCCAAACCAAGCTCCCGGGCTGAATTTCAACCCCAGCCCGCCCCTGGACTCTGTTGTCCGACAACAGTCATTCATTTTGCATGTTGTTTCAGACAAATGAACTTCTTTATGTGCAACAATGCAACTATACTCCAGTGTTTTATCCTAAGGAGAGTTGACCAAACAACCTTCACCTGTGTTGGAGTCACATAGGACCAGGAGGATCTGCATTATACTGCGACTCAACACTTTATTCAGCTCTGTCACTAACCACTGTGGTTATCGGTCCCTATAGCTGTCAACTGTACACAGCAAACTGCACCACCCTCACTCTGTCCTTCAGTCTTTCTTCATCATGCTATTGTTATTATCATTGTTGTTGCTCAGATTTCCACCCCTGTGCATTCTTCACTTTGCTTCTCTCCTCCCACCCTCTCAACTACAGCAACACTCAGACGTCAAGCTGTAAATCTGGTTGAGCACAGTTTCTCTTCCTCTATTCTTCTCCACTCATGCTATAATAAATGTTTGATTTTATATAGCCTTTCAGCTGGAAGAAGAACCCTACTCAGGACATTGTTGGAACATTTACATTTACATTTGACTTGAACACCTTTTTTCCCCAACAAATCCAGTTGCAATAAAGAAAAATTAAAAATGAATAAAATAAAAAAACATTCAAGACGTCAGGTTTTACTCTTGGAGAAGTTCAACTCCAAAGTCAGTGCTCTCATAGCTGCTTCCACATTTCATCAGTGTGTCATGAGGACTTATTTCTTCCTCAGCATCTCTCAGTACCACTGTTTTGCCTCTTCAAGCACCTTTCAAAACATTACCACGAGTCTCTGCTCTCTCAAGACGTAAGCACATAACACCCGGCAGTTAGACTTCTTTATACTCAAACCTTAATTGATGGGGAGAGTGCAGTCAAGTTGTAATTCACTGTAATACACTCTGCAGGATGATTCCTCTCACCGTCACACATCTTGCTCTGCTGCTCCTATCGCCCAGAAGAATCTGTAACTCTTTGGGCTGTGCACATTATTTCAAGGTCAGTCAATTTCTTCCCTAACAAAATATCAACTTCTGCTAAATCATGTTGGCTTTTACAGCTGATCTCATATTAGTGTTACCCTCAGATCCCAACGTTGGCAGTTTGCTTCCTGGGCCCAGTTGTTCAAAACAAAATCTAATTTGATTTTGCATAATGGAGTGGATCAAATCTTGAAAATGGGTTGTTCAAAACTAAAAACATATTCTGAGATCAGATTGGATCAGGTAATCCAGTCTTGGTTTTAACTCGTCGTAACACCCATTTTTACTCCTTTCAACTCTGCATAAGACTCTGCTCTTGTTTTAGTGTTTTATTGTTTGCTTTCATTTATTGTTTTATTGTTTCTAATTACTTTTAAAACAATGAAACAACTGTTCTACTGTCTGTTTTATTTATTGTATTGCTTTTAATTGTTTCATGTCTCTATGTAGGCCTACTGTACAGCACTTTGTTTTCAACTATGGTTGTTTTAAAGTGCTATATAAATAAAGTTGAGTTGAGTTGAGGTAATCCGGAACCCCCCCCCAAAAAAAAAACACAAAAAAAAACAGGATTATTCTGATCCCAGCTGTTTGGTGGAGGAACAAAATGTCATTTAAATGCAATTCAAATTGGTCAAATAAGCAACATTTATAATGTAGCACATTGATATTTTTACATTTTAGTGTTAAAGTAAATAAAGTTAACTTTTGATTATTTCAGAAAAAAATACTTGTCCCCAACAAGTAGATAATAAAATGAAAATTGAAATTTGTATTTTGAATTTTGAAGTTCGAATTTGAATTTTTATTATTTATATTATTAATTTGTTGTGGGTCAGACAAGTTGTGGCTGAGGAAGAAACAAAAAACAGCACAGAAAACAATGCATGCACCCAATTTTCAAATAAACAGACAAATGAACATTTCTACCTGTTTTTTTTGTTTCTTTGTTTTGTTTTGTTTTACCTATCAGCCTTCAGTGTGTGTGTCTGTCTTAAAAAGTTTGGATCTAGATCAGACTGTTACAATCCAACTTTGCTTTGAACAACTGGAATAAAATTAAAACAGATAATGCCGTCCTGCATAGCAAAAAAATGGATTTCAAAATCTAGATAATTTTGATCCAGATTACACCTTCTGAGCAAATGGAGCCATGACAGTGCTGCACACACTGCTCACACATTTGTAGGTGACTCTCATACACGCTTAAACACATGTGCAAGCCGAGGGAAAGATGAGAACCCTCTTCAGACTCTTCCTGCTGGCTGCTCATCTGCATGTGTTACTCACCACCGCAGCAGTGTTCTTAACTAGACTGCGTGGTCGTCTCTCTGATCAACATTAAAACAACAAAAGATAAACACAGTTGCTTCCTGCGCTCAGTCAGTGTGACTGTATAAGGACACACTGTCACCAGCTGCAGCAGCTGCTATTGTTTTTTTGTGAGTCTCTCTGTGAATGTGTGTGTGTGTGTGTGAGTGTGTGTGTGACTATGAAACTTCATGAGTATATGATGGACATTCAGGCTTCATCTCAGCTCTCCAACCAGCAGCTGTTTTTTCCATAGTGGACACATCAACAGCCCATTATGATTCATGCATGTTGTTTTATCTCTTTTAATCATGATGCTTGATTTAAAGTTAGTTTTTTATATTTTATGTTCTATCAGGTAGTTAATCATAAAAAAGTGTTCACATGGTTGTAATGGGCCCACGCGAGGTAATAATTTGAATAGGTTACACTGTATCTCACTGCGTATGCGGTCAGGTATTAATGTCACACAACAGCGTTTGCTCTGCAGTGTGTTTCAAGGATGAATCATCAGACACTGTTTTTGCTGAGAAGAAAGCTGCAGCCTGTGATGAGCTCTGGTAACCAGACGTCTCTTTAATAAATAAATAAAAAAAGCAGAGGGTGGAGGTAAACACAGAGGAAAGACTGGCTGGTGGGAGGTACAGAAGACCGGCAGGGCACTGTGGGCTGCACATAATCTCTCTCCAAATCGTAACTATCTGATGGAAGATATTATATGAATGGTGTGTCACAGGATGTACACACATATGGGTATAGACACACACATACACCTCTGTTAGGAGTTACTCAGTTGTACTCATCACATAAAGCTGCATAGCCACTCAATGAATGAGTGTTAGTGACAGCAGCAGCTATCACACATGGCAAACAGTAATGACAACTGAGTACTGATGCAATAGTGAAGTGATGGGTAAGGAGTACTAGTATGATAAAGCAGTAATCAGTACTACTGGGTGTTATCTAATTTGCTGACATATGGTATCTATCTATCTATCTATCTATCTATCTATCTATCTATCTATCTATCTATCTATCTATCTATCTATCTATCTATCCATCCATCCATCCATCCATCCATCCATCCATCCATCCATCCATCCATCCATCCATCCATCCATCCATCATCCATCCATCCATCCATCCATGCACCCATCAATCCATCCATCCATCCATCCATCCATCCATCCATCCATCCATCCATCCATCCATCCATCCACCACCCATTCACCCATCCATCCATCCATCTATTCATCCATCCACCCACCCGTCCATCCATCCATCCATCCATCCATCCATCCATCCATCCATCCACCACCCATTCACCCATCCATCCATCCATCCATCCACCCACCCGTCCATCCATCCATCCATCCATCCATCCATCCATCCATCCATCCACCCATCCATCATCCATCCATCCATCCATCCATCCATCCATCCATCCATCCATCATCCATCCATCCATCCATCCATCCATCCATCCATCCATCCCCCCATTCACCCATCGATCCATCAATCCATCCATCCAAACTGTAAGGTAGTAACCTTAATCAACATTAACATAAGTGTTTATGTAATATTATATTATATTTGCGTTAGCAATATGTACACAACAAACCTTTCAGGTTACCTAGGTTTCCACCTTCCTGAGATAAACCTTCATGTGAACAGTTACAAGTCTGTAATTTCACGAAATGTCCACACTTTCCCTCTCCTACCAGTTTTAACATGCTTCTACTTGTAAATGGTTGAGCTCATCAAATCTCCCAGCAGCAGATCGCAGCAATCACACACATTTTCTACAGGAAAAGAAAAAAAAAACACCCCAAACTTTGGTTGTATTTTTATTTTATTTTTCATCTTCATTCACTCTTTCGTCCATTCACTTCATTTTAGGCCAAAAGAATCACTGAGGCCACGCATACATTTTCAGTGGTGTGGAGAGTACTCTTAAAACAGATTAAATGCACCAACTAATCTGAACTTTTTTTATTTTTTATTTTATTTCATTTTGAATGTCTATTTTAAAGGACAAAGTTAATGTAGGACCAATGTGTTTAAGCCATGGCTTTCATCTGAGTCACGACTCATTATATTCAAGATTAAAGAGCATTTAACCCCTTACAACCCACTGGCCTGTGGGTTGTGATGCTTCTAATTAATGCTGGGCCTGCTGGGCCCAGTGGGTGTTGAGGGTTTTTAAGTGAGATGACAGCAAACATGTTTTTTTCTTTTTCTTTCTTTTTTCTATGTTTGATAAGTACAAACATAGAAAATGTAAATGAAATATACAAAATGCATCACCCATAGCAACTCTAAACCTGCTTAATGAATGATGTCATCGCACAGTTATCAACTGTGCATACAAACCATTCACAGGTTGATGTAGAACATTTAATTAGCTGACAGAGTTGGTTCAGTTCAGTTGCCAGAAGAGGAAGTTTAAATAAATACCTCATTAACCAATATGATAAATAGAAATACTATATCACATAGTGGTTATTTACACACGTTCGATCTGTCATATGTTGTTGTGCCTTGGCATGTTTCGCTGGGCGTGTGCGTGTGCGTTTTAGCGAAGTGAGGGAGGGGGAGGGAGAGACTAATGGAGGCGTGTGATATAAATAGATAGACAGATGGAGAGATGGACAAATAGAGACTGATGAAGACAGAGAGACAGAATCAGACAGACAGACAGAGAATCTCTCTCTGCCTCTCAGTCTGTCTGTTTTCCATTCGTCCCTCTCCCCGGCCTCATCTGCAGGCTGCCTCTCCATATTTCACTCTGCTCTCCTCTCCCTCGCTCCAGACATAACTCTGCATCAAATGGTCCTAGGGTGGAGCACAGTCGCTCCGCACAGCCCACATGCACGTTCATTAAGGACTGCAGGGTACTCAAGCATCTTCATTCACCAACGCTCGGCCTTCATTCTTCATCTTCAATCGTCCTCTGAGTTTTGGGCAAACAACCGGCGAGACAGTGATGGATTATATAATGTGTAGGTTACAGTAATTTGATGAGGAAAAAGGGCTCGTACATTACAGAGAACAAGCAGGACGCATTCATGTAAATCACACAAGAAACTAATTTATCTCTAACTGCACAGCCAAGGGGGTCGATGGGACTACGTGCAGATGTAACTCTGACTCTGGTGAGGTGGGTGATCCAGTCATCTGTAGTGATGGGTAACGACATTCGGTGCCATAATGGAACCAGTGCTGATGTAAACAGTAGTAACCAGACCGAAAAACAACGCAGATTTCGGTGCCACTGCATTTTTAATTAGCTCTACCGCCTCCTTAGCTCTATTGCTGTGCTGCGCTACACGTGTCATAAAGTCAGTTTTTTCTTGTGTGACATATAGAGCTGCCTGATAATTATTTTTTTTCTTCAGTTGCCTGTTTATTCAGCTGCAGCAGTGCGCCTAGTTTACAGCATCACAGCTTTTCCGGGGACCACTTGCGGTACGATCCACGGAGAGCGATCCAAACGGATCACGGATCAACAGCGATCCGTTGCACCACTACCTGTCCATTCCTGCTCACATGAACACAATGGATGTGATGCTGCACAGCTGTAGCTTGTGTGTAATGTGTTTTATAACATTGGCAAGAAAAAAAAACTGATCGACACAAGCTGCTGGTGTTGATACACTGTTGTTTTTAATATGATATTGTAATTATGACAGTTTATTGCTAATTTTATTTCATATTGGTTAATTTTTTCCTTACTCTTAGTTGTATTTAGCACCGGTTCGGGCACCGTTTAAGCACCGGCACCATTTCAAAAGTACCAGTTTGGCACTGGTATTGGATAAAACCTAAACAATACCCATCCCTAGTCATCTACACTAAAAAACTACTCATAACTCTGTGAAATTTTGACCATATATAGCTATTAGTTAAACTATTTTTAATTTAATCTTGTACATTTTCGAGAAAAGGAAAAGGGCCCACAGCAAAGGTTTGACCACCATGCATAGTTAGTACCTATAGTAGCCCCCCATTTGGAAACTATCACAGTGTGTAAATAGTAAATATCTTGTCTGATACCTTGGTCAAGGTTACCTGAGAGCTCAAGTCTCCTGGGTTTCTCATTCTTTTGCAGGCTGCTGCTTTGTTTTCCTTTTTCACTCTGAAGTTGTAGAAAACAAAAATAATACACTGGTATTGCTTCAAATATTGCACCCTTTTGGAGATCATTTCATCTTCCATGCGCTTAACTGTTCATATTGACAGAAATTTTGACTTTTGCATGCCACTCCACTGTGTCTGTGCACAGTGACGTGCCATGTTCCAGTTCAGCTTCTCTCCAGGAGCTGATTGGCTAAGGTCCGGATAAGGACTGGGAGCAGGAGCAAATAGCTCAGGTTTCCAACGCTGAGCAGCAGCAGCAGTGGTGGTGGTAATCACACACTGTACTGAGTTGGTGGCAACCTGCATTTTGGAAGTGGTCAGAACTCAGTGCAATATTTCTGTCACATAAAACACAGGAAAACCTTCTTGGTTTTTTTTTTTTTTTTTACGAGCATATAAATAACAGCCTCTTCCTTCAATGGCTTGGTATTTAAAACTTCCAAGTTTATGTGCAAGTCCTCCTTTTACACACTCTTTGCCTTCATGTTTTGTGTTGAAAAGGTCACCGCTGTGTTGTGTTTACGCAGCATCAACCTTCCTCTTACCTTTACTCTCGGTGGCTCATTCCGATCCTTCCGCCGTTACACACATCACCTGCTGTAAAGCGCGGTCAGCGATGACCCACGACCGCTCTGTATCACTTAATGGCAGAGACTAGCAAAGCAGACAGCTGTTGATGTAAAAATGTCACGAGCTGTTATCTTGAAATTCGGTTGGCAGTTGATGGAAACAACTCTTGACAGACTGCAACATGCACAAACAGGCTGACGGACAGACGGGCTCGTGGAGAGATGGACAAACAGACAGACAGACGTGCAGAGAAACAGATGCTGGCTGATCTTTTCGCATCCCTGGGGCAATGGACAGATTGGTCTCCATGGATACAGGATTAAAGCAGCATAAGACCATCCTGCTGTTAGGGCATGCATATGTATATGTGTGTGTGTGTGTGTGTGCGTGTGCAGATTCAAAAGGATCTGTGTATTCACCCAAGTATTTCAATGACTGTTGGCAACTTCATCAAACCAACCAAGAGCATCATTTTAATAAGTTGATGTTACACTTTTTAAAGATGCCTCTGATAAGAATCAAGTGTTTAACCTTGTTAATGCATATATATATAAACATCTGAGAGGGTTTTCCCCTTAGAATCTGTTTGAGGCTGTGTGGGGAGTGTGAAGGATCAGACAACAAGAGTGGTTCAGCAGGAAGTGGAGCTTTAATTCTGCTTCTTTAGGGCCTCAAAAGGATCAGTCTTCATTTAAACCAAACAACCGTAGCTCTGTCTCAGATTCCACTTTTTTGTACGTCTCTCGTTCAAAGGCCACATTCCTACGTCAACTGTTAGAAAAAAAGGAAATACTCCAACTTCCTTAGTCTCGTGTCAGCCTTCAAGCTCCCTTTCCAGCCTCCCTTTGTCTGTCTCTCTTTGCCTTGGTTTTGAATCCCAAACACCTGTCTGCTTCTCTTGGCATTGTGGGAGATGTAGTTTCTGGCTGAACTCTGGAGATGCCTGTGGCCTGCTAGTTGGGGAATCCTAGTCTGGGGCCGTTGCCTCGCTGTTTTGGTAGGAAACAGAAGCAGGGTAAGAGACACAGGCCTTTCCTTCAAAATAAAGGCACCAAGCTAATAAAATGTGGTGAAACTCTTTAATTTAAGGAATATAAATTACAAGAAAGTCCCAAGCCATTAAGTTAACATTTTGCTTTTATTGTATTGCAAGTTAATGTCTATTTTATAAGTTTTATGTTGGTGAACACTATTATTTTGGCGAATTTGGTGATTTCGGTATCCGCTACAGATGGGAAACAGAATGCAGACGAAATTCAGAGTAAACAGACACCAGGCTCTTCACTTGTCTGAAGAGCCTGGTGACGCGAGGCTAGGGGAATCCTGCCACAACATGAACCCAGTGGGACATCACTATACAGGTGTATTTCAGTAAACTAGAACATGATGGAGGTCAAGATAGTGAAGCTACTGAACCAGACTAGAGACCATTTAAAGGCTCAGGCTCCTTTTGCAGGTGTTTAGAGTTCATAAGCTGATTAGAGTGTGACACTTTTTTCACTATAGTCTAATGTTTTGAAATTTGGGTTTTCATTAAATGTAAGCCGAAAGCTGAAATACATGAAATTTTACATGATATTTTAATTTACTCTTTTTTTTATTCATTATAAAATTAATTGAGATGTTAAATGTTCTATATATATTCATACAAGTACATTATACTACCATTTAGGCTACATGGAACATTTAATTAAACTTTTTTGTAACACGAGTTGACATTTTTTTGTGGTTCTGTGTAAAATGTCTGAACAACTATTTGATTTAATGCCATTACATTTGGTTTAAATGGTTGTGTTATCATCAAGACAAACTCTGCTGGTTTTCTTTACCTTCAGATCAAAATGTGAATTTTTCCACCTGCAAAACAGATTATTTTCCCATCATCCTGATCTGTGTGACAGCCTGTTAGTTAGTTAGTAGCCTATACTCACTGTTGTGCCCACTTTTAAACCAGCATTATTCTAGACTAATAAGTGCCACTGAGGCCTCCTTCCATTTCATCCACAGTAGCATTCTGTTCTAACATTCTCACAACCAGCTGTCCTCGTCTGCATCTCATCTATAAACAGGCTTTTGAAGGATGTCATCATGAGACGTGGAGAACTCACGAGGAGATCAACATGAGAGGTTGTTATTGTGCCACAAATTGCTTGAGCAATGGGCGGAAACGTTTCCGTGTCCCAACAGGCTTCTCTTTCAGCTCAGAGTGCAAGATTATCCACATCTAACAATCTAATTGGAGCCGTGGATTCTGATCTGGTTGCGAGTCTGAAGGAACACCTGTATCACCGGCAGACACTCGAGACTGTTAATGCATTAATGGCTGATTAATGAACAGTACACAAATTTTGTCAGCAGCTCCCTGATCAAACACGGCCAGAATATCTTAATTAGGCCGCTATTGATCTTGTCAATGTCACTGGTGGAAACACAAACCGACACTGGAAGGATTGCAGCACGACCACAAACACATGCAAAACGACAGAAAGTGCTGCAAAACACAAAGACAAAGAGAGACACAACTTTTCCACAAAGCGAAGCAGAATCTCTACAGAGATGCAAGACGTCTAAGGAGAGATTTAAAACAAGAAACACAAACCAGCCTGTAGCGCCGCACACTTTATTTGACGCTTGTCTCTATAACGCATTATAACCATACTTATAATTATGCAGTTATAGCACTGTATAATTATGAACAATCATAAATGATCATAATGCTTTATAACAATAATCACAACACACTATAAAGCAGTGGTTCCCAACCTTTTTTGGCTCCTGACCCCCATTTTGACATTTCATTTGAACTCAATTTATATTTGAAAAAGTGAAAGTATAGAATACTGTTGTTTAAGATTGTGTGTGGTGTTTTAAAATCATAATTTTAAAAATGATAATAATTAGTAAAAAATATATATTTTTATCAGTCATTTTTTTTGAGTATCAAATACTAGACATTTCAGGTGACCCCATTTGAATTTCAGGCGACCCCACGTGGGGTCCCAACCCCAAGGTTGAAAAACACTGCTATAAAGAATTATCATGACTTATAAGGTCAGGTATTATAATACATTATAACTGTTAGTAACTCGCTGCATTATGATAATTTATGAGTGTTTATAATGATGGTTATACACATTTATAAGCCAATTATAACACATTATAACTATATTAAAATGTTGTGTGTTTTTAACTATAGTTATACAGTGCTATAACTGCATCATAACTCATTATAAGTATGATTATAGAGAAAGGCGTCAAAAAAGTGTTACCAAAATTCTTAAACGCAATATAAATTTTACATATTTTTATACATACATTTTACATAAAATTATTACAACATGTGGGTATTGCACTTTTTATGAAAAATGTGGTAAAGGTCAAGAATGTTATTACTGTGGCAGATTATTACAAAATGTGGCATTATCACCTCATGAGGTGAAAGTTTCTTACATTATTACATAATGTGGCGCTACACAGCCACAAATAGCTGCAGCAAGACTGCACTGAGACCCTGACTGACACCCTGAATGACCACAAAGACGCCCCCACAACAACCACAGAGGGACTCACAACAACCGCAGAGGTGCAAAACAACCACAAAGAGATTCAAAACAACATTAAATGACACGGCTGCGCGGGCATGACTAGTCGGCCTCTGCAAACACTTTTGTTTGCGGCATGTGTGTTTCATGCTCCATTAAGTTACGGCGCGGAGAAGTGTTTTTGTGAGAATGAGTGTATTTGAGTTGATGGAGGTGGCAGCCCGCCCACTAACCTCTAGCAAACAATCACACCCATCTGTCTCACTATCCCATTCAAAATCCATTTAGTTTGGTTAACTTTCAGTTTCAGATATGGCTGTGTGCATGCGTGTGTGTGTGTGTGTGTGTGTGTGTGTGTGAGAGCAGTCCATTGTGTTCATCTAGTCATTATTCAGGGCTGCCCCTCATCCCTCGAGTGGATGATGAGTCACCAAATGTGACTAGATTGTAACCACATTTTGTTTCCAAATCAGAGCCGTGCATGTGCTCACACACACATGCACACACTCACACGTGCAGTAATGTGTGTTAATGGGAGCAGGCAGCAGCCCCCCTGCAGTGCCATAGATCAATACTGTTTAAAGCGTTGCTGTGCACTGGCAGGAGGGCGAGGTGAGTGCAGTGAGAGTGTGCTGTAAAATGCCACAGGCCTAATTAAGGATTACTCTGTATGAAGTCATTTGGTTTTAAAAAGGAGGAGAACAGGCCCCATGAGTTCTCCACAACAAAACAGCTCCCTCGTGGCTCTTTAGCTCGGCTGTGATTTAGGGAGACAGGAGTGCAACTAAAAAATCACACCGTCTCTAACACGACCGTCTACAGCCCCGGTCTGGTGAATATATACGGCCCCGAGGGCAAATCCTCCGTTGTTTTAGAAATTTACCGTGGCCGTAACAATATGAAAATGAAGCACATTAAAGTCCCAGTTTGCCGTCTACGGTAATAATCAGTTGTCTATCATCGGAGAAATGAAACCACTTAATTTTAATGAGGAAAAAAATATCTGTTTCCGACGCAAATTAAGACGGAGAGACCGAGCGCCGATACCGGAGGATTCAGTCGTGCAGTTCGTTCATGTGGAATGTACGATGACGCACTCGTCGCCTCCTCACAAAGAAACATCAGTGACATCAGAGCAGGCGACAGGAAGTGAAGGTAGAACTCACACTAATGCTGCTGATATAATGAGCAAAGGAAGGTCAAAGATGGTTAAGAAACAAGACGCCCCACAACCATTTAGTTTTCTTTACCTGTGTCACGTGGGTTTCTCCACCACCCCGGCCCTTTATAGGAGAGCAGCAAAAGGCCTCAAGTCTGCTGACTCCAATGCCAACATTTTGGCATGAAAATGGCAAATTTCAAACAGACACATCAGGAGAAAATGAAATTTGTTCCAGACCTGTCTCTGTCTCAACAACACACTATCGCCATCTTGTCATAAGGTGGGTGTATATGGACACTTTATCCTCATTCCGAGTGAGTTTTTCTGGTTAACTGTTTACTAATTATTAAATTATATACAAACAACTATTTTTTTCCCTTCTTTTTTTCAGGCTGAGAATTAATACTGTGAGCCGCGTCAAGTCCAGGCTTCAACACTCGCCGGTCTGGTCCGGTCAAATTTGAATTTTCAGGCCTGTAGTGAACTCTAGTAAGCAAAACATCCAGCGACTGATCAAAGATGGAGATCTATGGTCTGATTAGCACAGTAGTTGTAATTGTTTCGACACTTTCATTCAAGCATCTGCAAGCTAAACAACACGGAACATGCACAAAAACAACGCAACCAGACGTCATTCTGTTTAACCTTTAACATTAGCCTATATAATTTTACCCTCAATTGGTCTGGGTAAAGGAATATTCCACCCCTGTGAACATGAAATAAATTCAGTTTGGTTTGGACCTGTTTATTCTGATTGAGGTGCTTATATGGAGCATTTTCATTGTAAGCCCATAGCTATAGTAGAATATCTTTGGTTAGGTACAGCACTGTCCATGTGTTTATTACTGTAACCATGGCAACCAAGGTCCAGTATGCCACCATAGGAGCACTATTTCAGGAGACAGTACTGTCTGTGGGTTAAAAAAAGCGGCCTCTGTGGTTGTTGGGGTTTGTTGGGAACAGCATCAGTGCAGCACCACGGTTAAAAGGCTGCTTTATATTGCAGCGAGGAGAGTGAGTACTTGAGTATAGTGCTGTGGAGTAGATGGCCAGCTGGCAGGCTTCTACACTCCTCTTTATTTGTTTGTTCATATATATTTTAGATGTATTAAATATACATTTTTGTTTGTGGAAAGACATAGCATATTGATTCACCACCAACTGGGGATTGTCGAGGCAACTACTAAAGGAAGCATTATCTTTATTTTAATATTTGTTTTTGCTTTTTTGTGTTGTTTTATTTTCCCCTGTAATTACAATCTTTATTTTTGGTGGACGCTAATAAGTTAATCTTATGAGTGGATCACAGGCTCCAAAATCCTGAAGGACACAATAGTCTTTTCTGAAGATCCGTCTGCTTTCAATATCACAGAGCTCCCTCAGGATGGTCCAGTCAGACCAGCTTTCCTCCTGTACCACACTAAACCTGCAACTTCACAGTTTCCTACGAAGCTGACTCCTCTTTAAGGACTTACAGTCCCGGCTGCAGCAGCAACACTACTAACACTAAGTAAGCAGAGCCGTTTGATTAAAATCAATGTTTTCCATGATAGCTACAGCATTTACAGATTTAAAACCACAAGTGACAAGAGTCAGACTGTATTACAGAGATCAATAAAATCAAGCTGAAAAGGACATGGTGTGCCCTTGGCAGCACATTTAGGCATCTGTGTCTTCATGACGTGTGACTCTGCACCTTCCAGACAAGAACATTGCTTTCCTTTTTTGGGAGACGCTGCTCCGAGCACACTCCATTACAACGTAACTGTCAGTTCACTGCAGCAGGCGACGCTCTGCTCGCTGCATCTGCACCTTCATGCATGAAAATAGGGCCATTAAGGAATAGTTCAACATTTTGACATAGGCAGTGATCTCTTTCTCTCTCTCTCTCTCTCTCTCTCTCTCTCTCTCTCTTTTTTCTTTTTTTTATTTCTGGGAGTGAGAGGAGAACACTGATGTCATGATATAATTAAGCAAGGGGATGGAATCAAGATATGGTCAGCTTAGCTTAGCATGAAGCCTGGAAAAAGCAGGAGTTTCTTGTTTGCCCCTTAAGCTAAGCTAGGCTAACCATGTCCTGTTTCAGCTTAATCACAGGCAGAAGATCATTTCCAGTTCCCCCTCTCTCCATCTCCCCCCTACTTTTCTTAGCATTCGCAGCTGTTCTTATCAAGCCAAGAGGAAGCGTTCAGCATCATCTCTCCTACAGTGAAAACAACACAAACCATACATAACAGACTCAGATTTAGGACAATGCACATTAATGAACATATCAGCCCGTTCCGATTTTATCTCATAGCGTGGTGAATGTGCAGGTCACAACTTGTCCACCAGAGCGTTGTGGAGTTGTTGGATTGTGTATTTGATGAGGGAAACCAAGAAATCCCATGAGCCTCCTTGGTTTAGCTCTGAGCAGCTCGCCACTCGGCTCGGATATTAAAATAGCTTGCACCGACAAATAAAGGTAACAAACCTACTGCTATGACTATAGCGATTATGACATTGGGCCAATTTGCCAAAATGTTGAACTATCCCTTTAAGCATCAATGCAAATAGTCCGTAATTAGCGCAATTGCTAAATTACAATCATAGTCCTATAAGGCAGCTTTACAGGACACTTCAGAAGACATTTCACAGGACATCACAACTATGTCCATCACGGCATCTCACTACTTTGAATAATCTATTGGAGGATTGTCCTCTGAGGCTAACTTTGTTGTTGTTGATGTTTCTTCCTTCTTTTTTTTTCTTTTTTTGACCTTTTCCTGCCTTTGTTTGATAGTACAGTTAAAAAGGGAGGAAATGAGGAGGCAGAGAGAAGGGGAATGACATACAGTAAAGGGCCACCCGATGTGGGATTCAAACCGGGGCCGACTGCAGCAAGGACTATAACCTCTACATATGGGGCGCCTGCTCAACCCACTGCGCCACACGGCGCCCCACCGTTTCCATTTTTTTTAGCAGATTATGCGGTTCAAGGTTAATTTATTGTCATTATACAACATGCTTTCACCTGGGGAAAATGTAATTGACAGAAAAAAATTAAATAAAAGATATATTCATTTACATAATCAATGCAAGTACGAAAGTCCTGATTATTTGATAATTAATTATCATAAACCATGATATCTGTAACCAGGGCTGTGCTGTCACTGAGTGTCATTTTTAATATTTCATCCCTCTGAAATTGGAAAGGTAAAAAAGAGAGAGAGAGAGAAGAAAAATAAGAAAATAACTCAGTTAACGAGACACTGAGGTATTTATTCTGGCAGCCTAAGAGCAGAGAGGTGGATGAGTGGTATTAGATGAGGCAAATAACTTCCTTGGGGGGTGAAGCGCTTGCTTTTAGTGGCATGATTTATACATTTTCAGAAACACACAGGTGGCTTTCATAATTTGAAGGGGCCACTGTAGAGATCGATACAGGAATAATGATGTTTCAGCGGAGAAAATACTTCCAACTGCATCAGAGAGCACTTCCCCCGCTGAGAGGTCTGTGAGCTGCCACCGCTGCCTGGGTAGAAAGCCAGATGAATAGATTCAAAAGACTAATTGTTGTGCATCCACTATGTTCTGAATGAAAAAAAAGGCTCTGTTGGAAAGGAAATGCAACATTCATTTGGGTTATATAAATAACTTATCTTTCGACTTTTACACTGGTCTACTAGATCAGGGCTTCCAATGTTATGTTTTTTGCGGTTGAGCCATACTTGTATTTAACTTTTTCTTAGCCAACTGTGTTGCCTGCTAGGGAAAGGTCATGGATACTGTAATCAAAAAGGGAGATCTAATTGCTTGTATGTGATGGGAAACAAACATCTGTTTCTTATGTGAATGCCAGAAATGCAACATGGCCATTCACCAGCCCTCAGTATACAAAAAACAACAATAACACACTTCGACACTTGTTGGCATTACACTGAAGAGTGGCATGAATTGTTTGGTATGGAAATGTTCAATCTGAGTGAATTTCATCTCTCAAAGTTCTTCTATCTCCCTCCTGTGAATTTATTTTTACTTGGACTGATTAATTGCTGTTTTTGATAAGCTTGTTAATGCGTCCATCTGTACCTCCTAACTTGGTTAACAGCATGAAAACATGCTGGAGAAATGATAGGTCACTTAAAAGGTATCTCCTCCCACTGCTACAGGGATGATATTCAGATATATGCCTCCTGTAAACTGCACTTTGCCATTCTGTTGGCTTTTACCAAATGTTATTAAAAAATGTATGGCTGATTTTTCTTTTACAAGCAAGCAACCTTTATAACTGGGGGGAAAAATGTGTTTCTGTTCCTTCAAGTCTTGTTCTCACAGTTGCGGATGGTCTGGGAAATCTTACAACAAATGCTGAAACCTCTGTTACAACAAGGGCCTTGACTCTGGACCAGGGTGTCAGTCTCCTCATCTGTTCTTCATTCTTCCAGTTGAGGAATATTGTGAAACTCAAGCCAATGGTGTTTCATCTCTGGACCAATTACAAGAGTTTCAGGAATGCAGCTGCCGGGCTGTTTAGAACACCTGAAAGAGCTCATGTCATTCCAGCTTTTATATCGTTCCACTGACTCCACTTTAGAATAATATTTGAACTTATTGTATACACTTGGTCAAGCCACTACTGACATGAGATATCTACTGCAACCACAGTCACCAGCAGGTCTCTGATGTCCTCAGACCAGGGTTTGTTGGCTGTCCTTCAGTCTCGACTAGAAGACTAAAACTAGAGACTGTGGTTTTGACTCCCTCCCAGTTGCTGTTGTATGATGTTTTATTGTGTTGTACATTGTCACCAAGCAAGTTATTAACCCCAGCCCACATGTGAACTTGAGGAAATTGTTAAAGATGAGGAGAAATGAAATGTTAACATTGCATCATGTCGTCTTTCTGTTTGAACATGTGTAAATTCCTGTTAATTCTTCTACCCAGTATTTCATTTCCAACAGCTTTACATTTCCTATACTGTCCCTCTACGGTCAAGAGTTTATTGGAAATACTGTTTTCACAAGGTGATTATAAGCACAACATGATGAGGATAATTAATACAAGTGGTATCCCATAAACCTGATATCCACAGCACAGATGGCTATCACTGTCACATAACCTGTGAGTGTGTGTGAGTGTGTGTTTGAGGGCTACCATGATAGAAGGAAGGTAGTGCAAATACGAAAGCTCAGATTTCCCCTGAGACTATACAGGACACAGCCTCTGCTGCTGTTACTCTCTCTCACTGTGTGACACACACGCACACACACACACACAATGGGAGCCATAAGGTTTGGAGTCTTCAATGATTAATGTCCCAAGCCAAGCCACATCACAAAGCCAGCCCAGATGAATGACAAGCCACAACAGCTTGGAGAAGCTGTGTGTGAATGTGTGTGTGTGTGTGTGTGTGTGTGTGTGTGTGTGTGTGTGTGTGTGTGTGTGTGTGTGTGTGTGTGTGGGTGTGTGTGTGTGTGGATGGGTGAGCTCCATCAAAGCCATCAATAATACATATTAACTTTGAATCAGAACATTTGTAATGAAATGACAATGTTATGCTCTATTATTTTTATCAGTCTGACTCAGGTGACTCTACATTATCATCATCCATCAGCTTAACACACGGGATCAAACTCTTCTCTCTGTCAAATCTGTGTTTTTTTCCTCACAAGGAATCATTTAACCTGAGTGTCATTAAGGGTGCTGCTGTTTTTTTTATTTTTTTTATTTTGCAACTCATTTCTCAAATGGAAAAATTCTTATGACCTGACACGGCTTGAAAATTATATAGCAGAGCAAAAGTACCCGATTACTGCTGTGAGCTGTCCGGCCCACAAATAGTTCACGTTTAGCCTTAATGGTTGTTTGTTAGATAGATAGATGGACAAAGCAATCGCAGCAGACATTTTGCGTTTTCACCCTTTACACGGGGATGCAACAGTGGAGCGTTTTTAAGATTTCCACTCTGGAGGGTGGTTTCACTTTTTTGCGTTTTCAAGCCCCGAAAACGCCGTTGCCGTCTAAACGAAAGAAACATCCGATTATTTTGCCGTTTTTATCCACGACCGTTGTCGTGTAAACAGGACCTAAGGTTAAAGTGTAGAGTGGTGGGGGGGTATGACATCATCGTTTCACAAAATATTAGTTTTGGGTGTGTACATGAAAAGGCAGGGGCGGCATTTTGAGATTTTCCCACTCTGGGACACGTTTCTATAAAGTACTGTTTTCATTCCCCCAAAACACTGTTTCCGTCTGGATGAAATGAAGAAATGATCAAAAAAAAAAACGTACGTAGATTCACTTAAACCCGTATCCGTGTGGACGGGCTGTTAGGAAAGTGGTTAGGTAGGTAGCTAGGTATGCTTGTATGTAGGTAGGCATTAAAGGAGAAGTGCCGTATTTTACAACCTGCATCTTATTTCTGGCATAGATTATGGTCATTTACTCACCTATGACTTTGGTGTCATTAGGAGTCCTTCAGACGATATTCAGATCCATTCGAGAGCCGCATATCCATATAGTGGGAGTGATCAGGGCACCAAAATCAGCCTCTAAATAATGCATTATCTGCCGCGACTTGTTCATTTCACCAATATTTTGTTATGATTCGCTAGTGCTATTCCACAAGAACACCACCAGTTACCAGTAAACCGTATTTTATGCCAGAAATCAGGTCCAGGTTGTAAAAAAACGGCACTTCTCCTTTAAGATAAGTAGGTAGATAGGTTAGTATGTAGGTGGGTAGGCAGCCAGATACGTGTGCTAGGTAGGTTGGCAGGGAGGGACGGTCATCTTCCAGGGAAATCCAGTTATTAACAGTTATTCATTTAAAAACGGCAAACTGAATACAATGCTTTCTGAACAATAGTTATATTTACATAATCATCATATAAGAATGTGTTGTTTTAGCTTCTGAATGCACCCCTCCTCCTCCTCCTCTACATTGTCAGTCAGTATGCAGTGGTTCTGTCTGTGTCAACAAATTATTTTTTCAAATAGTCAATCAAAGTATAATCCATTTTAAAAGTTGTGTCTGCTATAACAGTGGCGCTGGCAGCCAGACAGCCGCCTCGTACACAGCAAGACTTTAAACAACAATCCACATGAGCATTAGTGATTGTGCGTCACTCCTCTGCCAACACTTTTACATGTCGGTCATCTTGTGTACTTTGGCTCGTCCAATGAACAGAAAACTCTGCTAGCGTTAGATTGAAATTTTTAGAGCTGATTAGCATGTCAGCTGTGCTGCATTAAGAAACACTGTTAATGTCATGACCACATAGTTGAAATGCTAACTAGTGCGGTTGCTAATGCTCAGCAATCTCTGCTAACAAAATACTGATTGTGCTTAATGTTACACTTAGCAGCTGAGAGATTTTTTATTAATTTTTTTTTGCATTGATGACCCTGCTAGCTTCAGCTGTCAGTCAAACACCCACTCAGAGATTTTCTTTTTCCTATGATTTATCTCCGAAGACTTTTTTTTATTATTCAGTGAAAAAAGAAAAGAAAAAGAAAACGAAAACTTGAAAATAACTGACATGAGTGGTGTCTACCAGAATTTTTTTCATGATTTCAATTGGACTTGAAGTGAGTTAGTATAAAGCCTCTGAGTGTTAGTTGCCAGGTGACAGGAAAAAATTCTTTATTCTTGTACATGTGAATGAGACTCTTGGATGGAGAGTGGTTTGCTGTTGTTTTTTTTGTTTTTTGTTTTAATCTCACCCACTTGGTCTTCCTGTCTCCCATGGGCATGTCCACACATTTTCGATAGGGGAGGACAGTGCTTAAAAAAAATAAGTGCTGGAACCTTCCTTGTTCAAAAAAAGTAGAATAAATTAGGCGGTGGGCGGTTGGTACCAGCAGATCATTCAGTGATGCATTTATTGAAGTTAACCCACTTTATATAATGTCTTGATCCACTCAAAAGTCCTTTTTCAGTGTTTGTGCACTTGAATACTGGCCCAAGTGAGGTCTTCAGAGGGGGTCCTCAAATAGCTTGCACTGGAGGAGGCTGATGGTCAAGGGGACTTGAACTGGCACTAACCATTGCCTATGAACACACATACATCAGTAGATGGATAAAAGATGGACACCAGACTTGGAGAAGTAAGCTATGCAGTTGACAAGTAAAGAAGAAGTCCCAGTATGCCACAAAAAGTAAAATCTAGAAGTGCGTATCAGCCTACATAAAGCACTGGGGATGGCCCACATGGGGCACTGAATTACGGTGGGGTGGTATGAAGCGTGAGCATGAGCGCCTGTGCACACACTGTACGTACTCATGTTACACGTGCACACACAAACACACGCCCACACAGGTTTTGGTCATAGCCAATTTTGTCTGCAAAAAACAACATCTACTTCAATTACTAACACTGCAAGAAAAATTAGACCTACTCTGCCCTACAAAGGCAAAGTGCAGTATCTGCATTTTTTCTTTTTTTTTTTTTTTGACCAATCAAAAGTGTGGCACATTCTATTTAATCTGGTAGAATTTGATATTCGTACTGCAAAAACAATGGAAAGTGAAAAAAAAAGTGCAGTATCTGCCATAAACCGGTGCATATTCTCATTTGCCCAGGTCATAGTATTTCAAAGGAGGTTAAATCGAAAGCAACTGGACTTAGTTATTTGTCTAGGAAGACGTTTCACCTCTCATCCAAGAGGCTTCATCAGTTCATGTACGCATCTGACCAGGCTGGGACTGGTCCAACTATCTGGTGTGGAGACTCACTATTTAACCTCTTGTGTGGGCGTTCACAAGGGTGATGATGTCACTGGTTCCCTTTTGTGCTCCAAGTGCCAACGACAGTCAACAATCTAGCCTCAAAGAACAACCACTGTTCACAAGTGGCAAGTGACCCCAACGACTGTCGTTATAACACAATAGGGCACTAACGAAGTCGAAACCAACTTTCCATCAAGGCAGTCATTTTACGACTGTCGTTGGCACTTGGAGCACAAAAGGGAACCAGTGACATCATCACCCTTGTGAACGCCCACACAAGAGGTTAAATAGTGAGTCTCCACACCAGATAATTGGACCAGTCCCAGCCTGGTCAGATGCGTACATGAACTGATGAAGCCTCTTGGATGAGAGGTGAAACGTCTTCCTAGACAAATAACTAAGTCCAGTTGCTTTCGATTTAACCTCCTTTGAAATATCTGCCATAAAAGGGTCAAAATTGGTCAGCAAGACAAGCTACAAAATGCATTTAATTCAGTCCACCTTTATCTAATCAATTATAGACTTAGTTAATCGTAATTTGATGCTTAAACCTGACAATGGAAAACACAAAAAGCTGTTTTTCATTTTTACAGATACTGCACTTTGCCTTTGTAGGGCAGTACTAGTCATAATACAGGTGTGGCAACATATAATTGTGATAGAAAACCTCAATGTTTTATTCTTGAAAAAAAAAAAAAAAACTTGACAAAAGCCAGTACAAAGCAATCAATATAATGCCTCTGACTGGGCATATAGCCCATTATATTTTTGGTGGCCAATCAGATTTCAGGGGTGGCCCATGCCACCCAAGGCCACTCCCTGAACATGCCACTGCTGTCTCCCTGAGGTGTCAGGGAGCTGTGCCATTGGTGGCCCCTCTGTGGACGCTGACACTATTAAGAGATACGCCCCCTCCCCCCTCACTCCCCTCCAGCTCTACAGCACTCCCTCCCACCCTCAGTCGGGCCACTTAGACAAATATAAATCTTCAGTCACACACATGAGGAGTCACCGATGATGAATCACCGGGGAAGAAATGGGACCTTTACTTGGAGTGCATTGTCACGCAAGCAGATTATAAAAGCATCCCAAGTAGAAATCAATTTGAAAGAATGATTGGCTGCCTCATCCAAAGGAGAAGGAATGTGACTTCCTGTGAACTACTAAATGCTGTTATTGCTAATATTGGAGTTATAATACTTCCCCTTTTTTTCCAGATTTTTTTTTTATTACTTTTTTTTTCACATTCTTTTGTCGTCGTGCTGTTCAGACAGGTCCAATCGAGCAGCCTGAACATGAATCTTGACATCACACTACATCTCACAGGTGCACTTGGCTGTGTGGACGGTGCTTAGTCAGCTGTGAGGAATCAATTTTAGTGGCTATTTGAAAGAATTTGCATTCCCCACCCATTCTATTTCTCTTAGATCATGCACAAGAGTGCCAGCTTACGTTAAAAGGGTGCTTCAGCAAATTAGTTTGCACTTGCACGAAACTGGTCAAATGGTCCGACATGGTGGCGGAGGAACTATGGAGCCTAATATATGTGCAGACACTACGCGTGGTAAATAGTCTTTTGGCTGAGTCTTACATTTTTAAAGGGGAACGACAGTGACTGAATTGCAGTGGTATTGAACGTCCTTAAATGTGGAGGACTCACACATTGGATCTTACACCTCTATTGATGCAACTCAATTTGCTGAATCCTGATATCCATGATTTTCAAACCTTTGTTTGACAGTTGTTTTTTTATTTATTTAAAGGGGAACTATGCAAAATTTGTACCTTTTCTTAAACAGCTTCAGAGTAATTGTTACGGAAATTACTTGTTACAGGGAGAATGGAGGTTCTCTGCCTTCCGCCTAGCGTCTCTTAGCCATTAATTTCCTTCTTGCCTGCTTTGTTGAAAACAAACGCACATGGCCAAGGGGGAAGGGAGGGAGGGAGGGGGGTTAGCTGTGAGTTCTTACGACAGTCAGAATATGCACTCCAAAACTGAAGGGGGAGCTCTGTAGAGAAGAAAAGCGACCAAAAAACTGAAAAAGTGACCGGACTTGCATAGTTCCCCTTTAACCTTTATATAACCAGGTAAGTCAATTGAGAACCAGGGTCGCATTTACAATGACAACCTGTGCCAGAGGTAACAATAATATCATAGAACAAATAGGCACATTTAAAGCATGGAAGCACATGAGACGCCATGCCTACCATGGTCATTATGAGATCACAATAGCATCATCAGGGTTATTTTCACACCATGGACAAGCTCCAGCAGTATCCAGCATTCAACCTTTCCATGAAGTGAGTAACAGTTAGTATGTCAGTGTATAAAATAAATGAGTTTTTGCTTTAGTCTTGATTTGTCATGTTTTTTTTCCAGCAGTACAATTGTTTCAGTGGCAGCCACAAACTGTTGGACACATTTATCTGACATGTTTGTTTCTATAAAATGTTTGCTAACCCTCAGAAAAATCAACTCCCTTCGTCTTTTCTTCACTTAGGGGCAAAACTCCCAGTGAGTCATTTTCTCATCACCTCTAACCTGAACACGGCGTCAGTGGAGAAAACATGAATGCAGCGGCTGTTGTTTTAAAGGAATGAGACATGACAGGGCTAAAGTGACTGTTTTTTTTCTGACAGGGTAATGGTTAAAAAGAAAATCCTGCTTGGTTCCTCACAGCAGCCGAGACACAAGGCCCAGCTGTGAAATGATAGATGTATTGAGATGTAATGGGCCTATCAGTGGCAAAACCAACTTGTGTTATGAGGCCCCTGTTGTAGAGTGATGGCTGATGTCCGTTACCGGGCTGACAGCGGTGCTGCCGAGATGGGATTTTTTTTTTTTTTTTTTTTTTACGTCTCTCTATCTCTGACAACATCAGCTTTGTGACTCTGACAAATGTGCGGGGTGCATCACAACAGTCTGCGCGTTCTCTGAGAAATAAGACTGGAGGGGCAGATAATTAAAGAAGAGGCAGAGGGGGGAGTGGGGGGAGATGGAGCCGTGTTAGGCAAACCAATACTGCAGGCTGAGACCGGCCTTTTAATGAGAAAGACGCTCCCCTTGTTCAGCTCCACCTCACACATTACGCAGTTTAAATGATTTCACATTTTAGTTGTGTTACATCACGAACCCACAGTGATTTTTAATGACAGGTTTGATCAGATTGGACCGCGTGAGCCTCCGTCTGGGTGCTGCTTTTCTAAAAATGAATGTACGGAAAAATATATAAATACATAAATAAATAAAAGATGCCTAGTGTTAGTACATAAATGATGCACTGTGTGGTCGTTTAGGTAGAACTGCTTCCATCACAGCATGATGCCAGTTGATGCTGTATGATGTTGCAGATCCCCTGTCTTCCCTATTTGTCATGCACGTTGTGTTTGTCTCCAAGCAAAAATGGACAGAGGAAAGACCTGTTGATGTCATCACACCAACATCCACTGTGGTTTTCAATGTCATGGTTTATTCTATTTATCAAAGGGAGAGTTCAACATTTTGGCAAATTGGCCTATTGTCATAATCCCTATAGGTTTAGGAGTAGGGTTGTTACCTTTAATTGTCGGTGCAAGCTATTTTTAGAACGGCGGAGCAGAGCCACAAGCTGCTCAGAGCTACGCTACGGAGGCTCATGGGATTTCTTGGTTTTCCTCATCAAACTCATGTTCCGTTATTATCTCATTATTATCTCATAGCGTGGTGAATGTGCAGGTCACAACTTGTCCACCAGAGCGTTTTGGAGTTGTTGGATTGTGTATTTGATGAGTTTGATGAGGGAAACCAAGAAATTCCATGAGCCTCTGTAGCGTAGCTCTGAGCAGCTCGCGGCTTTGCTCCGCCCATCTAATTAAAGGTAACGGACCTTCTCCTAAAACTATAAGGAATATAATAATAATATAAAATAATATTTTTTTTTTTTTTGGAGGGGGTGTTTTTTTTGCTGTTATTTAATGACTGGAAAGCAGGGAGAGCGACATGTGCTAAATATCATCTCAGTTGAACCAGTGCTTCAGGTATATGTGCCTATGGGATGTGCTCTAGAAACCGCTCGACCAGCGAGCACAACTATAGGTTTAAGTTTTAACCATTTCAGCAGCTGTGTGTAGAGACAGTGACATTTCTGTTAAAGGGGACATATTATAGAAATATCACTTTTTAACAGCTCTTTAACGGGCAAGCAGTGCTTCATTTGCATTTAAAGGGACAGGCACTGAAACCAGCCGTTCTGAACAGAGCTGATTTGAGTGGATGAAAAAAGAGCTGTGATGTTTGATCCTTGGGGGATTTTGACCGAGGCATGTCACAGACATGTCTTTAAGACACCTGGGAACTATTTTAATTTGTGGAGAGGGGGCAGAATATTTCTCCTTTAAAAATAAATCAGGAGGAATTTCTAATGAAAATAACTTAATAAAACTGCCTGCAAACTATATACTATATACTACCCGTGAAGACGGGTTGGTGGCCGTGTGAAGGAGCTGCAGCAGGTCAGTTTCACACATAGCTGCTGATAAAATTAGCATTAGGACTAGATTGAAGAGCACAGGGACTTCATGACAAGATTTACTTCTTTGCAGTAGCAGTAAATGTGCTTTCTAATGACATAGAATAAAACTAGATAATGAGAATATTGAAGCTTGCATGATTGAATAATACTTTAGGGAGCTTTATTTGTGTGTGTGTGTGTTTTTATTTTTTGTTTGTATGTTATTTTTTTCCAACCATGTTATTTCCACTTTATTTGAAGGACAGCTCCTTTTTGTGTGTGGGCGGAAAAGCACATATTGGCTTTCTGCCTTTCTTTTTTCCTTTGCCACAAAAACATTTTTAAAAAGTATCATTGACGTTGACACTGATTCCTGCTGCCACACCCACTGGATATGTATTCCCTATGATAACAATTTTGTTCTTGTCTCTCACTTGTGCCGTGCACTGTTTGTTTCATGTTATCACTGCGTGCACTCCCACTGTGCACCAGTGACTGCACTTTGCATCGTGCAGCCTAAGTGACAGGGATGACACGAGTGCACTGTGACTGCACATTTACAAAACTCCCAGTTCTCTTATAGAGCCACTCAAGAATCCTCTGTGTAGCTGGGTCCTGGGAGACTTGACAATACGCTGCTTGCCCAACCATGATATCTTGATTGCCACAGTAACAGCTTCTCTCTCTGAGGACCAATCAGCCAGACTCTTTGTCAGTAAAGCAGACTGTTTTCTCTTGCCTGGCTGAATTGACCTCTCGCAATTGCTGCTTGACCCGTGTCACGGTGCAGACAAGAAAATACACACCAGCGGCTGAGAAGACCATCTATCAGCTGACACAACTAACATCCACACAACACAGCTGCCAGGTGAGGGGAGGAAAAGAAATGAAAAAAAAGAAGAAAAAAAAAAACCACTGACATTGACATTTGACACAATGCTTTTTCCAACCAGCCCACTGCTTCTTGCAGACTAATTCACAGCTTGTGGTTGCTTCACTCTCTTTACATGTCCTCAGACTGTTTGGAGTTAGGTATTTTACTTGCAGAGCACATCATAGATATACTATATATATATATAGCTACAGGTGCATCTCAGTGAAGTAGAATATGAAGGAGGTCAGCAGTCTTCTCCACTTAACCGGACTAAGAGACCGTTTAAAGCAGTGGTTTTCAACCTTGGGGTCGGGACCCCATGAGGGGTCGCCTGGAATTCAAATGGGGTCGCCTAAATGTCTAGTAATTGATAAAAAATAATTACTGATAACAATATTTTCTTATTCATTTAAAAATTATGATTAAAACACCACATACAATCTTAAACAACTGTATTCTATACTTTTACTTTCTCAAATATAAATAGAGTCCAAATAAAATGTAGCAAAATATCTGAGCTGGCGCTTCTTGATTTATCGGCGTGATCACGATCATCGCGGGGTCGCCAGAAATTTGTGATGTCAAAATGGGGTCACGAGCCAAAAAAAGGTTGGGAACCACTGATTTAAAGGCTCAGGAAACATTTGCTGGTGTCTGGAGTTCATTAGCTGATAAGAGTGTGACAGCATCAGGTTACAACAGGCGCGTTTCCACCGCAGGAACTTTGGGGTAATTTTACGGGGCCGAGACCGTTGGTGTGTGTCTCCACTGCAGGAACCTCCTCCACAGGGCCGTTTACAGGAACCTTTACGGGGCCGAACGGAGTCCCTGCCTGGGGGTAGGTACTCAGATCGGCCCTGAAAAACTCCCGGTGGGGCTTGAGATTTACTCTACGTTGATTGGTCAGACTCAAAGCAGGATGTGACACTAAGAGAATGCCCCGAAATGAGCAGCATTTTTAAAACACCATTAACCACTACTAAAAATGGAAAAATTGATGGAAAAAAGAGAGAATAACTCAGTAAAAAATGAGAGTAGCAGTAGGCCTGGTAAAAAAAAAAAAAAAAAGCGTGATAAGTATGCGTTCGTGGGATTACGTGACGATCAAGATGGAAATTAAGAACCCCATTTTTTTTGTTATTTTTTATAAAGCGTCTGTACTGCCAGAAAAAAAACAACAACAACAAGAGCAGTAAAAAAAACAAGAGTGTACAAAAGTTGAAGAAAAAACACAAAGTTGTATGCAAATAAATATTATTCATTTTGTCTGTTGAAATCCTTTTTGTAGACAAAGTCATGGAATCTTAGGTCAGTCTGATCACATTAACTACCTCCAGTTTGAGTTCTCAACTGACCAATCCCAGCAGACGCACTGGTTCCATTGGGGCGCAGCTGACTGATTTAAACTGTCTCTGGGAGAGACAAATCCTCCAGGAAGCCCCAAAGTATCAGCAACAGCGATCACGCTCTGTCCGAGGAATTCACTCTCATGCCGTCATGTCACCTGCCCCCACCCAGGAAGACACACCGTTACCCCGGGTCACTCATCCCCTCTGCCATGAAGCTGCTGAATGCAAAGTAGGTTTCCCATGTGCAATGTACTTAGTCACTTAGCTAACTCTTGTTCAGAGCAACAAACTTGTGCAATACACCTAGGCACTTTTTTATTTCTTAAAGTTGTTTTTTTTACGCTAGCTTATTGCATATTTTAATTGTTTTATTCCCTACTTGCTGCACACTGCACCCTTGTCTGAGACTGTGTATGTGTTTGTCTTGTTAAGTCAGTGACTGTAGGAACTGAATTGCCCTTCTGGGACAAACAAAGCATTCTGAATCTGAATCAGAATCTGAATATGTGTTTCCAATTTGAGTTCTCAACCGACCAATCCAACTAGACGTGCTGGTTTGTGCCGAAAATACAGTATATACAAATGACTTGGGTCGGGCCTCCGGCTGTTTTTGTGTTGTTTATAGTGAAATACACTGAATCAGATGCTGTTCATTTCAGTGATGATTATCTGCCGACAGGAGGATGTAGAAGTTAGTTCAGCTTCTACACAGCTCTCCTGCCTCCGGTCCCATTTGGCGTTTCATTCAAGTTTCATCAGGTCATTATGGTTGGTAGATTAGAAAATGAGTTTTACCATCAAGGTCAAGGTCAAGGTTTCTCTATTAGTACCAGATGGTACATTTGTTGTGCAGACGGGAACTCAGCAATCCCAATATAAAAAGACATGACAGACAGAAGAACGGACAGAAGAACAATACAATCATCCCCTCCCAAAAACTGCCCCCCCCCCAATTTCTGAAAAACAAGAATTGTCCCCCCCAATAAAAATATCCCAAATTATTCAACATTGAACAAATATATTTTCAGATTTCACATTCTTCACATTTTAGACTCACATCTAAAAAGAAATTATTGAAATGGTGGAACAAAAATATTTCTGACTCCACATCCCATCTCTGGTTTCCTCCACTATAATGCAAATGAATGCGTAGTTTATTACACAGACACTGATGACACCAGCAGACGTTAAAGAAATGACCCCCTCAGTCTTAGGGCTTCATATTTTGATATTCATCCATATCAATTAATCATGCATAAAGTTCCATACTGTTTAGGCTGTTTAGGACAAATAAACAGGAAAGGTAAGCACAATAAATGATTTCCTGTGTAGTACTTTTTAAATGATATGCTGAGCCTCTGCAGAGTTGTGATTTATGGTGGCATGGTATGAGATGCATATTGCATATGGGCAAAAAAAAAAAAAAAACACTTTTGTGCCCCCCCCCCCAATCCTGACATCGGATCAGCTGGCTTCCCCCACACCTTTTCAAGATCTGACTGTTTTTGTAGCAGTCTCTTTCACAACCTGACAAACAGGCTTACTTGTAGAGCAACCAGTCTCCACATATTACTTCCCTCTGATCTATATAAATAATTGAGAAGCAACACAAAGTGTGCAATTAATCATACCCCACCTCTCCATTATGTCAACCTATTGCCTCACCTCTCAGCAGGAGAGAAACACAATTTAAGACGTGGTTTGATGATCCTTTTTATACACCAGGTTTTATTTGATAAAGAATCCTCCTTAGCTTTCCCAGCAGGTCTGGGGATTCATTCGGATGTCTAATTTATGTCTGCACAATGTCTCAAGGAGCAACCCCCGAGAGGGAAAGACTGTCCATGTTGGTAATGGTTGTAGTTTATCAGCTTTTATAATGTTGTACTTGCCATGCTGATCACCTCCAGGAGCACAGGGACATCAAGAAACCTGTCTGGTCACCTGATTACTTGAATTTGATTCCTTGAAGTCCTTTAGAATGACAAAGACAATACAGCTGTCAAGATTGTCTGACAACATGTCCGCCTGAGAAGCTGAGAGATGTCATAACCTTGTAAAAAGAAGTCAATCCAATGATATCACTGGCCGTGTGTGTGTAGGTGTGAGAGCGTCTCCTCTGTAGAGATCTCCTGTGTCATTCTTCAAACAACTACAATCACATCTTAGCAGCTGAATGTAACTGTGAGAACGACACTAAGACACTGAAAGTGTTCGCCCTGATTCCCAGTGGTGAGGTTCGTCTCATCATGACTACAAAGACATGCTCAGCTTTTATACACTCAATCCCTCTGAATCTGGGTTCAGATTCCACCTCCTACTGAGTCTCAGTGCAGATTCTTTTTCTTCACATCAAAGGTCATGGCGTACTGCCAGGCCGATCGACCCTCTGCTCTGTAATTTAGTTAACCTTACTCATTTGAAATGTGTTAATTTCGTGCAATAGGTGTTAGATATGGAGAACCCCTGGGCTCTGTTCTTGAACCCCTGAATTTATATCTTTCTATTGTGCTTCTTTGCCAAATTCTGTAAGTGTAATTGACTTAGAGTTCAATTAAAACAAAGATGCTGGGCATTGGCCTCGTCCAACATAGACACTGGTATGAACAAGTAACATTATGTGGCTTATCAACATATGGCAGTTGATATTTGTAGTGTTATAGTTGTTCCTCGCATCTCTTTTGAGTCATCACCAACACCCAGAACAAAGCTAATTCAATATTTTCCATCTGTGGCAACAGATGAAGCCCTAATTCACACATTTGTTTGATGCTTACCATACGCTAAAGTCTTAAAAAAGGTCTTTCTGATCTTCCTGTATATTGCATCCTGTGGTCTTCACAGGGCCTCAAGTGGAAAAGCATCTGTGTGATTCTGTTGAGGCATTTATCTCATCCTTTGTTTCGTCCATAAAAACTATTCTCTGCTGCCTCATTGAAGTCCATGGACGCTGAGCTTCAACAGGCTTAATGCACTGAGACGCTATGGGAATGTGTGAGAAGAAAATTGCCTAACTAATGCATTTTTAGTGAATGAGATGTATTTTTTTGTTAGAAACTCCTGCACACGTTTCAGTCCTAGACCTTTATCAGGGAACCAGTTTGATGACAATGACAATGACATCCATATATATATAAATAAAACTGAAAGCTTCCATACTAAGTATGGGTAGCCTACTCTGCATAAAAAAAATAAAAAAAACCTTCTGTTGCAGTCATGTTATATTAAAAACCCACAACAAAAACCATTTACATGTCATCATAACAGAATCAGATACAGGAGGCCTAGGTCAATTCTTATACATATAAATAGACACATAAAGTAGGTCATCCAAAATTTTAAATGGACCTAACCTTGTGTATAATAAACATGGGTTGAAAAAAATATATGTATCTGAGAACACATACCTATCAAACAACCTTAAAGAAAAGCACTTTCGACACAACAGCTCATATTTGACCTTATTTTTTTGACATTTAAGAGGAACCAGAGCTTTCCATGCAGCCTTAGGGCAATCATGCCTGGTTTACAATTGTCTTCTCTAAATTTTGTGTAACTATGCTGTTATTTGATTTGTTGTTCTCCATGTCTTTCTTTCTTTCTTTCTTTCTTTTTCAAAATGTTATTAAGGATATTTATGAAGGATGTGCTATAATATTTTTTCTTACGGTGTGAGGTAACCATGAAAGAAAACCCAATTTGAAGAGTAAAAAAGAAGGAATGTACAGACCTAATCCAGACACAGAGCTACATCTGGCTACACCTTTGGAATTCCCAGCAGACAGCAGCACTCACCAGCAATCTAATCTAATTTAAAGTTAGTCTAATAACATTATCCATCATCCTCACTTTTAAAATAAAAGTTACTAAGGGCATTAGAGTTTTAAATCCCATTGTCTTTCACTCCTGCTGTGCTGTGCTAATTACTGACAAAGAACCATATGCATATGCTCATCTGACTGAAATAAGATGCGGAGTCCAGCAGTGTCGATTTGTTTCTTTGACAAGCTGTCACCAGCTGCACTGCCCAGGGGTTTCACACCGTAAAAACTGCTCATACTACACGGAAGACGTGATCTGCCCTCCCTTGTATATCTGCTGCGCTATTTGTAGCTGCCTACTTGAATTGTAATATGAGCTCAATGCTAATTAGAATGACAAAAGCGTGGTGACGCGCCCCCGATGCACCTGCATCAACACATAAGAATACTTCAAAGCCACCAATGTCAACACAACAAGGGGAAGACGGAGAGAATGAATAATGCAGATGCTCATGAGTTTGTCTGTGCATACATACACACACATATGCACATCCGTCCACTGCTCTCACAGAAAGAGAAAGGATGTGAGTCAAATTACAGAAACAAAGCCCAGGGGAGCAGCAACCATATTACAAGTTCAGTGTGAGAGAAAGAAAGCTACATTAATGCATCTTTCATGAGCTTGGCCCCCGTGGCCCCTCCAGTCCCTCAGCAGCCGGGATCACCAGCCGGCTAGCTGGCTATCTCCCAGCGGACCCTGGGTCCCCCCCCCCCACACTGTTACCCACATGCAGCACATCTGGGGACTGGGCGAGCTCTGGCTCTCAAACGCTATTGGATTACCCTCACACACTGATAGTTTGCACACACACTGTGCAGCTCTGCAAGCACACACCACAGTCTTTGTCTGTTCTGACTAGTTCACAGTTTAACATCCACATTAAAGGGATAGTTCAACATTTTGGCAAATTGGAGTAGGTTCATTACCTTAAATTGTCAGTGCAAGCTATTTTTAGATCGGCGGGGCAGAGATGTGAGATGCTCAGGTAACGCAACGGAGGCTCATGGTATTTCTACGTTTCCCTCATCAAACTAAATACACAATCCAACAACTCCAAAACACTCTTGTGGACAAGCTGTGACCTGCACATTCACCACGCTATGAGATAATAACTTATAATTATGTAACGTTACAACACATGAAGCAAATACTTGAAACTACTTGCGCTTTTGAGCAGCCATGGCCTGGTATCCGGCTACATATTTGCCTCGAAAACAACTATAATGTTACATTATTTCATAGCGTGGTGGATGTGAAGGTCACAACTTGTCCATGAGAGCGTTTTTGAGTTGTTGGATTCTGTATTTGATGAGTTTGATGAGTGAAAGGCGAAAATACCGCAGGCCATGCAGAGCTCACGCTTCTGCCCCGCTGATCTAAAAACAGCTTGCACCAACAAATAAAGAAATATCCCTTTTAAGCAATTAAAAGTTAAAACAAATGCCATAGAATTTGGTTTAAGTGGATGGGATAATAATAATAAGTTTACATTTCCTTCCTCTCTCTCCAGCTCTGCCAGTGACAGCACTCTGGGGCCTTGTTGACGCACAACTTCGCTAATGCAACATGAAATGTAACAAGAGCTCTCGCCGGCTCTCAACTCAGCGGCCTCTTCAAATTCCAACTTCAGAGACTCAGGTACAACAGAAAAGTTACAGTTCGTTCTCTTTCTATTTGTTCTTTTTTTTTTTTTTTGCAGTCTGTGTTTATTGGCCACAAACAGCCAATGGATGTGTTCCCAGACTGACAGCACTGTTGCTGTAACAACATGCTCTGACTGTGTGGGAGTGAAATGTGCCTGTAAATGTGTGTGACAGCTCAATCTCATACTCAGACTGATGATCATCAAGCACTTACTAGGAACTCTACTTTTTTTTTTCTTTTTCTCTTCTTCACCTCCCTGTCTGTTTACATTAGGGAAGATAACCAGCTCCATATTTTCCTGCGGCTTTTGACAATCCCCAAACTTTTCCCTCGCGCCCCATGGACACTGTGTCGACGCTGAGTTCTGACAGCTGAAACAGTTTAATCCTACAAGTAAAAAAACTGTTTCACACTTTGCACATCACTACGCAATTACACCTTCTATCAACACAAGCCGATGCCTTTTTTTTCTTTAAGTTTATAGGACCTAGAGGGATGCACATCAACAACAACACTACAATTATAATTAAAAAGGTGCAGTTGTTAAATTAACATGCACATCTCAACAGTAAAATGGTTTCAATAGTTCATCATTTGGGGGTTTCTGTCCTTTAATGGTCTGATATTTTGTATGGTATGATAGATTTATTTCTTTTTTAAATCATTTGTTCATACAGCAGGTCCACCCATCAGACATGAACATTCTGAGCACTGACAGGTGAAGTGAATGACACTTCATCATAGCTTCTGTTAGTAGGTGGATATGTCCGTCAGCAGGTGAACATGTTGTCCTCAGAGTTGATGTGTTAGAAGCAGGGAAAATGAGCAGAGGGAAATATCTGATCCTGTTTGACAAGGACGACTGGGTCTCTCTCATCTGAAAAGCTGCAGGAACAGTGAAATGGCCACAGGTTTATTGATACATGTATTGTCCCATCCAATAGACCAGCTACTGTTGCTCAAACTGCTCAACAAGTTCATGCTGCTTCTGATAGAAAGCTGTCAGAACACACAGTTTGTTGTGTATTTGGTAGCAAAAGGGACCAACATAATATTAGGCAGGTGGTCATCACATGATCTCATAACAATGAAAATGTCCTTGCCAGATTTAGTCTCTTCCACTTCTGAGTGTTTGAGACCAAAAAAAAAAAGTAAGAATAATCTTTATGTACCAGATCATGATCGGCAATCTAGCAGTTTACAGAAAAAAAACAAAAACATGATTGTAGTTCATGTGTGGAGCGTCCTGGGGCTTTGGTTGCAAAACGCGTTTTGAAGTCAGATAAAGGATTATTTCAACAGCCTTTGGCGCTCCGCGGAGAGATCAGCCACAGGTTAGAGGTGGACGCTCACGCTGTGCGCAGCATTGTCTGAGACCTCACTTCCACCGCGGCCTCCGGGGTTTTCACACATACACACAACTTAGACAAAGCTGGCCTTTGTCTACCACTGAAGTCTTTCTGGATCATCCAGGTTTGGTGCACACAATGGCCATCAAAGACCTCTGCACACACGAGGTGATTTTTGCCATAAGAGGTCTGAGGCTCAGAGTCGTTTTCAAAAGCTCTGCTCTGTCAGAGGTCAGTGTCGGTGCTTTATTGATATTTTGGCCAAACAGGTGAACTTTGGTGAAGTTTTGATGCTTTTTTTCTCTCTTTGAAAGATTCAATAGATCTATGTTTTTTTAAAAGGTGAGCCTGTACCTGCCCACATACAGTGCACTATTGACTAATTATATGTTTTTATTTGCAAAAGCATCATTGCACTACAGTACATACAGTTGTTATGTGCTGCAGATGTTAAGCTGATGACATTTTTGTGGAACAGTGCGTCTTAGAGCAGTTTGCTATGAACAAAAAAAAAACCATATTTCTTATTTCTGTGGAGCATTACAATGCTGAGGGTTAGATATAAAACTGAATACTTGCTGAATGACTGAAATGAGTTCACAGCACTGAAAAAAAAAATCATTCCCTTGGAATTGACCTTTCGCAAAAGCTCCGCCCCCCTTAGTTACCGTTGCTAGCCCGACAAGCTTCTCGATGCTGCCAGAGTGTCAACAGTGTTTTTATATTGAGCGTCTTGAGGCATCAGAGTCTCAGAGGCATATGAGCGCTATATTTATGAATATTAATAATCACTAAACATTCTGACACCACTACAAAATTGCGTGGTCACAATGTAAACATAATGATGATCAAAATACGGCTTTTATCGATTCCTAAATTGCATCATGTGGCGCATCTGCAAGAGAATACGGGTAACAGGACGTGGTGTTTGTGTCGTGGACCGAGACCAGAGCTTCTTCTTTTCTTTTTTTCTCCCCACCGAGAGGATTCAATCTGTGGAAGTACACTATAGTAGCCTACAGTGTTTCCTCATACGTACAGCTCCTTTTTAAAATTGTCGCAAATACACCGCTGCATGTCTTCCGTTCATTCATCTCCTCATAGCGTTGTTTGTTATTGACATTTACACACAGAGCTAGAGAGAGAGAGAAGCGCGCATGCTGCAGCAGTGCGTGGTGAAAGTGAAAGTTGTAAGGTCCGATCACCCCCCCCTTAAAAAAAAATCCTAGAGGAAGCACTGTGGTAGTGAGTGATTTGGGATACAGCCCTAGTCCTGCTAGCTTACCTTGGAGCAGATGTAGGCTGTATGCTTGTTTATTTTCATGACATTTAGCTGGGAGTGGGAGAAGGGTCCGGCTGCGGGGGGCTTCCACACGGTTTGACCCATTGTAGGCACCTCTCCTGTTGTGTTTTCAGCTTTGGGAAGGGAAAGAACACGACTCCCCCAGCCAAACTCTTCGGGTAACTACTGTCCGACAATACACTTTGCTTGTCGGAGGTCCGAAGCTTGACGGACCTTGTTTACATAGTAACGGTTGCTATGATGTCTGATTGGACAATGACCGTTCGGGGGCGGGGTTTTGCGAAAGGTCAATTATAAGGTTTTATCTGACAATTTTTTTTTTCAAAATTCAGTTATTCACATATTCCAGTTCTGGTACTTCATAATAGGAGGTGTTTTATGTATTTTTGGTCATTTAATCTGGAAAACAAAAGGGTTCTATCTATAAACTCAAACTCTGTCTTGGTTTTATGAGGTTCTAAACCTCTATATCTCAAATCTGGTCAGAATGCAGTTATTTATTTATTTATGTATATAAATCATAAACCAAATGTTATGACAGAAAGTTGTATTACAGTAGGTCTCAGTTCCAAAAAGATGAGAAAAAATAAAATAAAACTACTTTGTACTTTGTGGCTTGGTCACATGCCAAATAGATGAACACCTGACTTTTTAAGAAGGTGTTGTATTATGTGCAGTCATGTATTATTCACGTGTATGTATTCAAGTGGGACAACCCTAGGAGCTGCACTGAGCACGGTGAAAAGCCTGTAAGGACCTTGGGGCAGAACACCCGGGGGCATAACTTAGAGCACTGTATCTGCTGAGAACCAGGCACCGCTCATCATCTGGCTAATCCAATCCCTACAGTCAAGCTGGGTGGTGGGGGGTGGTGGGTGGTGGGTGGTGGGGGCTGCAGGGACAGGGAGGCTGATCAGAACTGAGGGAATGATGAGTACAGACAAAAAAAAAAAAAATGGAGAGAAATCTTGCTCCACTCCAGAGTGCACAGAGCAATGGTGCATCTCTCAGCACAAATAGCACACAGAGAATATAGAGCCAAGATGATGATGATGATGATGATGATGGAGCCGCTGTCGTTGTCCTTGAGTGACCCGGGCAAAGAGCAGACCCTGTAGAACCTCTGTGACCTGTTGAATGAAGATCGTTGGAGATGTTTCCCGTCCAACCTGACAGAACTTAAAGGTCCAGTGGGAAAACTGTGACTCCAGCACTCACCCCTCCCGTCTGCAAAGTGACGGTGGCCTCCAAGGACAAAAAACTTGTTTACCACGACTGGGATGACTGGGAGTATTTCAGGAGCAATGAGATGAAGATCTAAACCATTTTACAATATGTCCGCTGTTTCCTCCTCCTTCTTCTTTCCTTCCGCCTTCTTCTACGTTGGTTTATGAATGAACGTGAAACTCTTGAAACGTTCTCTCTGGCTGGCTGGATTTTCCATTCAGGCTGCCGTACAAACATGGCGGCGCAAGATGGGGACACTCTCTAAAGCAAGACCCTTGCTATATGTATAAAAGAATAATTATAACCAAACAAATTTTATTTTATAGCGATTATACACTTACACAAATGTATTCATGGGTAGTATATTCAGATTTTGCCAATAAACCTTGTCAATTATTACACACTTGACCTCCAAAATGGGATAAACTGACCAAATCTAGGTGAGTAAAGGGCCTCTATTGATGCCAATGGGGCTTCAACCAAGTATTTCATTACCGGTCTGAACACTTTGTTTTGTAAATGAGTTTTGCATTTCTACTAAACCTCTAAAACACTCTGTCATTATATGATGTTAGCAGCATTGTTAGCTTCACCAAAAAGCTTTTATAGCAGACTGATAATGATAACGAAGTGCAGTTATGTGGCACTTATCATTATAACAGATCACAAAGTGTCTCTCAAGGATAAAATAACAAAACAAACACATGCAAACAAATCCATCTCCATCAACAAATGAAGAAATACCACAGAAAGAGAAACACAAGCGTGAAATAAGAAAAAAAACTGTGAAAGAATCATGGTTTAGAAGTGATGAAGACCCAACCCCCATCTGTCCTCCCTCCTGCCCATCTATCCACCATGGGACTCAATCATGGCTCAAAACAGACCTGTTCAGACTGGATTACTCTCATTCTGGTTTTACTGTCTTTGTTCTGCCGTTTTGTATTTAATTATTTTTTATTATTGTATTGTTTTTCATGTAAAGGTGACCTTGACAGCCTTGAAAGCCGCCTCTATATAAAATCTATTACTATTGTTTTATTATTATCATTTATTTATTTTCTCTCCAATTGTATTGGTACTTTAAGGATTCTATAAAAGAAAAAAAAAAAACACTTCCACTCACCAGCTTTTACCTGTGACTAAACTGTGAAAAATCTGCTTTGAGTAATGTTTGGATACAATTTGATTCTGTAATTAGGAGAAGTATTTTTAACTTACATAATTTGGCAAGGGACAAACACGTTGATATTAAAATAATCTGTAAAATATTTACAGACAACACATTGTCCCCCGGTGGCTGAGGTTAGGACAAGATGGTGTGGTCTAAAGCAGACTTGAGACACAATGTGTTTGTTGGCTGTGAACTCCAGTCTCTGGTGTGACAATGGAGCGGAGTGTTGAGCTGCCATCGACCACCTTCTGCCAACTCCACCGCCGTTAATAAACAGAGCGCTTCGTTTACTCAAATAATGTGTTGCCCCTGAACGTAGCACAGTTTACACTCCCTATGTTCTCCTGCTCGCTTTAAAGAACTTAAGATCAACTTGTGTTACTTCTCTCCTCAGGCAAACTGTACGACTTTCTTTCTTTCATTTTTTTATACATTTGTATTTTGCCATTTTTAAAAGTGATGCACATTCAGAATCAGCACTTATTGACTTGACTTATTGTACACTATAATATGGGTTATAGCCCTAAATTGGAAAAAAAAACAAAAACAAACAAGAGAACAAATGTGATAAGCACAAACAAAGAAACAATAAAACTCCTCCAAATCTAGTATTTCAGAAATGGACAACGTGGGTGATACAGATTTATTGCAATTTAAAGAGTTCTTGAATCAGGACTTATTTAAATTCAAAGTGATAGTTGAGCTTATTTGATGTGAGGTTGTGTGTAGTGCTGATCTACAGTCAGTTTATTACCTGCAGTAGATCTGGACTGGTGGGCTGTCAGTTAAGAGAGGCAGCATCGGCACAGAAGCTGAGTGATGAGCTGCTGTGGATGAAACCCTCTCTAAAAATATAGTTACACACCCACACATACACACACACAAACACACAAAAACTCACTTTAAGTTCATGTGATATTTTGAATATTTTCACTGCCATCAAACAGCCCTGAGCGTGACTGTGTTGCCTGCTGTGTTCCTCTGTAGGTCAGCTGTTTGAGTCAGACAGAGGAGAGCAGTGGTGCACTTGTGTGTGTGTTCATAGCCTATATGTGCTGCTGTGGCCCTGCAGCCTCTGTGCTGCTGCCTGATTCTCCAAACTGAGAAGGCCTACATCTAGATTTACTCCAGGTGATACACCAACTATGTATACATAGTTGGTGTATCACACACATACACACATACTCACACAACCACATGTCGAACAACCTGACCTGCCCCCTGCCTCTAATAAGAGGTTTGAGTCCAGACTGTGGTCCTTGTGGTCCTACTTTTGAATTTTCCTGGTACCACTTCACAATAAGACACCATTTATAAAGGATTTATAAATGATTATGAAGAGGTTTTAAATATAGTTGTTAAGTCACTGTAAATCATTAATAAACAGTTAAAAATAAGTTATTTCACAACTTTCATGTTTTGATGCAGGCTCACTACTTGACAAAATCAACTTAATTCTTGTTTGTCACCAACTACAAACAAGTTCAACTCTTTTTTGATTTGCTGACAGCAGCGCTTGACGATACAGATGCATGTGGGCTCACTACTTGGCAAACAGCAGTTTCACTGTTCCTAATTGTTGTGATGTGAATGGTTACATGCCGTCATTCTGACATCCCACTATTCCAACATACAACCACTCAGACATACCGCTATTCTGATATGCGAACGTCCCACCACTCCGACAAGGCTATGTGTGCGTTACTCAACAGGTGACTCCCTTCTTTAAGATGCTGACAGTGTTGCCAACTCCTCAGTAAGCAAAGTCGCTATTGGCTGTCGTAAAAGTTGCTAGAAGTCGCTAAATGACGTCATTACCTTGGGGGGGGGGGGGGTGCCGGCGGCGGTGGCGGCGGCGGTGGCAGCGGCGCTATGTCTATGGCGTGGAACAGTGCGACAGCTCCGTGACACAACTGTGTAGGCTGACTACCAGTGAGTGCTCGCGGCAGCGCCGCCGCTCGTTTAAAACAGCTTTGATAACAGTGCTTTCAGGTCCAGAAACGTCACTGGAAAAAGTCGCTAGATTTGTCGCTAGTCGCTTTTGACAAAAAAAGTCACCAAGAGGGTTTGGAAAGTCACCAGATTTAGCGAGAAAGTCGCCAAGTTGGCAACACTGGATGCTGATAGAGGAATACCCATGATTGTGCGTAATGGGCTTTATGCACAGCTCCACTACTTCCACCTGGATTAATCAATTCATCCAATAATGTAAGACAGGAAATAAATGAGCTGGCTTATTTCAGGAAGTAGTGGAGCTGTGCATAAAACCTATTACTTATCACAGCATCGCAGCAAGGCCTGTCCCAATTTGAAGGCTCACCTCGCCTATCCTTCGTAGCCGCCTTAGTAGATTATTTGCGGCCGGTTATTATTAGCCACCTAGCATGCTATCAATCAGAATGTTGATGCGGTTTCACAATGTAGGACCTGTTAAAGGTGAGAAAAAGCCAGCACTTTCAATTATTTTTACATTAGGAGATTGATTACGTTGGGAAGCATTGGAAAAATGCTTCAGAGACTAGACCGTCCCATTTACCAATGGTTAACATGGCCGAAGGTGCCTTAAGACTAGCCTTGTAAACCAGCCGCTCCCGGAAATGCATTTCATTTCATTTCTGAGGGAGAGTCTGGCCTCATCCCCGTTGTAAGCGTTTGGCCTGAAACCCTCAGAAGGCCGAGCCAATCAGCGTCGCCGCTGGTGCAAAGCCCCTTCACTACACCAATTTGCTGATTGGCTGAATAGGGTTGTCTGTCAACGCTACTACTCCCGCCCACCCCAAACGCTTACAACGGGGATGAGGCCAGACTCTCCCTCAGAAATGAAATGAAATGCATTTCCCGAAGCGGCTGGTTTACGGGGCTACCTAAAGACGTCCATTCCACCTGACTATGTGGGGGCCTTAAAGGGGTACGCAACAACATTTTTTTTTCGTGTCTTGCCTCACTCCCGAGTCCATGACCAGCAGATAGACACCATCCTTTCGACTGTGCATTCAGTAACAAGGGAGATACGGGCAGAGCTGGCGCCCTGCTAATTAGCTTAGCTCAAACACTGGAAGTGCATAGTGTTAGCCTGCCTCATACCCGAGCCGAAATCAGCAGTCAGAAGCTGATTTCATTTTAGCTCTAAATTCTGCAAATACTGTATATCACTTTATCGACTCCGATTTCAAACATTTTTAGGCGAGAAAGTAGCCGTTTAGATCAGCAGTGTGTCACTAATTTGTCTAAATACCAGTGTGTCGTTAATTTGTCTAAATACCAGCCTTTCACAAAATAGAACACCCGTTGCCCTTTACATACAGAAAACCACAACGATAGAATTTGTGCTTTTACTTTGAAATAGGAAGCTAACCTACCCTCGATGTAGCTAGCTTGAACCAAAATAAAGCGTCTTTGCTTGAACCCTCCGTTTTGACCGATCTCGTCCCGTTACCGTCATTTGACCACTCAAGATGCCTTACCAGAGAGTTTTGTCAGCTCTGAGACGAAGATCGGCCCCCCGGTTTCCGTTTAGAGTTGCTGAAGAGTTTCTCTGATGACTTTAGGTGGAGGCAGGCTAACACTACCCATACACTTCAAGCGTTTGAGCTAAGCTAATCAGCGGTGCACCAGCTCTGCCCATATCTCCCTTTTTACTGCACGCACAGTCGAAAGGATGGTGTCTAGTTGCTTGTCATGGACTCGGGAGTGAGGCAAGACATGAAAGGCTGTGTCAGTGTTGCCAACTTGGCAACTTTCTTGCTAAATCTGGTGACTTTCCAAACCCTCTCGGTGACTTTTTTTGTCAAAAGCGACTAGCGACAAATCTAGCGTCTTATTCTGGTACTGTTACAAACGTTTCTGGTTTGAAGACTCTGACATGAAAGCACATTATCACTGCTGTTTTCAACAAGCAGCAGGTGCTGCCGTGAGCCCCGCACCAAAGCACTCACCAACGGTCAGCCTCTGACCCAGCGCTGCAAAATCATAGTAAATACAGCTTAAAGCAGAAGTAAGCGGAATGTTTGTGTTAATATAAGTCTTAAATAGTTCCATCTTCCGACAGCAATCACTTAGTGTTTGGTCCGAAACACGGGTCTGTCAGTCACTCTGCTCTGCTCTGAGCCGAGGAGAAAACGTCTTGTATACTTCCTTGTATCCTACAACCTTTATCCAATGAGGAGAGAGAACGGCATGAAGGGCTGTGTGTGCAGCCAAGGGATGCGCCTGAATGTGGTGACGTAGGGACGAGGACCAATAGATCCATGACGAGGGCGAGGGCTGCTAACTCCATCGGCTGACAAGAAGTTAGCCAAAACGACTGGATCGCTTACTTCTGCTTTAATACTGCTCAGTCTTTGTTTTAACTGGTGTGTGGTGCTAGATATAGATGTTGGTTATAAAATCTCAAATCAACCACCAACATAGGTTTTCACCAAGCCTTGTTTATATCTTTTCCTAACAATAGAAGGAATAATAATGATAAAAAAGTAATGAAAAAAAAAACGGTAGTACGATAGTTGCTACTCTGATCCGCTCTGTGCTATGTTCAGCACCTTTTCAGTTGCAATATACCTAAAGTATAAGGTAAAGCTTGTTAGGCCAATACTCTGTGCAGCCCCATAATAATATTCTCTGGTATGATGTCACGGTCTACCTTCACTTGATCTTATGATGTTGTATTAACCATGTAGTGTGAGCGGTGCCAGATGTTGATGTTGATGTTGCAAAGCCAGATCATCAAATATTTGTAAGAGTGCATGCTCTCCGGGAAACAACTTGCTCCACATATCAAGAGAGAGATTTTCTGATGTTTACAGGGGGGCCGGGGCTTTTTGGTGGAATCAATGCAGGAGAGCTGCACTTTTTTTTTTTTTTTTTTGTAAAGCAACAGACAACTAAAGAGTTTGTGAGTGAGTGGGTGAGTGTGAGGCTTCATTCCACGAGTCAAGGAGATAAACAAGGAGGGAGACAGGCTGAAAGTTGAAAACAAAAATAAATACCATGTAGTTGAAAAAAAAAAAAAAAAGATCAGCTATCGTGTTGCTTCTCCTGCAGCAGATGTGATCCACGGCCGGGTTCCCTCTTGACGGTGATGGATGAATTGCTCCTCTCAGAGCGTGGGTAGTCTTCAAAGCAGCGAGCTACATGTTACAGACAAAACAGAATGGTAAAAGAAGCTGATGGACTTCATTTATTAAATCTCCCAGTAGAGCTTGTTTGACATTTTTTTAATCACACTCTGTGGTGCTGTGTAGCCAACAGTAATTAAATTCAAACTGGCTAATTCCTCAAAACATATACTATCACGCTGCCATAATTTCCTTTCAATTAGTGCATTTTGGAGTCTGGGGATACATTATCAGTCTCCGACTCAGTGCGGTAAACAAGCCACCGGCAGCAGCAGCAGCATGAGAGGAGATGAGCGCTGGGAGAGCATGGAGACATTTCCTTTCATCTTGATATGCAAAACCAGCCTTCATGTCTGCAGTGACTGGAGTGACTGGGGGTCTGTGTGCTTACATGTGTTTTTTTTTTTTGCTGGACACTGACATAAATGTGACAAGATCTTCACTACCAGCTTCACATTTAAACTTGACATGGTTTATGCCAGAAGTACACGAGGGGCCGACTTGACCATCATGGTGGAGGCAAGTTGAGTGTAAGGTATTGTAGAGGCTGCACATGTTCCACCGCTGACATGTGAAGCTGTGGGTGAGGAGCTGGGAAACATGTACAGATACAGATACAGGAGAGCAGCTCTGGAGTGCAGTATCTGTAAAAATGCCAAACTGAGAAAAACAGCTTTTTGTGTTTTTCATTGTCAGGTTTAAGCATCAAATAACTACCAAGTCTATAATTGATTAGATAAAGGTGAACTGAATTAAATGTATTTTGTAGTTTGTCTTTCTGAACAATTTTGACAGTTTTATGGCAGATACTGCAGTTTTGCCTTGGTTTTGGTGCAGATACTGCATATTGGCTTGGTATTAGCTACAGATACTGCACTTTGCCTTGGTTTTACTCCAATGGAATTACAGAGTAAATTATAGAATGTAGGCAGTACAGTTACTCTTTGCAGATACTGCACTTTGCCTTGGTTTCACAGTGCTTTTTTGGATGGACAGTCAAATAAAAAGCTCAATAACTTTTAGCAGTACCAATATTAAATTCTACCAGATTGAAGAGAATATGCCACACTTTTGATTGGTAAAAAAAAAAGAAAAAATGCAGATACTGCACTTTAGCTCTTGTGTTGAGTTTTGTCCTTCCTTTCTTACTGTTCTTTGACAGTGGTTGACTATACTTCAGCTCAGCTTTCATTTCAGTATCAGACTAGGATTGGCCAATCAGCAGTGATGGGCATGTTACTTTGAAAAAGTAATTAGTTATAGTTACTGAGTTAGTAACAGACAGTAACATGTAATGATAAAAGTAATTAATTACAATTAAAGTAACTTTTTTATAAAATGCTCAAATGTGTCCAATTACTTGTGCTGTGCTTCCCTTCCTAACCCCCGTTTATCTAACTACTGCACTAAACAACCAGTGTTGCCAACTCCTCAGTAAGCAAAGTCGCTATTGGCTGTCGTAAAAGTCGCTAGAAGTCGCTAAATGACGTCATTACCTTAGCGGAGGGGGGTGCCGGGTGTTGGCGGTGGCAGCGGCGCTCTTTACATGTCTGTGGCGTGGAGCGTCTCTGAATGCAGCGGAGGCAGCTCTGTGACACTACTGTGTAGGCTGACTACCAGTGAGTGCTCGCGGCAGGGCCGCTGCTCGTTGAAAACAGCTGTGATAACAGTGCTTTCAGGTCCAGAAACGTTTGTAATATCACTGGAAAAAGTCGCTAGATTTGTCGCTAGTTGCTTTTGACAAAAAAAGTTACCAAGAGGGGTTGGAAAGTCGCCAGATTTAGCGAGAAAGTCGCCAAGTTGGCAACACTGTAAACAACTCAGTATTCCTCCACACAGGCAGGCTCCGCGACGCGCTATATCACTCCACCTATCTATTTAGATCAAGGAAGAGGTGGAGTGATACAGCACGTCGCGGAGCCTGCCTGTGTGGAGGAATACTGAGCAAGTTGGTTAGTTCCAAATAAACAGCTTTTTCCGACCAGTTGATGAACTGAAAAAAAAATGTATATAACATCCTACACTTGTACCTACAGTGTTTTATTTTCTGATGGGACTTATTAAGTCAAGTAATGGCACATTTTATTGTCATAACGGCGTTCTAACGGAGGAAACATTAACATTTTGGATTACCCGTTACCCGTTACCCTAACCCGATCCAGTGGTATTAGTGAGAGATGCTCCTAAATTCGGTTGTGCTTTGCTACTCAATCACAAAAAGGAATGTTCATTCATTTATTTATTCACCTTTATTTAACAAGGAAGTACCATTGGCATCAGAAATCTATTTTGCCTGGCCAGTGTAGCTGTGGCAATATAAAATCAGCACATCAAGATACACAATAAACGTGTCAATTCTTAAACGTCGACAAGTGTATCCACCAGGAAGTAAACATTTCTTGAGAGTGGCCGGTCTGTTTGCACTGATGAAATGAAGTGCAAGAGACTGGTTAGGACCAGGTTATAATATCTGACCAACATGTACAGATCTCTTAAGATCACTATTTTTCTGCATGTACTATTTATTACTTACATACAGTAAAAAAAAAATAATAAAAAAAATTGCACGTGTCTCTTGAATAAAATGCATGTTATAAACATTCATAATCATGAATGCATCAAATGACTGTAAATGTGCATCACAATGAGCAAGCCTGTAAGACAATGAAACAAGTAAGTACATGTTATATATATGGAAATATATGCAGGTGAAGTGCTGCTGAAAAACAAGTCATGCACACATGTCTAACTGATTATATTGTATTATTAATTGTTTGTGTTTGACTAATTATCTGTTGCGTCTCTTTCAACTCTACATGTGAATATTTTTAGCTAACTCTAAGATATTATTGTTTTGTTTGGATTATTTATTTGTTAATTTGAAGGGGGGCAGTGTACATTAATAAAACATTATAAAAACAAATGTAAATGTACCCAAGTTAGCTAAAAGGCTCATTTTCATTGGTAGTCCCTCTGCCTGATGTTAAAGGGCATCCTATAAAGAAGACAGCAGCAATAAAATACCACATAAAAAAAGATAACACATTCTATATTATATACACAATTGAAATATTTTTTTGTCATCTCTTCTAACACTGCACATCAAAATCAGTGTATTTTTGCATAGTAATTTATATCTACTGTACTGTGGTATATATTATAAAACTGCTGTGTTTAATTACAGTGTGAATGTAAAGGTCCAAAAAGGAACAAGAGCTGAAAATTAGCAATATGCTGTACACTCGTCGCACATTGGTTCCATTCTTTGTTTTATACGTGTGTTTAATAGAATTGTGCTTTTTAAAAATTGTTCAGCAAGTGATTTTGTGTGCTATCACCTTCCCACCCACTCTCTGTCTGTTCCATCCTAATCCTGTCATTTGACTCCTGAATCCATCTCAAATAAATGTTGAAATAAAACTGCGCAGGTCTGAGTACATCAAAGAATTATTGCAAATGTCAATATCACACTTCTACACTACATTGCTTTCAACTGAAGACTGGATGGTAATTATTAAAGGAAAGAAAAAACTATATGGAAACGTATGGAAAGTCATAATGCAGTTGTGGTCTCCTCCCCCCATGAGAACCATGTCCTGGTGTCAGATGTGGAGGCTTGTGGATGCGCTGGGACTTGTTGATGTTTCCTGCATGTTTCCTGCAAACACTCAGTCCAGACATCCAGTTGGCGATGCAGACAGCGTCCTCGGAAAACAATGCAAACACATCTGAATGCTGAGCTGTAGGAGACCAGGCTGCACACAAACACAGCACTGCCACTGCTTGGGTAAACATGTCCAACACCCTGCTACCAACTGATGCAGGGTTAGTTCAAAAATAATTCTCACAAACACTCTCTAATATGTTTAGGCCTGTAGTTTAACCATCATTTAGTTGAACACTCTACATCCTGAATAACTGAATATCAAAGAACACATATTGCTGTTTTTCACATGTCACTAAATGTCTTAAGAGATGACAAGACTTTTATTTTGAAAGCAGTCAAATTCCTAAAGTGTTATAAAACGCCATCTGTGGGTACACTGCTTGAATGGGCAGTGACCCTCCGAAGGGACCAGATGTTCATCCACCGTAACGTCTGGACTGGGACTGGAGATGAGTGGCAGGAGCTCCGCCCACTTGTCCTCAAACTCTGGGATCACACAAAGCTTGTCGTGATGGTGGACAGCCAAGTCGGGTGTCTTCTGTTGTCAGAGCGGTTCACCCGTAACAACACGTGAAATATCTGCAATAACATGGAGACCAAAAAAAAGTAGGAAAAAAAAGCCATAACTTGTGAATTAATTCCTGGATCATGATCATACAGCAGATACAGTGAGGACCAGTCTACCTGCCTCCACTTGTCTCTCAGGACCTGTGTTTCTCTGTGACTGTGGTTTAGATTGGCTCCGTCAGGACCACTTACTTTGTGATTATCTGCTAATCATATTACCTATTACATGAGGGTATTACTGTAAAATGAAAAATGATTAAACATGTTCAAAAAAAAAGGTTTTGCAGGTAAAAGACTCAGCCCTCATCATTTGATCGTCTCTAATCAACTGTCTCATGGTCTGGATCATATTCTGTTTTGTCGTCCTCTAACATTTCCTCCTGTGATGCGTTGTTGCTGTCAGCTTCATGCTATAACAAAGATCTGATTAAGAGTTAATTGTTTGTTCACTGCTGAAAGGAAAGCTTTATATACCAGGCTGCAAATTGGATACTCTGTATGATTGAGTGTGACAATATTTCCATTATCTTTGAATATGATATATATAATATAATTTAATATAATATAATATGTTTTGTCTGGTATGTGTTCTCACTGGTGTTGGTGGTCTGTGTGTGTGTGTGTGTGTGCAGACAATGGAAAAATAGCAGATTTAAAGCTTTGAGTCTCCAGCCCTGCTCTTCCCTCTCTGATGTGATGTTGTGATGCTGGTGGAGCTCACTGCTGTCTAACACACTGCTTCACCGTCTCCCATAGGTGTTCCACTCGGTTGAGATCTGATGGCTGCGGGGCCGGAGCATATGATTCACATCAGTTCCTTACTCATCAAACCGCAATTTGTCACCTGTCCATATGTGTTATGTGTGTGTGTGTGTGTGTGTGTGTGTGTGTGTGTGTGCCCCTAAACACATTGAAGAAGAAGAATTTGTTTTTCCAAATACAGCAAAACATGAAAGGCATTTAAAACACACTATAAAATAAAACATATACAAATAATGACAATCAGGCGAGGAATAACACAATTCTTTGAGATGATATTTTCCAACATATTTGTGTATTGGTTAAATTTGAAGGATGGATAGATGGCAGCAGCCTTGTTGCATTGACATGGATTTAAACCATCATCATCATCATCATCATCATCATCATCATCATCATCATCATACAGTGAGAGAGTCAGATTATGTTTTTACTCTGAAAAAAGATGCAGATCTCATCAAGCAACACATCTCAACTGAGAAATATACATATTTATTATCCGTATTCATTCATTTTCCTCATTATTATAACTACTACTTTCATAGGCCTTCTTTTGATGATGTTAATGATGATTGTGGAAGGAAGACAGGAAATGAGGCAGAGAGAGATAGAACAGGAGTCACTAGCCTGCGATATGCCAGTTAACCCCGCTCACCCAAAAAAGGGTTCTATGTTCCCTGCTTACTAAAAAAAAGGTTCAATGTTCCATGCTTATCCAAAAAAAAAGGCAGGAAACATGGCAGTAATATGTTGTTTTAACATCTCTAAACACACACAACGGAACATAAGACAGAGAAATCCCGGTGAAGATAGAACCTTTTTGGGGGAACATGGAACCTTTTATTTACTAAGCCGGGAACATAAAACCCTTTTTTGGGTAACTGGGGAACATAGAACCCTTTTTCCGGTGAGCGGGGAACATAGAACCTTTTTTGGGTAACTGGGGAACATAGATCCTTTTTTGCAGGGTAAGAGAGGAACATAGAACCATTGGAACATAGATACGCTCCCCCACCCTAATATTTGGCTGTGCTTACAGGGTTTTAGAGGCAGTGCAGCAACTTGAGTGTGAATGTGAATGAAGAACAAAATTGTGAAGCACTTAGGTATATGTACATGGAGGCCATTTTCAACACATGGCTGCTTAGTAACATGTCCATGTTGTAGCAGTGTACCCTGTATTCTACATTATATACATAAAGTGTGTGCTTAACAATGGCCGCACTCCAGCACTGAGCCCAATAAAGTCAAGCTCCCCGCTTGGAATTCACTGCCAAGACAGTGTCATTCCAGCCTCAGAGCCGAGGCTGGAATAGATTTCTGTCCTGGGCGACAATGACACGGGAGGGTAGAAAGGACAAAAAGCTTCAACAAGACAGAGGAGCTTGAAGCGAATCGCTGGGCCGCACCGAGCAGAGACGGCCGACAGAGCTGCTTAGGCAGCCAGCAACATTTAACACCAGCTGCATTAGAAGGAAAGCTACATCCTCCTCCTCCTCCTCCTCCTCCTCTGAGGTGGCTGCCATGCTCGCTTGTCTCCCTGACACACACACACACACATCCTTGTCTTATTGTATTTATAGAGACCTGTACGTTGGCCCTGAGACACACTTCAACTTAATAAAACTCACATTCAGAAAACATATTCATCTGTTTGACAACACTCGCTGCAAATACACACATCACAACTCAAGTGTTTCCAGGGCACACTAGAAAGTGATGAACCCAGCTGGGACGACATTTGTGCGAACATATTATGGTAAAACCTTCATGTATTATAATGCATGCATTGTTAAGCATCTGTGTACACTTGTTGTTCAATGATTTTACCTTCAAAACTCACAAAGCCAAACAATAGTGAGGGGTTGTTGTGTCAAGTGTTGCTCCTCGGTTGGGAAACGCTCTGCTATAGTGTCTTTGTGTCTGGCTGATTCTGTTGACTCTTCTGTTATTTAGACAAGCTTTTAGCTGACTGGATGGCGTGTTTGTTATTTCATTTCATTTCATTTCATGCTTTTACATGTTTTAATGTGATGTATTTATGTTGTGTTATTTTAATTTATTATGCCACTTTGTGATTTAATCTGTGATAAGTGCTCTAGAAATTAAGATTAGGCTACTTACTATTTGCAACATTCTGATCTGACACATGTTACATGATGGTGGTGTCCTCAGACAACATGAGGAGTAAGTACAGCCATAATAATAAAAATAATTATACATTGGATTTGTACAATGCTTTTCTAGGCACTCAAAGACGCTTTACATGAAGTGTTAGAACAAAGACAAGCACATAATGACACAATACTCAATTACAAACTGAAGCAGTGGGGACAGATGACAGATTCACTGAATGTACTACACAGAGGTTTGTGGCCAGCACAGCGACAGCACGGGAGGGCTGCTAGACCTGCTAGCTGTCCGGAAAATAGCTAAAGTGCTAGTGGTGGATGCTAGCTGTCACCGCTAGTGAGGTTAGCGTTGAGCTAGCAGGTGTTAGCGGTGGCGACTAGCACTCGCTTCCCTGCTCACTACAACATCCCTCCTACTCATTACAGCATAACACTGGGGGCTCTCGTTGTTGGTGACGTCAGAGTATCGCTGGCGCTGCAGCACTTCACTCGGACTGTAATTCCTTTCCTTTGCGGTCCTGACAACTGCTGCTGTCAGGGGCAGGAGGCTACACAGTTGAGCCCAAGAGGAGGAGCCCAGTTTGAATGTTTTGTTTACAAACTGCAATGAACAAACCTCCAGACTCTACCTTTAAAACATTAGACCTCAGCCCAGAGTGACAGTACGTTCAGTGAACGCATCACTGAACATACACTGTTCCCTCGCAATGAGTCTCCTCCATCAGATTTGTGAGTGATTCAGTGATTCAAGGACCACACTCTAGTTCCACTGCCGTCCTGCACTTTGCTGAGCTCAACTGGACCGAGAAAAGAAAGACTCAGGCCAGGAAGTGATCCCGTTCAGTTTGTTCACTTAAAGGGACATTGTGTAACTTCTCCTGTTATCTATTCACGAAAATTGATTATTTCGTTCCAAAGTATGTTTTTCATTAATCAGTTATCCCCCCGATCAACAAACTGAAGTGTTCCTTTCAGCTCTGAATTAGCCGTTCATATCATTCATATCTCCATGGAGCGGGTAAGCTGGGTGCTGCTGCCATGTGGTGTCGCCATGTTTTTACCTTCAGTGACAGCGTGACGGTAGGAAACCACGGAAACTCAGCGGAGACACCGGAGCTGTCGGCTCAGGTCGAGGTGGCGTCTGTGAAAAGTCACGTGGTGCAGTGTTGCCAACTCTCAAGTGGCTATTGGCTGTCGTAAAAGTCGCTAGAAGTCGCTAAATGACGTCATTACCTCAGCATCGCTGCTCGTTGAAAACAGCTGTGAGTCTCTAAACCAGAAACGTTTGTAATAACACCGGAAAAAGTCGCTAGATTTGTCGCTAGTCGCTTTTGACAACAAAAGTCGCCAAGAGGGTTTTGGAAAGTCGCCAGATGTAGCGAGAAAGTCGCCAAGTTGGCAACACTGCCGCGGTGCAGTGAGGAGGAATGGAGCGTTACACTGATGCTGCATTCACCTGCAGTCGGGCAGACGGCCGTCGGTAACAAACCAGATGTCATTTTAGTCACAGAAGTCCAGAGAAAGCCGGTAAAGCGTGGGTCAGGTAAACAATACGACATCGCCATGACAACATATTGTCACGTGTATTGTTTTGCCTCGTGCTGACGGACCACTTGTTTACATAGAGGCTTGTTTATGCTGTTACGTGCAGCGGCTGTCGTCCGTCTGCCGTCTGCCCAATTTCACGTGAATGCAGCATGAAAAATATGATTGAGTTACTTGCGATATACAACCGCAATGCTAGATGGGAGTAATTCCTACACAATGTACCTTTAAACAATTTGTTCTTTTGAGCAAAACGTCTGCGAATGAGACAACACTACTCCCCAAGTCCATAGTTTCAGAGTTTGCTGTAGTGGGGTGAGTCTAGTGGGCAGAGGGACAGATATACTGTACTGTTGTGGAAAAAGGCAGGGGGTCACACAAAGGTATTTACATCTTAAGGTCTTATTTTCACACTCAAATTACTAAGAGACAGGGAAAAAACCCACATTGTTCTTGGACAGAAGTATAGTGGACTGACAGTTTTTCTGGATCCCAAAAATATAAAACTAGCTCACATACACACACAGACCGAGCCATAAACACACCGCGCACACACCCTCTGTCAGCCAGGGAAATGGCGAACGCAGAAACCGTCTCTCGGGGGGGGGGGGGGGGAGTCAGGACATCAACACAAACACTGTGAAGCAGAGAAGTGACAGCGATGGCAGGGATGTGCACATGTCGCTCAGCAAACACAACCACACACACACACACACACGCACACACGCCTGACATTGCGAGGTGTGGAAAAGTCTTGCACAAATGTCATTAAGCGCACATCTCGTCTAATTAGCTGTCTCAGTTTGTGTGTGTGTGTGTGTGTGTGTGCGTATGCATCAAGGAGCAGCCTCTCAGGTTGACTAGAGTGTGTTGTAGTGATTTGTAACTCTTAAGTCATGTCGACTGCTTCGCCACTTTCAATTTACAGCCTTCCCTTAACAAGCTAACCCCAGGCTCCCGTGACATCCCCGACGACCCCCCCCCTCTAACACACACTATTTCCAATCATTGCCCCACCATGACAATCCCAGCCCTTACACCTTCACGCTTTGTTTCTGACAGCCCCCCCTCCCACCCATCCGTTTTTTTTTATTCCCCCTAAAGCAGCGGGGTGAGGAGGGGGGGTTGTGGGTGGGATCTGACTCCCGTTTTGTCACCAGAAGGCAAAACACGCAGAGCAACAGACAAGAAAAAGTGAACGCTCCACTGCCTCCCCTGCTTTCCCTCCAACCCCCCCGCCCCTCTCTTGCCTACGATGCTTCGCCTGTGGGGAATTAACAAACAGCCAAACATTATTCCTGTGATTTCCGACACGTGTTTACTGGAAAGTTTTTTTTTTTCTACCAATGAAAGGGAGGGGTGGGGGTGATGGAGGTGGTTTGATGGAGGGGAGTGGGCTTTTTTTGTCGCAGATGAAATCCAGCGGATAATGAGTGGAAAGCCGAGCGCCGCTGACTTGCTCCGTGTCTTTCGTGGAATGCTTTTGATTGTGTTTATGCCGGAATCTCTCTGTTGTCTCCTCTTTCTAAACTCATCGGGATCATGAAGAGATTCCTGTCAGACATCAAACACCCACCCCAACCCCCGGAGGAGGGGGCCGAGGGGAAGAAGGAGATGTAGGTTCACATTTCGGGATAGCCTCGAGATCTCCCCCCCGTCGACCCCAACCTCCAGCAATTCATTCACACAAACACACATCTGTTGCAGCATGTGAAGACATAATTGTCTGGGTTCAGTGTTAGACATCAAAAAAACATCCAAAGCCCCTAATAGGCTTCACTGAGGAGTCTTCACTCTAATGCTGCACACTGATTTCAGACTTTTCTCTGGCTTTAACTTAAAGGGCCCTGTGTGTGATCATGTTCAACACAAATCCCCCACTGTATCTGTTTACATTCTCTTCATCCTATGTGTCACATTGGTTACATTCAGTCTACTGCCATTTCTTCCTCACTGCTGACTGTGTTGACTCTCAGTGTGTACACCTTTTATTCACTGTGATAGAGGAAGTGTGTGTGTGTGTGTGTGTGTGTGTGTGTGTGTGTGTGTGTGTGTGTGTGTGTGTGTGTGTGTCTTTGGGAAAACAGAAAACTTTATTCAACTTTATTGACGCTGTCTTCTCTTTCAACAATATCCACCATGTGTTTGAAGCACAAATCAGCTCAAGTCTGACTATTTTACATCCTGTATACATTACATGATTCGTTAATACATAACAAAATAAAACGTTATGATATAATAACGATACAATCAATATCAATATAACTGATCATTCAATCAATGAATCAATCAACTGGTGGTTGATAAAACATCTGTATTTAAAAGATGCTGTTTCGCAAGTAATTTAAATGGAGTTTTACAGTTCTCTTGTTTGATGAGTGAGTTTCATTCCTGCATAGCTCTACATGACTGTTCTTTTTATAGCATTTGTCTTTGTTTTTGGTAATGACAAGTTACCTCCTGTGGCATGTCGGGTGATGCAATTATGTTGTAAATGATAAGTTTTGATACAGAATAAGTGGAGTCTTTAAAGGTATAATGTGTAGGAATTCCACCCATCTAACGGTGCGGTTGCATATCGGAATGTATTCTTGATGTTGCATTCACGTGAAATCGGGCAGACGTCAGACAGACAACAGACGCTGCATGTAACAGGATAAACAAGCGTCTATGTAAACAAGTGGTCCGCCAGCACGAGGCAAAACAATACAGGCGTGACAACATGTTGTCATGGTGATGTGGTATTGTTTACCTGACCCACATTTTACCGTCTTTCTCTGGTGGAGTAAAATGACATCCGGTTGATTTGCCGACGGACGTCTGCCTGACTGCACCTGAATGCAACACCAGTGCCTCCGTCCTTCCTCACACTACACAGTTTTAACAGGCCGAGCCGACAGCTCCGCTGAGTTTCCATGGTTACCTATGGTCACGCTGCCACTCAACGTAAAAAATGGCGATGCAACATGGCCGCCTCGGTTCGGTGCGTCGCCCACTTATGTATTTGTAACAACTTGTAACAACTCATTCTAAGGTACCAGAAAGCTTTCATTTGTATGCAGGTGTGATTCCACTTCAGTGAAATACGTATTTATGAAAGCAAATGTTGATTTTTGCTAATAAAAAGCCAAATAAGTTACACACCGGGGCTTTAAAAGTGACATTTCTAGTAATGAATATTAATCTGTTTTTCACCAGTAACCAGCTAAGTCTCTTATGCATTTCAACAGTTTGTTCTGTAGTTACAGTTGAGTACTGTGCGTGTTGCTCTGTTGTGTTGTAATTTTCTGATCATGTTTATAGTAGTATTGGACCATACTGCTGGGCAATAGTCATGGTTGGATAATATTAAGGCCCACTTGTGTCTTCGTAGGTTGATTAGAGACTCTAAATGACCCCTAATGTGTGAATATGAGTGTGTGTGTGTGTTACTGGTTTCTATATGTGGCCCTGTGATAGACTGGAGACCTGTCCAGGGTGTACCCTGCCCACACCATGGATGGATGGACAGTTGGATACGTGGATGGAAAAATACAATACATTGATAATCAAGCTAACATTGAGGGTGACTGTTATATGGCCCATCCTCACTGATTTGAATGAGGTGGACAAAATAATGGACACACCTGCCAGCAAACTGAAATGCACTTCAACAAGCACTACAACATGCACCACCTCTCTTCCACCCACTTGTCACACTGACCCATTCACTCTCCCATTCACACAGCGAAGGCAGTGGCTATTCAGGCTTGAGTATCCAGCCCAAGGACACTTGGACGGACGGACTGTGGGAGAGAGAGAGAGAGAGAGCGAGAGAGAGAGAGGATCCGGGGATCGATCGGCCAACCTGCTGACAGGTGGAATGACCTGTTCCATCTCTTCAGCCACAGCTGCTGCCCTGAAAAACTGTGAGTGTATGTTCCTGAATGAGAACATGTCATTTCCTGAGGTAGCTCACAGCCGTGTTTATGTTGCGCTGCCAGCCTGGATAATACTGTGAATTGTTTTGAGGTCTGGATGGACATGAATATGACAAAACCTTGGCTGAAATAGTATATATTCCTGTGGCGATACCCCTCGAGAATTCCTCCTAACGCACCCAATGTATGACTATTTATTTATTTATTTATTGCGTGACATGTATTATTTTGTAGTGTGTTGCTTATTTTCTGTATGTGCGTTGACTTGGGTGTTGAACAGACAATTAGATAATAAAGGGGATAAAAAAGACTGATTGAATTATATATATATAGCAAAAACTTGGATAAGTTGGATTGGATGGGCAAGTATTGCATTGCTTTTGATATATGATGCGCTTTTTGTCATTTTACAACATATGGATGAATCAGCTGATTCCTGAGCCCAGTATGTTGTAGTACACTACTAGTCAAAAATTTGGACACAATGTTTTTTCTTAATTTTCATTACTTTCTACAGTGAAGATTCAAACTGAAGATATCAAAACTGTGAATGAACACAATATGGAATTATGTAGTAAACAAAAAAGTGTTGAAGAGTTTTGAAGAGATGGCAGCTTTGCACACTCTTGACATTCAGCTTCATGAGGTTATCACCTTGTTTTCCAGCAGTCTTGAAGGAGTTCGCAGAGGAGCTGAGCACTTGTTGCCTGTTTTACCTTCACTATATGGGCCAACTCATCCCAAACCATCTCAGTTGGGTTTAGGTTAGGTGATGGATAACACATTTGTTTTAATGAAAGTTTTTGTGTATATATATATATATATATAATCCATGTTCTCCTTCATAATTTGGATGTCTTCAGTATGATTTTACAATTTAGAAAGTAATAAATGAAGAAAGACAATTGAACAGTCATGTTTTATGTGACATATGAAGCCAAAATCATCATCAAAAGTATTTAAAAACAGCCAAAAATAGGCTTAGACCCCTAACGGTTTAGTAAGAGAATCTTTGTGGTGAATAAATGAACAATAATTATAATAGAGAAGAAAAAAAGCATGACCAGATTGCATGTTAACACACAGGCTTTGTGGTTTGGTCTTGAGATGAGGACAGATGACTGTCCATCCTTTCCATGAAGACACAGAGCTCCTTCTGCCTCCTCCTCCAGTCTGAGTGCCCTGTGTGAAGAAACAATGTCCTCTCTGTGCTCCTCCGCCTCTGTCTCATTACCAGCAATATTAACTTATCTGCCACCTCTGACCCCTGGCCCCTGACTTCAGACAGGAAGTGGAGAACAAATTAAAGCACTGTGCTTTCAATCAGCACAGGAAGCCCCCTGGCTGTCCAACTCCATAATCAGTTTTATTTTAATTCCTTTAATTAATCTTCCTCTATGAAATCCACTGAACCAGGTCACATACCGGGGCGAGGAAGGACCGGACCCGACATCTGGCTGGGAGGAGTGGTATTCTTGCTCCTGTCGTTCTCGTGTCCAACATGTAACATTGTTCTTCTGTATTAATAATGAATGAAGCTTGGCCAGAGGTGGAGGTGTTTGATGTGAAACCCTCCTCAGCTGCCACACTCCGTCCCTGAACCGTACAATATTTCCTCTAAGTCCTCACTCAGTATTCATGCGACATCTCCGACATCTCACTCTTTAATTTGACTCTCCCTTTATCACTTGACTTCCTCCAGAATTCATAGTGGCTCTCCGTTGCTGTGCTCGGCTTTATGTGCTATTTTAAAATGGCAGACTGAAGCAGACCTGCACGGCTAAGTTTTATAAATTGTAGAATAATACACAGTACATTGCTCGTGGTATTCTTCCAATTTCACAGATATCTTTTCTTAAGGGTCACTTCAGCCACACTCACACTGAAAAGTAGTTTTGGTTTTATTTGTTCAGGGTCTCAAGGCGGCACAAGTATAAACTGTGAGACTGACAGCATGCGACCGTCCTCCTTTTTAAAACAAAATCTAACCCAGAGATCATCTGGGCAGCAGGATATTGTGACTTATAGTTAGGTTTTTGTTGCTAGGCAACATCTAGTGGCTGTAGTAATTACGACAGAAGCAAACTAACAAGGCCGGTGATGGTGTAGAAAGAGTGTGTAAGTGGTCGTTGGATGGACCCACAAAAAACAGAGATGTGATACATGAGAGTAGGTTTTCAGGCCCCACATGAAAAAAAAAAAAGTTTAAAATGGTATCCATGACAACAGAGAGTATAACTAAGGTATAACATCACTAGTGTCCATTAAAATGAAGGTAGAAACACCACTATCCATGTATTCCACATGTTTATTATTGTGTTCATGACAACTGAGGCCCACTGCAAAGGAGCACTGTTTTAGCCTATGGGTCGTATCAGAAAAGAAAGGGAAAAGAAAACAAAATGGTTGTTCGGTTGGAGGACTGGTTGATTACTACTGTGTGTACAGAAAGAGGGAGCTGGGATCCTCTATATTCCTCCCTCTCACTTCAGAATTCCACTGAATGCCGGGGACCCACGAGATCTCGCAAATTCACATGTTACAATAATCAACACTGTGTAAATTGTATTCGTACATAATACTCTTGAAATGATTTTGTTCATAACTGTAGCCTACATAATGTCTTTGTGTTTTATTTTATATGTTTGTTCTATAATGTTATATATTTGCATATTTTTCTACCTTATGACCTTCTTGTTGTATTAACATTCACATCCACATTTCCCAGTCTAATGTTGTATGTCTTATGACCAGCAGCCTGGAAATAAGGCGCCCTCACAGTATAAACATGGCAGTGCTTGTATTTTTAAGGACTCATTTTATTTCAGTGTTGCTGTTTGCCAGTTTCATTTATGTTTTTGGCTTGACTGCAACAGACTGCTGACTGACTGCTGACCGACCACCGGTCATCTGAAAGTAGTGTGATTCAGCCATTAGATTGACACCATTGGTCGGCCACGCGAGTGTCAAAGTTCCCCCACTAATTGGTGCTGTTATGATAGGCAAGGCAAGGCAAGGCATCTTTATTTATGTAGACCATTTCAAGGCAACTCAATGTGCTTTACATAAAGACAAAACATTTCATAAAACAGCATAAGAGAAAATTGTAAACATTAAACTGAAGAGAACATTTCCTGCAGAAAAAGCATGTAAATACTGAAAGCAGCTGAATGCTATTGCTGAAGCAATGCTGAATTAGCTGAAGAAACTGCTGAAGCAAGGTTAAAAAAGGCTGACGCTAAAGCTGAAACATACACGTGCAGTAAAAGCAGTAGAAATGTTAAAAAGGTAGTAGAAAACATTGAAATCCTTCATGTGTTAAATATAACAGCTGAAGAGTGGAAATCTGCAGCTAACCTGAAAGTAAAGAAAACGGATGAACCAATGCTAACATGGATGAAGCAACAAATGAGAATAGATTGAAAAGTAGATTTTGTAAGAAGTAGGTTGGTTTTTTATGAAATGGTTGGAAATTACTTGAATTGTTGAAGACTAGTATGAAGAAAATGAAGTAGGCTGAATGACATGACATGATGGAAATATCCCTGAATTGTTTTAGATAAGTGTAAATGATGTGTTAAAGGTCAAAAAGCAGTAGAAATATTGAAAAGGCAGAGGGATTTTTTTTTATTTATTACATTTAACAGATGAAGAGTCTGGAGATAAACAAATGATAGAAAAAGCAGAGTTGTAGACTTCGTTGCCAGATTTAGGCAAGACTGTGGTTGCAAAATCAGTGTTTTATCAACATCATGACAGTGCTGATTAGTATTAACACTAGAACGGCCATGGCGGTCATTTTGACCGTTTTGATATTTATATGTGCAATAACTTTGTTGAAAAAAAACATACAATCCTGCTGGTACCTGACTTTTCCTAAAAGTGTCTGTATTTTAATTCAAAATGTTTTTTAAATAAATCACACAAAAGGCAAAGAAAATATGGTCACTTTTACCTATTTCGGCCATACGCGGTCATTCTGACCGCACGGATTTCCCCGCGATTAATGTTACAATTTTGGTTGCTCGGCAACTAGCCTACCATTGTTTATGTCAAGTGCCGGTCTCGAGTGATTGTATTTATCAACATTGGAGTGACTTCAGACAATGGCTGCAAATAAAGAGAAGAGAAATATGACGGCTGCATGACGCACCAGGTGAGCTCCGCTGTCCTGTCCTGATCACCAGCTGAGCTGCATAATGTCCCACTGATAGATTCTGTCCTGTATAGGGCTGTAAAGTCGACTGGTCGATATTTCTGGCTCATCTTCATCTTCCTCATATCACATGCTCTCCTCACTGTGCTGTCGGACCCATGTCTATGGTCGGACCTGGCTCTGTCTCCGTTGCGCACGCTATAGCGCTTCATGTCAGAGCATTTTCACGTTGTGTGCTCCAGTCCGTCCGGTCCCGACCGGGTTACGGACACGTGTCCGGGTTACGGACACGGACACGTGTCCGGGTTACGGACACGGAGCACGGAGCAGAGACCAGGTCCGACAGTGCAAGGCTGTCCCTCTCTGAAGCAGAGGATCAAGTCTGCGTCACTCCCGTCAGTCTTCACAGACAGTCCGCAGACTTGAAAGAGTTTCTGATCGTTGTCAGTTTGTTCCAGGCGACAGAGTTTGTTCTTTGTTGTAATGTGAATTACTTTAAGTTATTACCTTTTTGAAATATATGTGTTGGTGTTATGTTGTTTAAAAAAGATATCACAACACAATAAATTAATTAACTTTTCAACTTAGTATTTTTTTGTGAGAGATGACAAGGTTTTGAATCAAACGGTCATTTTGACCGCTTATGGCCGTTCTAGTAGGTTTGGAATTCTGGCACTTCTAGTGTTAATGGACAACACAAGCAGAAAAAAACAGCTGTATTGTGAATGGTTTGTATTAAAATACTACACAGAGAAAACGAGAAAAAAAAGATCAAGTGCTGAATCTGGCCAACATTAGGGAAAATAGAAATAGCCTCTTTGACGCAGTCCAGCCACATACTACTGTAGGTCTTGACCTAGTCTTACTGGTTTCAGTGCTGCAATGGCATTGGCTTTGTTGTTTTCCAATGGCACAGATGGAGGCTGGTGAAAAGAGTTTCTTACAGATGTGAATAGACTGTTCGTAAAAATCCACTACTGGCAACCAACGCAGCCTTCAAATGCCAATCTCATAACACTCCTCAGTGCATAATCCCAGACCGTCTGGGTATCATAGGAGTGGCATGACCTGCGGGGGGGTCAGAGGGTGATGAACTGAATTTTAACTAGGCCTACCTCAGACAGATCATGGGAGTTATTTGAAATGTTAATAGAACACCCAAACCAAGTCATCTGCTGTGAATGGACATGCCCCTCATGCTGTTGTCTCTTAAGTGGTGTAACTTGGATTTCACACAAAATAAATTGAAAACAAAAAAAGTGGAAAACTGAATCTGAAGCTGGTTTACTGTTACTTCCTGACTGAGAAATGTGGATTATGATTTAAATCCCGCCCACCACCTGCCTGCTGCAGATTGATAGGTGATAGCAGAGAGCATCAATATGGATCAGAGGAGGAAACATCAGAGAAACCGAGCCAAGGAGGAGTCTGACCAGAACCAGCAGCGGATGGACTGGAACAGTTAGCATCTTTTTAGATGTTTCTGCAGTAAAGGGCCACCCAACCGGGGGCTGACTGCATCGAGGACTGTAGCGTCTGCACATGGGGCCTACTCAACCCACTGCGCCACACGGCACCCCATTCCCTTGTAACTTTTAGTTGCTTACACAGTGTAAGTGGTTTTGCCAGTGCTAAGCCTCCCTGTAACCCTATAGGTTTCTAGGTGTTTTATAATTGGGTGTTTGTCTTGCTTTCTGGCCCCCAAAATGTGAGAATTGACAAATTAATCTGTCATTTTCAGGCTCCCTAGGTTGAAATCCATGTGATTTTAATATCTGTTTCCTCAGTTGTCATCCAATAATGTCATTAGTTTTCTAATTTTCATAGTACCACCCCTACCTGTGTGTACTGGTACCAGTAGAAGGGACGGCGCAAGCAGAGGTTCATTTGCATTTAAAGGGACAGGCACTGAAACCAGCCGTTCTGAACAGGACTGTCTTGAGCGGATGAAAAGAGCTGTGATGTTTGATCCTTGTGGTATTTTGATCGAAGCATGTCACAGACATGTCTTCAAGTCACCTGGAAACTATTTGAATTTGTGGGAAATATGTCTTCTTTAAGAGAATAATTACTGAAAGTAGTAGTATTATTTTAGGGATGTATCATGTAATATGTTTTGCCTTGAGACTGCATTTGAAAACTAGTTTCTTATCTAATACTGGCACATTTACAGAAATGTTGATAAATGTGTGCTAAAAGTAAAGTTAATATGTTGCTAAATTTATGATTAAAGGTTGGCTTGGATGTTTTATTCTGGATTTTTTTTTTTTACTAATGCTACCCGATTGCAAGTGAGTAAATGAAGGCTTTTCACAAAAATGAAAAAGATCACTTGCCTGGGGAATGAACAAGCCTTGAAAAAACACCATCCAATCACGTACAATCACATAGTCAGTTGGATCGCAATGTGTCAATCAAGCTACCGTCTCTCTACCTTTCTCCCTCCTCTCATGTGCACGTTCAGAGACTTTTGACTTGTGTATCTTTAAAATGTGGCCTGATAGGACTGATTTTCCAGGATCTCCAACCTTACCTTTAATGGAAAAAAGACAGGGAAATCAGCAATATATTGAGCATCCACATCCAAGTTTTTTTGTTAAGAAACATACTTTTATTTATTTATTCTGTTTTTAGATGATCTATTTCCATCATGAAAAGTGTGCAGGTGAAATCGCATTAATGTGTTCAGAACAAGCAGCACTTTTGCGAGGCTTTCCTCAGCACCCAGCACACTTACTCTAATGGAGTAGGAACAGTGGACCTAACCTACTTACAGAGAGTGAATCTCCTCCAAAACATTCTTGTTGACATGTTTGAAGATGCCCAGGGCAACACATGCTGCTGTTATGTGCATTTCATTACCAAGAGCAAACCCATTTCCAAATCCTGTTAGGACTGTCAGTGGGATGCAGAGCGTTTGTTAACATGAGAGAGGGATTTCATATGAGTTCATGACTTTTTTGCATGTGTGTGTGTGTGTGTGTGTGTGTGTGTGTGTGTGTGTGTGTGTGTGCACGTATTTTGTGAACATGTGTGCACTTCTGTGGCTGAACTTATTCGGTTTTTAAAGATGGAAATTACAGAAATTGTACAAAGTCAAGTGCACAACCAGCTCAGATTTTGATGGTGATGCTCTGGTGGTCCTCAATATATTTGCTCAAAATAGATAGAGAACAGCAGCTGAAACATTCCACAGTTAGTTTCAACACTAAACACAGACTATAACTGTTGCTAATGGGAATGCTGCAAGGTTTGAAGGTATTATGTGTTGACAATTTGCATTAAATGTTGTGTTACTGTAAATAGTAAATGGACTGCTCTTATGTAGTCTTATCAACCACTTCTTTCCAATGGAAGCCACGTTCACCCATTCACATACACACACCAATGAACCACCAGTGCATTTTGGGTTTTGGTAACTCGCATCAAAAGGACAGATTATCAAGACTGGAGGAGCCAGGAATCAGACTAGAAACCTCTCACTTCATGAAGTCACAGCAGCCCATCCATCTCCATATTGTAAACAGCCAGTAACACCAACAGGCTGATAAGAGAGGTCACTATTGAAACTAATGAAGGAAAGAGCATACAGCTCTGGAAAAAATGAAGAGACCACTCCCAAAATGATCACTTTCTCTGGTTTTACTATTTATAGGTATGTGTTTGAGTGAAATTAAATTAAAAAAAATGTTTTATTCTATCAAGTTTTATTGGCTGAAAATGACTAAATAATATGAAATATCATGTCTTTTCAGACCTTGAATAATAATAATGCAAAGAAAACATGTTCATATTTATTCCTAAACAACACAGCAAGAATATTTTACAGTAACTCAGGAAGAGTTTATAAATCCGTTTTTTGTGGGATAATATCAATGTTTAATCCCAGCAGTGGTTTTTATAATCTTCCTATAAAATCAGATGTGGTTCAGGTGATGACCTCATCAGTGTCCCAGTAAGTAGAATGAGTTGTGTTTGTGTTGGTATTTATGGTCTCTTATTTTTTTCCAGAGAAATGGATGGATGGATGGATGGATGGATGGATGGATGGATGGATGGATGGATGGATGGATGGATGGATGGATGGATGGATGGATGGATGGATGGATGGATGGATGGATGGATGGATGGATGGATGGATGGATGGATGGATGGATGGATGGATGGATGGATGGATGGATAGATAGATAGATAGATAGATAGATAGATAGATAGATAGATAGATAGATAGATAGATAGATAGATAGATAGATAGATAGATAGATAGATAGATTGTTTTATCATTCTTTCCCAAGAACGCTGAAGCTTGTCTATTTATTTATTTTTATTTATCTATTTTTCAAATTTCATTCATAAATTTTCTTCCTCACCAAACTTGATGATCCCCGTTCACCATAATTACTTCCTGCCGTTTTCTAAAGTGCTTTGCACTCAGGCGCTCTGAGAGATGAACTTTGAAGACACTGCAGTGAATAGTCAAGTACATAATGTTTCCCCTCCACGATAACTGGGGTGAGAATGAAGAGACTTTTGAGTTTAAACAAACAAAGTCTGTGGTCTTCAGGGGCTTCTGTCAAATATCCTCCTTTTTAAGATGAAACTCTGTTGTTTCTTTGAAATCTGTGACCTTTAAAAAATGGAAACGAAGAACTGTGCTGCATGAGCATCACACCATGATTCCCCCGAAAGCACTCATAATATCCATTAAATAGTACCTAATAGTATACTACAGTTATTTGATTCTCATTCAAAACACTACTCACTCTCAAAGATGTCCACATATGAGCACACAAACACACACAGATGCTGCATTAACAGCCTTTTCTCCACATTATTCCCCTTAATGTTGTAAACTCTTAACTTTCACTTTCAGTTTATTCTTCAGATTCCAGCTAAGCACACAAACACATCCGCCATGACATGTTTAATGTATGAGATGCTAACAATGTAAACTCTGGGAACACATCTGGATGGGAACCAGAGCTCAAATAATTTGTTTACTGAGTGCCCACTCAGACAGAAAGTGGAACACTTAAGTTTACTTGTGAGTCATTGTGAAATACATGGTACTGAAGGCTTGGTGAAGCTCCAGCTGGTGAGTTGGTTTGTGTTGTTTTCACCGGATGTAATTGTTTCAAAGTTTTTGAAGATGATCAACATTGATCCACAGATATATTACCATCTACACATTTTTAATACAGACCAGTTTTTTTTTCTACACAGGTGAAACAGGTTTAGCACATTTTTGGATCGTTTCCTGTTCATGATATTGTGATTCACTGTTATTCACTTCACTTGTCAGTGGTCTGATCGGCAGTGATGGGAATACAGCGTTATAAAATAGCGGCGTTCCTAAGGGTACTACTTTCTTCAGTAATGAGTAACCAATAAAATAACTGTTTTCCCCATTACTGACAATATAATGCACCGTTACCTGCCATTACTTGGGTCAAGAAGTCCCATCACACAATAAAACACCTGTTTATTAAGTGTACATTATATACACATTTTTTTCAGTCCATCAACTTGTCGTTAAAAGCCATTTATCTAACTCAGTACTCCTCTGCACAGGCAGGCTCCGCGACACTGTATCACTCCATGTATCAGCTGTTTTGGTTAGTGGTGTTGTGGGGTCTGTCTGTGCGGAGTTGGTTAGTTCCAGATAAATGTGGGTTATGGTTAGGAGGTTAGGGGGGCAAGTCCAAGTAATTTGACATATTTGAGCTTTTTTTTTTTTTTTTAAGGAATGCAATAGTTACTTTCCCTGGTAGTTACTTACTTTTTCTTATGTAGTAACTCAGTTACCAACCCAGTTACTTTTTGGGGAAAGTAACTTGTCACTATAACTAATTAAAGCAGAAGTAAGTGGAATGTTTGTGTTAATATAAGTCGTAAATAGTTCTATCTTCCGACAGCAATCACTTATATAGAGTGTTTGGTCTGAAACACGGATCTGTCAGTCACTCTGCTCTGCTCTGAGCCGAGGAGAAAACTTTCCTTGTATCCTACAACCTTTATCCAATGAGGAGAGAGAACGGCATAAAGGGGTGGTCCTCTCTGTGTGTGCAGCCAAGGGATGCACATGAATGTGGTGACGTAGGGACGAGGACCAATAGATCCATGACGAGGGCGGGGGCTGCTAACTCCATCAGCTGACAAGAAGTTTCAAATGTCATGCAACTTGAAAGTGAAATGGTTAGAACTGTCACCTCTCAGCAAGAAGGTTCTGGGTTTGATTCCCTGGACAGGGGCCATTTTGGGAGGTTTTTGCATGTTCTCCTTGTGGAGACGCACCTTGATTATGCACTCGCGGCCTCGGCTGATGTTTTCTTTGCTCCCGCTTGGTCCGTTAAGTTGTGTCTAATAAATGATAGTCTTGTCTGCGAAACTTTGTTGGATATGTGCAGATCCATTTATTTTCAAAACAATAAAACAAAATGTATCGAACAAAGAACTCAAAATGCCGCCAGCCTGCGGTCAAAAAATATTACACTTCCGGTGCGCCACACCTGAACTCCCAAGTGGGCACCTTAAATGTCCTCTACTTAATACCCCACAGCGCCACTCAGGCGCACTGTGAAAATGGCTCCACCACAACCGGCCCCTAATTGTCTATGGCTGTACAAGACATAACAATTAACATATTAATAATGTGGAGCCATACATACTAAATTAATAATTACTGTATAATGAAACACAAACCCTGATTTTAACTAATTATTAGGTGCCAGACAAATTTCCAATTACCACATCACCATAGACATATCATACACCATTTTTCTTCCAGCATAAACAGTTTTGTTACTGGTCTTTTAATAACCCCCTTTTTTTTTCTTTTTTCCTTTTGGATACGAACAGATCGGACCCAAGAGTTCAGGGAGAGGTGGAACCCACAGTCTAAATAATGTTTCTCTTTTTCAGACTGTTTCACTTTAGTCCACTTCTGTCCTTTCTGTAGTGTGGCAAGGCATTCTTTTAACCATCTTTTCCAAGACAAGTTTGAGATGTATTGTGCTTGCTTCCATTCTCTTCTTGAACGCCAGTCCTTGTGGTGGACATCTGCAGAGGAAACCAACACGAGTTCTTTTCTCTTTCGACTCAGTTCCAGTTGAGCCTTTCGTCCCTTTAATTTCCATGCAATAGCAGTTTTCACTCTCTTCCAATCAGAGTGATAAGTGGTGAGCTGGCAAGTTTTATTGCTGCTCTGTACACTTACTGCATTTACTGAGATCTTCCCTTTGATCTCTGGGCCACCTTGGAGTTCCAAAGCTCCTTCCACTGGAAGTGGGTTTCTTCCCTTGTGTGTGGGGGAAACACCAACATGCAACTTATCTTGAGGAACCATTTTATCAAATCCATTGTTGATGACATCAAACTTTGTGCACTTTTGTTGAAAACTTTCATTTCTTTCCATTTTCCTTTTTAAAGTAGTGAGACGTTGCAACTTTAAACTGTTTCCAACTTGCACTTTTACAGGTTGCTCCGTCCTTTTAATGAACCTTGCTTCTTCTCTCGACATTTCCACTTTGTCCTCAGCATCCTTGAAGCCGTGCTCATACTGCCTTTCCAATAGCAGCTCTGTCGATTCAACAGACACTCGATTCACAGAGACAGAATGCAAATCATCATTATTACTTTTCCAGTTTTTCAATGAGCCACCGACAACCCACCCCAATAGGGTTTTAATGGCAAAGGGTCCACCTCCTTGACTATTAACAGTCCCCCATGGTTCCAGCAACTGAGAAGCGTTAGTTCCAATTAACAACTCCACTTCAGCAGGGATCTCTGGGATGTGAATGTGATCAAGGTAAGACCAGTTTCTGAGGAAGTCCGTTTTGGTTATGTGTGCTACACTCACCGGCATTGTTTTCTGGGTGTAAACATCTGGAAGACTGTGATACCTTTCTCCATTAAGGTTGGATACTTCCAGGCCACTTACAATGTAGGTTGACACAGTTGTTTTGGGACTCATTGTTAGCAGGCATATTCTTGATCTTTTTCCACTCAGGTTCAGTTTTTTCATTAAACCTTCTGAGCAAAATGTAGATGTTGATCCATTGTCCAAAAATGCATAGGTTTGAATAACTTTATTGCTGTTTTTTGCTTTCACCTGAACAGGTAGGATTGACAGCATTCCATTGCTTCCGGCCCCTGTTTGACTTCCAAAGGTTTCAGCAGATACAAGTGTGTTACTTACAGCTGACTCAGTCACTTCATTGTCCCATGTGTCACTGGTGCTCACTGACTTATCCACCTTGTTAACATGAACATGTAATGCTGTTGGATGACTTTGTTTGCATTTTTCACAGGTTATGCGCTTATCACAATTGTTACTCCAATGTCCAGTATCAAGACATGCAAAACAAGCTCCTTTTTCCTTTAAGAAGTTGATCTTTTCACGATGCTTGATCTTAGTGAACCTTGGACAATTATTCACATTGTGACGTTGTGAACATCCATCAGGCGCATCTTCAGGCACATCTTGCCCATCATGTGCAGCTGCTTCATTCAATTCAACCTCATCACCTTGTTTTTCACCCATTTTACTTTTGTTTCAAAATACACACAAAACCCGAAACATTTTTCAGAAAAACACACCAATAGTCTTTCAACATAAATAGTCTTGATTGTCTTGTTTGAACACCAAAGCTTTGGATTTTATACGTTCAGTTTGTCTTTTGTGTGCACACTTTTTTTCTTATTTTATTTTCAATGGCCATGTGTTTTATGAAGAGTCAACCCCATTTACCTCTGCTCCTTTGTTGCTTGTAACTTTGCTGCTTTACCGCGTCGCTCCGCCGCGGAGTCTCCAATCCCCGCTTGCTCCACGACCTGCAGCCCAACGCTCTCTCTCGCTCTCCAATGCGATGTCCACGTCCTCCGTCCGCTGCCCTCCTCTGCACCGGCCCCGATCAGACCTCCGCCGCCCGCTCGCTGCTCCCGGTTGGTTGCGCCCAATGCGCCCGCGATGCTCCAGCTGCCGTGGCCGACGTCGATCCCTCTCACAACGCTCTCCAGTGCGTTGTCCAGTCCACGTCCTCTGTCCACTGCACCGGCCCCGATCCGTCCTCCGCCGCCCGTGGCTGCTCCCGGCGTCTCCGCTGCCTTTGCTGCTCTCGGCTGGTTGCGCCCACGCGGTGCACCAGCGTCTCCGCTGCCGAGACGTGTCCGCGTTCCACAGCTGCGCCGTCTGCGGATCCTCGCTGGCTTGCGCTCCGTTCTGTTCCCTTTCTTGCCTTGACTTGAACAGAGCCGTGGCGTCAGGGTAACTTCTTGTGCATAACTCACAGAGAAGTATTTTTTGACTTGCTATGCAGACGCACCTTGATTATGCACTCGCGGCCTCGGCTGATGTTTTCTTTGCTCCCGCTTTGTCCGTTAAGTTGTGTCTAATAAATGATAGTCTTGTCTGCGAAACTTTGTTGGATATGTGCAGATCCATTTATTTTCAAAACAATAAAACAAAATGTATCGAACAAAGAACTCAAAATGCCGCCAGCCTGCGGTCAAAAAATATTACACTTCCGGTGCGCCACACCTGAACTCCCAAGTGGGCACCTTAAATGTCCTCTACTTAATACCCCACAGCGCCACTCAGGCGCACTGTGAAAATGGCTCCACCACCTTGGTTCTGCATTGGTTCTCTCTATGTTTTCCAGCTTCCTCCAAAAACATGTGCACTCAGTTGAATAGAGCTTCTACATGTATAGTGGTATAGTTAATGGATGGACAGATGTAGGTTATTACATTTTAAGTTTCAATATGAAAGCTGTTGTAGGGGGTGACAGCTCAAAAAGAGTCTGTTAAGGATTTTCTGTGTCACCAGCTCTTTGTGTCTTTACCTAGACAGCATTTTACGTCTGATCACAAACATTGTATGACCTTTGGATTTAAAAGCAGCACAATTAGCTCTTGAATGGAATCCTGCCGTTGTTAAAGTGTAACCATCATCCTCTCAGGTCACTTTCTTTATATTATTAGGGCCACGGGCAATCGCACCGGGCACTGGTCAAAATTTTGCATTGAAGTCTATAGGGGCGTTCACACCGGACGAGATAGACGCGAATGGAGCGGCAACTCTACATTGAAAATCAATGTAAATGGCGCGATGACACGCGATTCAGGCGGAGGCGGCGCAAATGGAGCGTCTGGAGCGATGAGACGCGGCGCGAATGAAGCGGCGCGTCTGAAGCGGCGAGAATAAAGTTGAAAATATTGAACTTTTCAGGCGGCATCGCGCCGTGACATCCAATCAGCGACGAGTTCAAGCCGACGACATCACTTCTCTGTACGGTTGTTTACACTCAGAACAACATGAAGGAAAAGCTAATTGTATTTGAGCTGTGTGTGGGCACCGCTGCCGTCTTCTACACAGAGTGGACACACACACACACACACACACACACACACACACACACACACACACACACACACACACACACACAGTGAACCCAGACACGACGGTGGGTGGTTTTCCGGTGTTTCTGAGACTTGTACAGCAGTAGTACAGTGCAGCAACGGTGGTGATATCAGCCATGATTGACGTGGAAAGAGAGCAGGTTGAGATCACCGGTTTTCAAATGAACGGGCGGAGCGTCTAGCGCGAATGACGCGATGGACGCGAATGATCCAAAATGACCAAGCGGCGCGATGGAAGCGTCTGGCGCGATTATATTCGCGTCTATCGCGTCCGGTGTGAACGCCGCTTAAGGGACGGGCGGAAAAAAAAGAGCGAAAAAGACCAATCATTGGAGTTTAACAAATGTCTACTGCTCAGGCATACTTTCACCTAGAGACTCCATTTAAACTTTAAACAGTAGACACAAGTCTTGTGTATTGTCGTATTACTCCACGTTTTGATAGGTCATATAGTTTTTGATCAATCCATGATCAATGACCATGATCATTTTTGGAGAAATTATTAGATTATAATGGGTGTGTATTGGACGGAATGTTCGTGTCAGAGTGGGTGACATCATCGGTTAGAGTGGGAGAGAGTGAAGAAACATTCTGTATTTTTTCTGGATAAACTGTCAGCACGGCCACAATTCACACTCTACACACATAATTTCGGCCACGGTTGTAGACGAGCTCATCCTTGATCTCTTAATCTGCTCAAAATATCAGAGAGACTTACAGAATTTAAACTCTGAGCCTCTAAGTGCGGCCACGTCTGTCTCTGCTCCTCATTGAGTCCAATACAAATATTTTCTGAGAGAAGCAGAACGGCCTGATGTTTTAAAACTGCCAGCGTTGCCAAAATATTTACTGTAGAAACACCAAATCGTACCGACATTTTCAGTAAGTCCTTAGAGCAACGTTGATCTGTGTTTTGTTCTGATAGGAGTTACCGTTTTCTCACCCTAAGCCTAAATGTGAGGCCGGTGCAGAGGCAGAAAATGGCTCTTTTTCTCCACGTTTCTGTCTGTCTCAGCCTGCGGGGGCCCCTATCGCCGTGGTAACCTCTTTGATCCTCAGGCCAGAGCTCGTTAACTTCATAAACAATCCACCTGGCGCTCGTTTAAATGTTTATAAACACAGACACAGCTAAATCAGACTGACACAGGATGCAGCTACTAACTAACTATGTGTCAAGTCAGTCACACACACACACACACAGACTCTAGAGCCAGCTTCATGTGATTACAGTCACACACACACACACAAACACACACACACCTTCATGTGATTAAAACACAGTCAACGTGCAACAGAATTTAAACTTAAACCATGATTTAATCTGGTTTTAAAGTTAAACCTTGTTGGTGTCAAATGCGTCAAATGCCTCTCGTGGGAGCAGCTGATAGAGTCCCCCCCAGCTGAAAGCAGCCCACCCCACCAGCCAGAGGGTCCAGGACCATAGGGACTGCAGTGGAGGAAGGCTGCCTTAGAACCGCCAAGACAGTCTCACAGACCGTTTGTGTTTTTCTTATATAAATTACTTTGTTTACATCAAACCTACTGGTCTCTCAGTCCGTGACTTTTCCTAAATATATGTGTTTGATGGTTTCTGAATCTTACAACTTATTAAAATGAAACACACTCGATTTCTGAGCAATTATACCTCGGACCGCCAGCAGCGGTCCCACAGACCGCTGCATATAAACGGCAGTTATAGATCGCTGTGTCCAGCTGTGATCACACAGCAATTATTACAATGTTTCCATTTTGCCGTTGTCGCGCTTCTTTTTTTCACTTATTGTTTTCCTATGTGGCTATATTTATTTTTATATGAGGAGAGTGAAAGAGAGAGAGAGAGAGAGAGAGAGAGAGAGAGAACACGAACGAGACACCGGGTGTATATGGGCAATAACTGAAACAGGCCGGTTAGAAAAGAAAAAGGAAAATCAGAGAATACAGGATATGTCCAGGAGACTCATCGGGACGTGAGGGAGGGGGGATCGGTTGGTGGCTCAGGTAGTGATGAGGACATTGTAAGCTGCATCTGTCAGATATACGCATCTGTCAGCTGTCAGCTGACGTGTGCTCCGTGCAGATGTAACGGAGGTGCGCGGACTGTCTGTGTAACGGAGGTGCGCGGAGCTCCGTTACACAGACACTTCACAAACTTTATTTTGTGGGCTCAGGACAGACTAGATCATGATTAGTCTGTGTTAGATATAAAGCGCCATATATATAGCCTACTCACTCTCGTTTATAATGATTATTGAATTATAACGTAATAATAGCCTAATTATCTCGGCTGCTGTCCAGTCCGGTAATAACGGGTTTCTGTGGGCGTGGAGCCTAAACTACGTAATATCCAGGTAGAACAACTGTAAAACACTGGAGTTGATAACAAACAGGCCTAAAAAAATAAAAATCCAGTGAACAGCGACATCGACTCTTGACATGAGAGCAGCACACGTGTCCAGATGCGTCACTTTCAGCTGTAGGCAGAAGTGTGTGCTGTAGGTGCAACAAGCGGTGCTGTAACATCACTCAGTCTAACCCCCCAACCACATCCAATCAAGACCCCAACACAACATAATATGAAGAAGGACTAACACTACTAAAAATTAAATCTTATTTTTTCCACTTACAGAACTGTTTGCGACTGGAAACAATGTAATTACACGTGACGGTCTGGGAGACCGCTGTGGGGTTTTAAGGGGGATTAGAATGTTGGCGGTTCTAGTGTTAACACCCTGCACAATGGCACCCAGTACACAGAAGTTAGACAGGACCAGTCAGCCCATCACCTGGTCCGTTCAACAAATCAGTTTATGCTACTGTGATTTATGTAGCCTAGTTAAATACTACAGTAATCATCATAGTGTATTGGCAGGAAAGACCATTTAAATCTGTATCAAATATCGATTAATGAATTAATCGATAATTTGCATGTTGGTCTTGGTTAAGTACCACCTCGAAAAAAAAAACAATGTTTTGTTGCTTAAGCTATTCAGTCATTCAATGGTATACTAAAATCCATGTGGAAAAAAATGCTTCTCACTGTTCTCAGGTCAAATATTTATATGCGATTAAAATGCAATTAATTGCGATTAATTAATTACAAAGCCTCTAATTAATTAGATTAATTGTTTTAATTGAGTCCTGGCCCTATTACACAAGACACACACACACACACACACACACACAGGTAACCTAATGTGGTTACAGCTCCTCCATATCAGTGCTTATAGAAAGATGATCATGTGTCTGTCTGATCAGCTCTGTCTTGACCTTAAGATCGTGGGTTTGATTCCCATGTTGACAGAGATGGCACAACCGGCAGTAGCCCCGTGGCCCATTCAAAATTTCCCGAGAGGAAATTTTCTAGTATCCCTATATTATAGTCGTATCTGTGCATATTTGATCAGTTAGAACAATGCACAGGATCTGAAGCTCTTTGTAGTATAGGCACATTTCATCTGTACAGCTGTGATTCTGAACAAATGTTTAACTTCCCTTTTTCTTTTTCCTATATTCATGACTTCATTTCCATAATGGAACCCAATGATTTATTGCTACTTACAGTTAAAATATCATTACTATCATCAGTTTGACAGCATTCATTTTTATTATAATGCCCTATACTTTCAGTTGACAGTCACACATTTGCTCTCTACACTTTTCTCTCTGAAGTTTTCGGCTGCACGTTTCCCCTCCCTCCCCTCCTCCCCCTCCCAGCCTCTATCTGCCGAGGACTGTCATTACTCCGGGGCCTACGTGGGAGTTGCCTCTGTGAATTGTCGTTCACGTGGAAACGATTAGTCTGGGCCTCTGTGGCTGAACCGCAGCCGTACACCTGAACGGAGAGGACTTCATCCCGGGCTGAGGTGTGGGGCAGACTTGTCTCCTGTGGCTCCATGAAAGCTGCCCTGTCCTGGACCTCACAGTATTGCTCTGGTCAACTCTCTCCCCCACTGCTACCTCCAGGCGCTGCAGCCCACTGACTTTTACCTGCCGTGCCTTGGGAACCATCCTGCAACCTCTCGCCTCCTCCTTATTCTTCATCATTCCTGCCCCCCCCCCCTCTCCCTTTTGTAAAAAGCACTTACAAATGACCACTTAGAGTGTGAAACAGCTGCTGAGGAGCAACCAAATAAAAGTCTGTGGGAGGAAAATCAATCAGGGCGTATTGACAATTTTAAATGAATGTGAAGGCAGAAATTCTTCACAGTCGTTGCCTTTAACAAGTGATATAGACCTGCTTTTTTTTTTTTCCTCATTCAATGTAAATGGAGCGACACATCAAAGCGGGTTTGATATTTAGATTATCACTTGAGTTCAATAACAGCAGGTAGCGTCAGCTCTGACCCTGTTTACCGCAGAAATTAATGCTTCGTAAAGCAGCGGGAGAGACAAATGATTTCAATATCGCAGCCGCTGTGCTGTTGTGGCAAAGGTGCACAACTCATCTTTTGTTATGAGATTAGAAGCAGTTTCACCAAAGTCTTCACAAGATGAATCCCATTAAAATCACAATTTCAATCTCATTTTCATGATAACCATCCGGCTGTATTTGCATTAGTGGGGGGGGGTTATCTCTCGCAACAACCCAAGCACTTCTAATGCATCAGCAAATGACAAGGCAGTGTTTCAACAGCAGATGAGCTTTGCTGTGGGAGGGAGGAGTGATGTGGAGAAAGAAATGCAGAGTCAAGCTCAAAGTGATCTGCTGAAGGAACTGCACTGTGCCGCGTGTCACCGTACCTGACGAGCTTCAAGAGGCCGATTCCGTACGCTCAAAGTTTCCTATTGAAGGCTTTGGTCAAACAGTTTTGTGGTTTGGACATTTAAAGACAAGGCACAGGTTGAGCTGGCTAGTAGCTACAACATGATAGTTGAAAAGCACAAATTATGGCCTTAATCCGACATTAAAGGGACATCAAAAACAGATAAAGTATTGTAATATATTATATGATGAAAAAAACAAAAACAATAACTAAATAAATACATTAACCCTCTACTGCATGAAATATTACTAAGGCATGGTAAAAAATGTTTTGCATGTTTTTATTACTTAAAATTGTCTAAATAACAGAAATATTTTTAAAAAATCGTAATTTTTTTTTAAAGGGGGGGGTCGTTGGTAAATTGTTGCCATATGGAACAACAATATGCAATCGTGGAAAGTCCCATAAAATCAACATTTTTGACCAAAAACTAATTTTATTTAAAGAAAAACTCAACAAATCCATCTCATACTCAACCAAAACCAACAAACAAACATTTATACAATAAAAACATTGTATAATTTCATCAGTTATCTAAAATGTCTGAGAACCTGGAACCTGGAACCCGTCTCAATGAAGTACATTGAATCACTCATTTTATTTCATTTCATTCAGTTATCTAGAACAGTGGTCCCCAACCACCGGGCCGCGGACCGGTACCGGTCCGTGGATCATTTGGTACCGGGCCGCAGAAAGATGAAATGAAAATGAAAAAAAAATAAAATTGTTTGTTTCGTCTATTTCACACTTCCGGTCGTTTTATTTTGAAAATGTTGCCACTTCCGTTCGTGCATCTTCCCAGTGCTGCGCAGGCAATTGACTGGCAGGCACAAACGTAAAAGAGTGAAAAACACACATCGCCGGGCCGGGAAAAACTCAATAATGAGACGACAGAAGACCCGACGCCTTCCAACAAGAAGAAAGCTGTTCTAAAAGAAAAAGCATGAGTCCTGTTTAAATTACGGGTTCATTGCAACAGGTGATTCACATGCTCCAAGCTCCGCAATGTGTGTGCGGGACCCGGCCGGCTCTCTGCCGCTTCATCACTTCACAGAAAACGTATCTCCCTGCGTTCTGGATTTAAGCAGAAAAGCACGGAAAACCTGCTTCCATTAGGCTACAAACATTATGTTTGTGAAACTGAGTTTTCTGCAGCTTCAGCAGCAAAACGAGATGACAGAGTAGACAGGAACCGAGATGACAGACGGAGCATCACCCCCGGATGACTGATATTATTATTGTGATACTATATTATGGTGAGTTGTAACAAAGAATGTAAACGTAACAGAAAACTAGGCTATGGGAACGTGTAGTCCTGTTTATACAGTAATACAGTAGGCCTACATGTAATGTAAACAGGAGAACGTACGCTACCCCCCCCCGAAGAGAACGACCACCGCAAACACCCCCCCCCCCCCCGGGCCGCGGTAAAATTTTCCACCGGTGACCGGTCCGCGGAGATAAAAAGGTTGGGGACCGCTGATCTAGAAGATATAAGTACAAGTCCATTAATAATATGTTACAAAATACCTTTAATCACAAAATATAAAAAAAATATAATGTTTTTACCTTTAAAATAAGAAAAGGTTGCAAACAAAGTCTCAGGGTAGGTTCATGCTATGTAAGTCAGTGGGACTCCATTGCATTGAATGCACCAGGAATTTTCCATATTTGCATACTGTTGCCATATGGCAACAAATGTATTTTAGCATATTACAAAAATACTATTACATCAAAACTGAATTAAATGTTAAAAAAATAAAGTTTACTTTCCCCAGATAGTGATTTCAATTTTTTATTTGATGAAAACTTTCCAAAATTCTGAATAAAAGACAGTCTTTGGGAGCCCCACACAATGATGTTTACATGGCAAATGTCCATGAGCAAAAGGGACTGGCAAACAGGATATCTTGGTCATTTGACCTCATAAATTGTATGTCTTTCATGAAAAAAATGTTTTTGTTAGTACAGTGAAGGAATGGGGAGAAACACTTTCTTAGACTCGACCTCAGAACCAGACTTTTATACTGCAATGAATGGTAAACGAAATCCTTAGAATTCAAGCCAAAGGTTAATCTGCATCGTATATGTAGCGGGTGCACTACTTTTCAGGGCAGTGCACCTGACCTATCCAGCATTTTTACCTCCAGTAACATGACTGAGCAGTATTTTTATTAATTTCCCACGCTTCCTGTTTTGTGACTTTACGGATATGTCGATTGAAAGTGTTTCAGTAGCCTACTGTTAAAAAAATCACAGTGCAGTGTGTTTTGTTGTGAGGCTGAAAAAATGACAATGACAGCTCACAGTACACACCTCTATTCAAATACAGTGATATTTTATAAGATGACCACCTTGTGACAGCCTTCAGCTGCTCAAGGTTTACCTTCAGTTGTATCCTGTATGTGACAAATTATTCACTTATTAGCTGAGAAAGACCGTGAGATGCTGTGGAAAAGTCTGATAAAGCAAAAGAGAGGCTAAGGTCATTGTGTGTACTTTCTTTTTTTATCACAAAACAACAATCTAAACTTAAGATCTGCTTGTTTCGTGTTTGTTTTCATGGTTTTGTGAGGTTTATTGCACACTGACATATTTTACATCTGGTAAAACACATGCTCTATGTGCTACTCAGGCCAGGCTTCATCACATAGGCTATTGTAAGTGTGGTAATTTATAACCCTGCATCAGGATCTATTTTTTTGATGATGGCAGAGTTTCTAAATAAAGTTAGAGAGTAATAATGAAGCAGGCCATACATCAGTAGTTTGGAATAAGAAAGAATAGGAAAAAAGCTTCAGGGTTCATTATGGCGCAAATGGTGTGGATCCTTCACCACGAGCCCTAATGCAATATATCACTGGATCAAAGTTTAATTAGAATTTCCATTTTTATTTATCTATGCTGGCAGAAAGCAGAACGTAGTCTTTGAAAAATCATGGCGGTGCCAGAGGATATTTCCCAAAGCAAACCTCTCAAAAAGATAATGAAAGTTGCCTTGACAGTGGAGCCAATCCCAACTGTAATGGAAATTCTCCCTTCAGCACTCCTGCTAATGCCTTTTTTACAATAGATAATTCAAGGAACCACTCTTGGATTGCCACAACAAGCCGCAAATATGAAAGAACACAGTCACATGATACAGGATGGATCCTTAAGAACATACACGTTTAAAGGGGGGGAAGCTTGAGATTTACTGAGCACGGTAATTGACCTAATTGGCTAATAATAGCCACCAATTACCAAGCTGAAGAAGCTCATCAAATAATAACTCAAATCCTTAAAAATGAAGGAGTGAATTACAGAGCTATTATGGGTGTGGTTGGCGGTGGGTACATAGAAGACATTTTACATGCTGGTAATTGGCAAATAATGGCAGGAGGGAGAAGAGCGAGACGGTAGGACTTGTCCCCTTCCCTCGACGGACCACCAACTCATTATTCTTGTTCAGTGAGGTGGAGAAACACCCCTTTCTTGGGAATATCCGCCAGCCACACACACTGACAGAGTGCACACACACAGATCACGCACCGTTCCTGCGAGACGGTCCAAGCTGATTGTTGTGTGAGAGGGAGTTTTAAGCGGAAATAAAGCAGCTAACGCCGTAATGAAACAGCTCTCCTTGGGGGGGGGGGGGGGCTTGTAGAAAAGTCAATAGAATCTAAAGGTAACATGGATGTGCTTGGAACATTTCCACCTGGCATCATCACTAATAACATTGTAGTTTATTTTATAATCTTTTTGCATAAGTTCAGCACTTTCATTCAACATCCTGGCTGGCAATTGGCCTGTCTCACCCTTATAGTCTATATCTGGCCCAGCGCTATCATAATCACCAGGGACAGCATTTTCCTCACTTTGAGGGACAGGCTAACTGCAATGTTGAATGCTTCACCTGGAAAGGTTTGCAAGGTCCAATATACAGTGGCAAGACAAAGTATGTGAACCCTTTTCTGCATTGATTGCTTTGCTTTCCTTTGCAGGCCTGAAGTGTAACACTCCACAACACTAATGGGAGAATGTTTTGTGGACTGATGAAACTAATGGTGAATACCAATTCCTATCTTGTCCCTCATTCTCAAAAATGTGCACTTCATGAAGTGCTAGTGTTGTCCCGATTCTCAGACTGTTAAAGGACAATTCCAGGCGAATTCAACTCGGGGGTGTATTTTCCTATCATTTTAGGTCTAAAAGAAGGAATCTGAAGATTTTCAGTTTAATTTCTCCTGTTTTGCGGTAGTTGCGTCTGTCCCTGCATCGCCACGGCAGCAATGAATGGGAGTGGATGCAAGTTCCGCTGTTTAGACTGTTTACATCCCTCAAAGCCGCAATTTTTTTCCACAGACAGCGTCAGATGGCGACTCAAACATGCACCGAGAAGTTTATTTACTTCAAGCAAGCCGACATGTTTGTAAAACTAGATCTAATTCAAAGTCTCCCAGAGTCTCGCGCGAGCCCGAAGTTGCCGTGCGCGGTGTGTTCAGGTGCAATGGGAGCTACCGTATGTGTCATAAACACAGGAATATCAACTCTTTACTTGCTTGAAGTGTACATTTTTTTTCCACAGACAGCGTCAGGTGGCGACTCAAACATGCGCCGAGAAGTTTTTTTTACTTGAAGCAAGTAAAGAGTTGATATTCCTGTGTTTATGACACAAACGGTAGCTTTTCCCACTGCGCCTGAATACACCAGCACGGCAACTGGGTCTTGCGCCAGACTCCGGGAGACTTTGAATTAGATCTAGTTTTACAAACATGTCGGCTTGCTTGAAGTAAATAAACTTCTCAGTGCATGTTTCAGTCTCCATCTGACGCTGTCTGTGGAAAAAAAATGCGGCTTTGAGGGATGTAAACAGTCTAACCAGCGGAACTTACATCCACTCCCATTCATTGCTTCCGTGGCGATGCGGGGACAGACACAACTACCGCAAAACAGGAGCAATTCAACCGAAAATCTTCAGATTCCTTCTTTTAGACCTAAAACGATAGGAAAATACACCCCCGAGTTGAATTAGCCTGGAATTGTCCTTTAAGTTGAGGGACAAGTTTAATGGCTATAGCCCGCCGTATTGAGATTCTCCCACACCACCCTTGGGAGCAAGGGCAGTATTTTCTTTGTTAATAGAGATATGATTATTACAAAAAAACATTGTATGGCCCATTTTATGGATTATTCATTGTTGCATACCATTCATTTTTTTATTTTACGGTCTTTTGTCACATAAACATCATCTCAAAGGTGAAGTACGCTGGAGGGAGCATCATGGTTTGGGGCTGCTTTGCTGCGTGCCTATGTTCCCTCAGCCCTATGTTCCCTCTGGACTCTCTCTACCTATCTGGACTCTGTCTATCTGGCCTGTCTAGCCTCTACCTGGTCTTTTTACTAAACTTAACCAACTCCTTTCTTCATTGCCTAAACCCAACTAATGGTGGGACCAAAGGGCTGTGGGAATAGGGCCTAATTTTCAGTGACAACAAAAGTTAGAAATGAGGGAACATAGGGCTGAGGGAACATAGGGCTGTGGGAACATAGGGATGACCCCGGCCTTGACAGTTTGCCATCATTGTGGGCAAAATGACTTCCATCATTTATCCAGGCTTCTACAGGATAATGTAAGGGTTCATCCTGAGTGTTGTGCAGTTCTGATCAGCAGCTACAGGAATTAAGTTGTTGCTGCCAAAGGAGGTTCAACCAGTTATTAAATCCAAGGGTTCACTTATTCTTTCCACCAGCACCGTGAATGTTTAATGGGTATGTTCAATAAATATAATAAATATTATTCAGTAATTGTTTGTGTGGTATTAAATTAAGCACATTGTGTTTGTTTATACTTGTGACTTAGATGTAAATCAGATCATACTAAATGGCCAAATAATGCAGAAAACTAAGAAATTCCAAAGGGTTCACATACTTTTTCTTGCCACCCGCACTTTAACTCAGTACCCTGCCCCCAGACTTGGCACTTTGACCCGACATGGCACTTTTGAAGGGACTTGGCTCTTTTTAACTATGACTTGGCACTTTAATACTTTTTATACTTTTAGAAGTATCTGTTTATGCCTCTCTCATGCTGTGATTTTATTTATTAATTTATAAAATGTATTAATTAATTGCCTTTCTCTAACCTATTATCTTTTTAAATGAATGTTGACTGCCTCTCGTATTGACTGTTGCTGTTTTTGACAGCTCGGTCTCCCTATATGGGGATAAATAAAGGTTTCAATCAATCAATCAATTAAAATCAATCAAATACATATGTCAATTCTAGACACATTAAAGATGTTGTGTGCCAAAAAATATCTATGTCAACCTTCTTTACTGACCGTCTGTGTTGGGGATTTGATGCGGCCATCTTCCTTGGATGGTGCAACCAGGAAGTAATCAGCTCTGATCATGTCACAATTTACACCAAACCACACTGAAAATGTGTTGATTCTCCATTCACTACCATTTTTAGGACCTTTCAACTGGAAGTGTTTTTGTTACAGTCACTTTTGTGACCTATGGGATAAACGGGACAGGAAACATGAATGTGCTTGGAATGTTTCACAGCAGCCCTGATACACCTGACACATTACCGATCATCCATCCATTAGCAACACTGCCTGGTGGAGCTGGTCTCAGGTGACGGTCGGCAAGTGGCAGTGGACTCCCAGGAGAGGCCATCCCGAGGCCTGACAGATTATCAAAATTGCAGTTTCCCCAGTCGCTCTGTTGTTGATCTGACCACAGTGGGATGGCAAAATGTGTTCATCTCTGAAGGAGTGAGGATGTGGCGGCCACCTGCCGCTGTAGGGCCTGCTCTGTGTTTTCCTCCCTTGTTCGGTGTATGTATGTGTGTGTGTGTTTGTGCTTTGTGCAGTGGTGTAACTTGGGAGCACCTGGCCAAGAACAGGCAGTCTCAGCCTAACTCTCTCTCTCTCAGGACCTGGTGCATCACACTGTAGCTTTGTCGGCTTCGGCCTGATTCGTTTCATTTTTGCATTGTACAACACCTTGCACACATCACCACATCCCACACCCATCTACAGACATATTGATATTCTTACTCACATCTTATGTTGTTATGATTTATTAGCTTTATTCAAATAAACATTGTCATTCCTTGCCTCTCTCCATATTTTGTAATGGCTACGAGCCGGTCATGCCACCTCATTGCAGACTTTGTCCTAAAATAGACATATTATGCCCATTTTCTACAAATTAAAATAGTTCCCAGGTCCCTGCCCTTCTACCTGTATTATGCAAATTCAAAAACTAATGACATAATTGGATGATAACAGAGGGAACAGCTTTTGTGTAGGTGTATGTATGTATGTGTGTGACGTGTATGTATATGCGCCATTCCGATCAGACTGCTTATGGTTTTTAATAATGAAATGAGAAATGAGGGTGCGGCAGCTATAAGCTTTGCTTCAGCCGCAACCCTTTTCGACCAGCTGTATAGTATTTGTTACTACCTTGAATTTGTTCTGTTGAAATTTTGATGCTGTGATCGAAATAAACACTCATTCATTCATTCATTCATTAAAACCACATGGATTCCAACCTCAGGAGCTTGGAAATTACAGAATTTTTTTTTTTTTTGGTCAATTCTCAGAAAGGCAACCAAACACAAGAGCCTTTAAAAAGTGATATTTCCATGAGTCCCCTTTAAGATTTGATTCTTGTAGTATCAAAGAAAAAACGCTTCGTGGTCACAAAGGGAAAACTATTGAAGGTAAACACAAGGACGCACACAAAATTACACATTTTTAGGACCAGGCAGTGTGAAACTAGTGGCTGCTGAATGGAGAGTTTGACCTTCATGGCTGCTTCCACCGTGGAGTTTAATTACTCATGTTCATGTTGTGTGTCTTATTCCACCATCAATCACGACTATGACTTAGAACAAATGGCCTCTGTAAGTGGTTCAGGAGCAGGGTCTCCTCATGCACACGTGTTGTGGTTTTGGAAAGTGTGACATCATCTGCAACTATTCTGAAAACTTGTATGCAACTCTTAATGATTGATGTGGGCACAGATACATTGCGGCTGTGTTTCTAACTACAGAGTCCTGATCTTATTTTGTATTTTTATGAAGTTATTTTAGGGGCAATTTTTGGTTTTAGTGTTTTGTGTAACTAATGAACCATAGAGTAGACAAGCTGCTTCTTGTTCAGACCAGCTGGTTCATGCTCAGTGAATGGTCCTGCATATGCAGTAAGTGTTTTTAGGTGTTTTACAGAGCTAAAACAACAACGATGAAAGTGTCGTTGTGTTACTGTGGCTTCTCCATGAGATCACAATCCTCTAAAGGAAGTTTTTGCAACTGCTTTATGACCAAATAAATACATGGAGATCATAGTGTATACAATAAAGATCCCATATTATAGAGGTAGATGTGAGTGTGTTGTTTGATTATAAAGAGGTTTAGGTTCTAATTAGGAGTGTGACAGTATCAAAGTCTCAGTGTTCAGAAACTGAGCCTTAAAATGAGCTGTCAGGACGTCTGTAACTTTGTGATGTCACAACAAAGCAGTCATTGCTCTCAGCCAGGTGCCAAGCCCCACCCACCTGGACTCACCCTCCAACCTTGCAGGATTTGGTTTCACTCTTACTCGAAAACTTGAATTAAATCACTCAGACATCAGTCATCCAACCAGAAGAGAGGCTCAGAGCCTCCTCTCTTCTGATTGGCTCACTGAAAGAGGAGCTGGAAACTACATTGACACCCTCAAATATATCTTCTTATGAATTAACACTTCAAATAAAACTAGAAAAGTGTAAAACATGGACCTTTAATCCACAAGTCATTATTATATGTTTTAATACTTTTTGGTATTTACAGTAAATTCAAATACTTTCATGTATAGTTTTTTATAGTGTAATATTACTACTTATAATAATGAAAATCTATTTATTTTTTCTCAAATGTGAAAGGAGTGTCGCCCCAAACGCTAAATCAATCATACCATAACACAGCCACCCAAGAATATTGCATTATTGAAATTGTTTTTCTTCATGTATCCAAACATACAAAAAAAACAAAAAAAAACCTCAGCAGAGGTACACAGTGTGCTTGTTTGTGTCTGTATCTGGGCAGATCTGAGGGAATACACTTCTCTTCAGTATGTTTGAAGTGCTGTATATGTGAGATGCTTCTGATTTATCTCTGCACTGGAACATATCAGAGCAGGTCACATCATTTGCATGCAAAGATAAACAAAGTGAGATAGGACTGTACTGCGGGGAAATTTGTTTCGGAAGCAACAAGGACACGGAGCCGAGGAGGCGAGGACATGTAGAGTACATGAGAACAAACCAGAGATGAAGACGGAAACACTTCTCCACCGCCACACGCTCCTCACCTGTGGGACCTCTGCTGCTGCTCTCACATGACTATTCACTCTGCTTTCAAATGTCAGTATTAATGTTTCTATGTTTCATTTTCATCTCGTTTTGTTAGTGTTTCACTCTATTGTGCAGGACTGTGCACTCCCACACACATCACATTCTAGTCATACATGGTTTATACCCCGGTTTGTGATGATGCCATCTCAAGACAGATCTCGCCCCCACCCCATCCCACCCCTCCTCTCCTCTTGCCATCTTATCTCTGTTCCTCTGTCTCTATCTCTCTGCTAGTCTCTGATCTGCTCTCTATTATCTCTCCCAAGAACAAGCGCATGGTGACAGTGTAGAGAAGGTTATTTCAAAATGCAATCTGACACAGGTGAAAGATTACCTCCTTCAAACTGTCATCCATTACAACAATCTGCCAGGAAACATCAGGGTGGCTCGGCCTCCATAACCAATCCAATGCAAACTTAAATGCTCAATCAAGACTCCGGTTGTAGCACTGTTATCATCATCATCTTCATCATCATCACCACTGATATAACTGCCTGTTAAGTTGTGTTGAGCTTTAACCAGCCCTCCCTCTCGTCCAAATGCCTGCTCCCTTCCAATAACATGGACAGCGCTCCGTCTTTCCAAAAAAGTCCCCTGAATGTAATAACTATGATGTCGTTCCCTGTAATTCAGTCTTATGCAGGAAATAAACTCATAATACAGAAAAGTATTACAAAATGTTTTGTGCCACTGTTGCCAATTTCTAGTAATATTACACCAGAAAAATGATAAATGTTGCAGAGTCATGTGATTCTGACGATGATTCATTCTGTTCCCCTTTGTTATTGTATTGCATGCTAGTATGAGTTTTGAAAAATTACTAGAATTGGGAAAAATTGTTGACCTGTGGTAGAATGATGGATCTGCAGCAGACTGGCCTGTATCGTCTCTACCTGACCGGGCCGACGGAGAGGACAGACGAGGTCTGCATGGATACATCCCATCCACTTTTTGGTGGAGTTCCAGCTACTCCCCTCCGGTGGCATGTATAGATACCCCAATATCAGAACCAACCGAGCAAAAAACTCATTTATCTCCACAGCAATAACTCAATTAAACAAGATGTGGAAGCGATGGGGAGTCTGGGGCAAAGCCTGGACTGGGGGATGTGTTTCATGCAATTTAAATATCTGCCTTGACTACAGTATGATGGTGGTATAGACAATTTTTAATATGCAATAGATTTTCTGACATTTTTTAATCTTGCCTCTGACAAATTTGTCATAATACAAATAAAAATAACTGAGAGTAACAAAGAAATTGTAAAAAAACAAAAAAAAACTAAATTCAAAGGCAAAAAAAAAAAAAACTAAGCGAGCAAAAACTTTCAAAACTAATTAAAACTAAACTAATTTAGGGAAAAAAGTAAAAAAAATAAAACATACAATCTAATGAAAAATCCAAACTTATTATAACCTTAGTGTGTGAGTTAATGTTGCTTCCATTCAAGCACTTTGAGTGATTGATAAGTCAGTGCAGTCTATTTATCATGAAATTCAAAGAAGACAAATGTCAGGTGTAGACTCTTATTTTGAAAGGTCCTCCATAATGAATGCAAACTTATTTTAAACAGCACTTCCACAGTATCTGATTAACTAGGACTGCTGTACAATGGACACAGATGCCACCGAGGCTCTGTTAACACCAAAGCTTGGTGTTTCGGTGCTGGCATACAATTAGAGCCTTTTGTATTGAGATGCACATGCAAATGTATTCAAATTAAAAATGCTGATGTTTTATCTTACTGCTTTGCGAGCCAGTAAATCTGTTGTGTTGAATCGGACCGAAATTAACCGAACGCTGGGGGGAAGCTGGCCATTTAATAAGGAATAAGAATAACCTCGAGGTTTCAGAGCAAACGCAGGAGAGATTAGAGAGTCACTACAATATTGCTGAATTGCTGACAGCGCTGATGTGATTACAGATATGCAGAATTACGACTACTTATCTCCAAATGTCTATAATTAATATAATGTGGATCTCAATTGATACTGCGTTGCTTTTGGTAACAGAAGCGTTTGTCAGGTCATTTTAATGAAACCAATTTGATTCTTGAAAGAAACTGGGAAGAGAATAAATCTAAACGTGCATGTGTGTGTGTGTGTGCATACATGTGTGTATTGCCGCAGAGCTGTCCACAGAGAGCTGACATTGGCTATGTTGAGAGGTATGTGTGGAGGAGGTCATCTGAGGAATTTAGGTGCACTGAGGGAAAAAAAATAAAACAAAAAGAGACCCTCACTGAGCAAGCTGCTCCAGTTCACTCAGCCAGCCATGTGAGGAGAGAAGGAGTTGAGGGGTGAGAGGTGGAGAGAGGTGGAGGATGATGAAACAGCATGAGAGCAACTAAAGTTCAAACACTAGAACACAGGGAGTTCAGTTTCTAGGAGAAAAAACCTCACCACACATCTCTCTAACATACATTACATGTAAGAAAGAAGAATGGAAAAAAAAATAGCTGAAAAATACAATGCAAATTAAAAGAGTTTGGAAATACTTAAAAAGAAAATTTGAAAAGTTACATTAAGACGGAGACACGAGAAAAAGGGGAAAGATGGTTCATGAAGTACATTCAAGGTTTAGACAAAGGTTGTGCACGAACACAGGTCAAAGGTGTTGAAAGTGGGAGAAAGTCTAACATCTTATGGAAGTTAGTTTCAGCTCAGGAGCTGCAGTGCCTAAACACTGCTTCTCCATGTTTAGTTTGAACACTTGAACACAACCCTCCGTCTGACGGGGGGGAAAGGTTGAGAGGGTTCAAATCATCACAGAGAGACGGTCAGAGATGTATTTTTGTATTTTGGTTTGGAGGCTGTTAAGAGCTTTCTAGACAAGCTGCGGCACTTTAAACTCTATTATCTGACATGCTGGAAGTCAGCGAAGAGACCTGAGATCGTCTGTGATGCGTTTGCTTTCCTCACTCTTTATTAGAACTCTAATAATACAACATTCAGAATGAATCGATGCTGTCTGAGAGTTGTTTTGGGGGAGACCTGAGAAAAGACCAAAGTTTGCTGGGGAAGAAGAAAATGTGAATGGGCTTATTGACGCAAGTCTTCTCACATACATTTGTATTAGACATGCCAAAAAAATGTGCAGCCAGCCAGTGTCACTTTATCTGCATTTCAATGCAGACGTCAAAGGACTTGAGCCTCCTGAGGTATTGATGAGATCAGTCCAGTTCAATGTCCAGGCACACACATATGTATTTAAAGGGATAGTTCAACATTTTGGGAAATTGACCCATTGCCATAATCCCTATAGTTTTAGGAGTAGGTTTGTTACCTTTATTTGTCGGTGCAAGCTATTTTTAGAACGGCGGAGCAGAGCCATGAGCTGCTTGGAGCTACGCTAGGGAGGCTCATGGGATTTCTTGGTTTCCCTCATCAAACTCATCAAATACACAATCCAACAACTCCAAAATGCTCTGGTGGACAAGTTGTGACCTGCACATTCACCACGCTATGAGATAATAACGGAATGTTACCATACAGAGTTGTTTTAGAGGCAAATGCAGAGACTGCTTGCTGAAAAACTACCCCCGACAGGAACGTGCATCAGCAGTAGCATGAATTTACCTAAAAAAAAACTCTGTCTCATCTTGTTCTGTTATTATCTCATAGTGTGGTGAATGTGCAGGTCACAACTTGTCCACCAGAGTGTTTTGGAGTTGTTGGATTGTGTATTTGATGAGTTTGATGAGGGAAACCAAGAAATCCCATTAGTCTCCGTAGCTTGCGGCTCTGCTCCGCCGTTCTAAAAATAGCTTGCACCGATAATTAAAGGTAACGAACCTACTGCTATGACTATAGGGATTATGGCAATGGGCCAATTTGCCAAAATGTTGATCTATCCCTTTAAAGGTGCCTCTGTGTGCTTCCATTATATGTTTACTGGTTAAGTGTGGGTGTAGATTTCTAGGGTGTTTTCACACCTGAAGGTCTGAATCAAGGTTGGTGTTTTTGCTACACTGTAACATAAGATTCGATTGGTTCTGGTTTCACTCTGAATTAAAAAATGACATATTGATGTCCTGGCCTCATTACCATAGTATGCTGTGTCTCCCTACACTTGACACTGAATGTCTTGTAAACAGGAGTCACCAAAGCTCTACTCAGACTAGTGAAGTAGGGTTCTAGGAAAGTGAATGAACACGAATGCATTGTGGCAACAATAATTATACTCATATGTCATTGCTACCAGCAGCATCAACACCATGCCCAATATGGAGCCTAGTTTGGATTCTGATGAACATCCTCGTCGTGCAGAGGCTTTATCATCGCCGGCAGGAAAGGAGAAGACGACTGCAAGCTTGCTCCGAGCCCTGCCTCCACATTTTGAGAGACCGCTGGAACTTCCTCTTACAAATTTGTACGAACCATGAGAAAAAAAAAAAAAGAAAAAAAAAAGCTTTTACACTGCAAAATACTGAACCATGGGTTAGTTTGGTCCAGAGCAAGAACACCTCTTTAGGTCGCACTAAATTTCAGGTCTTTGGTCTGGACCATGGTCTTGCGGAGCTTTCCCATCTGTACATTTCGTTTAGATAAAACAGAAAACTCCAAAAGTCTGGACCAAACAAGGTAAGTGCCTCCTAAAAGCCACACACCTTGGTTTTGTCTGTATTCAGAATGAGGCAGTTCTTGTAAGTTGTATTTAACATCCACTGTATCCAGGTAGGACAGGAACTGAGCCAGAGCCGTCCACTTTGCTAGATAGATGTAGAGAGACTGACATTAGCGAGTTGGTTGGCATGATATGACCCCTTTCTTGTTCCATTTTTTACACTTTTTGTTTATAAAGCATCAACCATTATCCTGTAAATGTCACTTGTGGTCACAGTGATGTTGCTGTTTAGCAAAAGCTGTGCAGTGTCGCTTTAGAAGGCATTCAACAAACACATTCCCCCCAAGAGGACTCTGGGTTAAATGTCACCATCTTGAAAAGAGCCTTTAATGGTTTAAACAGTTTTCAGACAACAGAGACTGAGAATAAAATGCTGTGAATAGAGAATTAGTGGATCCTGGATGAGGAGAAAACTCTAATTTGCATGTAATATGGTTTATAAATGCCATATACTTGCTTGCATTCACTACTCATATTGTTTTCTTATAATTTTACTATAATTTACTTTTGCAGAAGTTTACTGAATAAAAGGACAAACTGTTTGTAATTAAATAGGAAAAGAGATAGTTCAGAGAGCATAATTAGTTGAGCTACTTGTGGTTATTTGAAAAGCAGTTATTGATTTCCAGAGGAAGACTCTTTAAAGAAAAGCCCCATTTGAACCCCAGTGAATCATTCATCATTTACTTATTATTGGATTTTTTTCATTACTATTTATTTTTTTATATTATGTTGAATTGCCCACAGACAAATTACATTTTTCTGCATATTCAGCTGACCTGCTGAGCAGTGACTAAAACAAAAAAAAACTCTGGGCAATGTTGGAGCTGGAATCAACTGGAATTCTAACAATTGTACACTGTGTCTGTTCTACCTGTAAGGACAGCTCAATTACAGCTTTCTTTCTAGGAACACTTGTTGAGAATGATTAGTACAAATCTGTTTAAAAACCATCTATTACGCAGCAAGCAAGAGTGACACAGTGAGCTAATGAATATAAGTGGAATTTAGTGCAGCTGCTCCAACGCTGGTCAGAAAAGCTCTATTTATAATTCAACTGTATTAAATTGAAAAACTAAAAAATATCTTTGTACAGTTTTGTCACTGCTTTTGTCAAAGTGTTGGGTTGTTTTGTTAACACAGCTACCACACAGACTAATTAGCTAAAAATCAGCCACCAAACAGAGTGATGGATGCAACAGTTTATCGACTAGGAAATGTTCCTTGTGTGTTTGAGAGAGGAGCCCCACAGCTAAACAGTAAACCAACTGGACTCATTTACATCTCCCAACAAAAGTGTGTGAGTGCTGAGGGTTTGCTTTCAGCAACCAAACCCTCAGGATATGCAAACATGTCCACTTGGTTGTGTGGTTTATGTGTTTTACCACCATCTACTCTGCATTAGTCGCACCAGTCACGTCTTCCTGTGATGATACGGTAACAAATTCTCACAAAGTTTTGGAAACATTCTTGATGATACGCTTTAGTCGAAATCTAAAGTGGTGTCTGGTAAATACTAAATCCCCTAAGAAAATAATATATCAGTGAGGAAAGAAGAATGGAAGGAGAGGTGGATGAAAAAGACAAGCTGCTGAAGGATCCTGACAGTTACAAAGCGGAACTGTGAGGCGACAATTCAGACATCAGACAAGTGCGACAGTCATTCTGCAGAAACATTACTGATAACAATAAGAACAACTCTCCAGTTGTCACTCTCAACAATAGGAAACAATTCTCAAATTCAGATGAGCTATACACCTATGAAAGTTGGAAAGAGTATGCAGGTTGCCATGTATGGATTATGAATAACAGATTCCATGCTTCTACACACAATCCTGATCCTTACTCAACACTGATGCTTGGCCCACATCCTCTGCTGTGCACATGTCCAGTTTACTCCCTATCCCATATCCATCTCCCTAAGTCTGGTTTACCTCATATTTGTTGGACAGAAGTTGTTGATAATCTCTTATATCCTGCTTGGCTGACTTGTGAAGTACCCCAAGGTTCAATCCTTGGTCCCATTCTTTTTCACCCGGTGCATGCCTCCTTTTGGCTCCCTAATTTGCCATTTGTGCACAGATAATATTCAGTTGTATTATTCTTTCAACACAAATGACCTTAGTTAATCCTGCTCTGCTCAACAGTCTAACATCGATCAAGGTCTGGATATCAAACAACATTTCCAGCGGAAATAATTTTCACATTTCAACGAAAAAAAGTTACATCTGAAAAAGAACATTTTTTGCATGGTCAACACATTGATACATTGGCTTGAAGCAGCCAGCAAGTCTTTTGACAAGGATCCTGAGAAGTCATTAAGAAAAGGGAAGGTCATCATCACCATCTTAAACTCACAGTACAGACTTGTAGCCTATATGTTTTATGTTGCATTGCTATTGCTAGGAATCTCCATCTGTGACGCTACAGAAGTTTGCAATAATCTGGCAGTGAATGTGATGTGTGTACGATCTATACCACTGCTGACCCAGGGCACACTGGCTCAGTACTTGAGTTGTTAGCTTCTTATCAGAATGACAATTCTCTGTATGTCTTATGAACTTCAATGTCATAAACTTGCTGACACTACATGGAGTCCCCCAGGGCTCAATACTGGTTCCACTGCTCTTCAGTCTGCCGACAGATCAATGACAGACCACATCACCTTCCCTCCTCACCTGGAGCCTTCAGCCCTGTCAAATCACTGGTTGGATGCATCAGAAACAATAACTGTTAGATGTCCCACAACCACTCAATGGTTACAAGTCTGAGAATATATGTGCTATAAAAAACAAAACAAAGCAAAAAAAAAAAAACAGACTATGGTTAGACCGTGGTTAATTCAGAGTGCTGCTGTTAGAATCACTCCTTTTATATTCTTCAGCTTACCACTCACTTCAAGAATTCAAAGTACACTGTTGTCCAAAGTGACCATGCTCCAGGAGGACTCTCCCAGCCTTTATCTACTCTTTCAGCTCTATTTATTGAAGTTTTGGATGTTGTGGTCCTAGCTGCTGTAAAACCTTGTCAAACTGTATGAGATGTGGTGCAATTCAACAGTGTTAGGAGCAAAATGACTCCTTCTTGTTTCCCTTCGCCTGGTACAGAAATTGCACGGGTCTCTTGAGTTCACCGCATGAATCCAAAAGCATATTGAAGGGAATCCAACCAGGGCTATTAGCTAGCCATTGTCATTGGCCAGGGTATTATGTCCTTAATAGAAAAGGTTCCCCATGATCGTGAGCACTTTTTTCATTCTTCTTTTTTTCTCTATTATATAGATTCCAACCTCTCTCTTGAAAGGTATGTTGCAAAAAGGAGAAAGGAGCAAAGGAGGAAAAAAAGGACATATTTGCCTGTGGAAATATTCTTCTGACAAAATAACATGAATTCAAGTTATGTTCAAGTAATCCAATGTAGTCATCTTTTTTTTTTTTTAAAGAAAAAAATCTTCATGATTTATATCTTGAGGCTCAGATGTAGACTAATGTTAACAGAATCTCTGGCCTGTCCTCAGTGAATGGAATGAATCTGTTTTCTGTTTGTTTGTTTTTTTTGGTTTGGTTTCTTTCATTGTCTCACAATCAGTTCTCTGTCACCACTCTCCACTACGGTAGGTGGACTGCTGTTACTCCATCTTTAGGCGAAGCAAGACTCCACTGTAGTGTTTCCAAGCAAGTTTGTGGTGATGTCACTGACTTAAGGAACAAATTAAGAAACCAAGAATTTGTTTCCTCCTTGTGTGACTGAACACACTTCTTGGCCAGTAGCCAGTCAGCGATCAAGTGTCTTTGTGCTTGAATGCTTGCCTTATGTTTGCTAACATGGAGAGTTGTTATGAGCAGTGCAGTGCAAAATGTGGATCTTTTCTTCCATCACTTGAAAGCACTTCTCAAATGAGCTGAAGAAGAAAAAAAAAAAAAGGAATTATACAGGGCAAAAAGTAAGTGCATGAGAAATCAAATGAGAAGAGTCAAAGTTTTAAGGAGCGCTGGTGAAGTTTCATCAGAAACGGAAGGAGCAGCTGACACAGAGAAGGATGAGGAAGAAAGGATATACAGAAAGAGAAAGAGAGAGCAAGAATTTGGCCGACGTAGAGAGAGAGAGAGAGACAGCAGTCAGCTGGCAGCGTTCAGAGCAGGATGCCCGGTGATTTATCCCACAGTCCTGCATTAGTCAGATGGATGTTGCCGTGCGCAGATTAAGATTAGGATACATTCATCAATGCAGTGGAGAACGCAAATGAATTACAGCTGGGGAGTAAACAAGGCAGTGGCCGTCGGGTGTGTGTGTGTGGAGGGGTGCGATCAATGTGCATAATTAAAAGGACAATATGGAACAGCCATCCGTCACTCCGGCCATAGTGGCGTCCACCGTGAGCTGCAAATCAGCAAGCTGGACCGACGCCCCCCGAGCGTGAACGGAAAAAAAGAAAAACGGATGGATTTATGTTTTCACCAAGAGGTATTTGAAATTGAATTGTGTTCTCTATAATCTAGAACTGTGAGTTTGATCTAACAGCTGTTATCACATCGATATGCTCTTGTTTCGATTTTTTCCGCCTCTCTTTCTGTTTTCCCTCTTCTCATCCCAGGTCCCACATCTCCCAGTATAACCAGCTCTGTGTTGAGCTCCAGTTGCCGCTTCTCAAATCCATCCATACAGCTGCTCCTGGACCTGCTGTATAGACATCGATCCCCGGGCCAGAGGATCTGCTGAGCCCATCTTAACCAAATACTTACTTCTCCTGTTTACGCCCATGTTTTATGCCTGTTTGGACTGGTACCAATCGTTCCCTATTCCAGTGACTTAGCAAGCTTTTATTTTCTGGATTCCAGTCATTAGTTCCATGCTATCTCAATGGTGAGTATAATGCTTGTTGGCTTACTGATAATGGAAGGTTAATTAGTGAAATCTCAGAATCCAGCGACTTTGCAAAAACTAGAAAGGCACTCAGTAAGAGCTCATACTGCAACCAAGGCCAAACAAGTGCAGTCCTACACTGCGAGTCAAACGGCACAAACACAGTACATCAGATTATTTTATTTTTTTCCCAGTTTCTGAACGTCAAAAACTGAAGCCAGCTTCCGGTGGAATTGTATGTTTACGTTTCCTTGGTTTCACTAGTTGTCACAGTTGTGGTAGACGCATGGATCTATTAACACTGGCTTTTAACAATGGATGTCCATTAGTCGATTGTTAAAAGCTGGCGTGGTGATCCATGCGCTTTACACATTTACAATGAAAAAAAAAAGATCCATGTGTTTACCGCGACTACTGTGGAAATGTAAACGTACAATTCCACCAGAAGAGCAAAACCGGCCTACGTTTTTGACATTCAGAAAAGGATGGACAGAGCGACATGGTTACGCTCAAGTGGAAAGAAGAAAGGTTGTGAACAACAGGTGGTGCATCATTGATCATATGACACCGAGGGAGTTCTCTCACATTGTTTCCATTGTTGTTTGCATGAATGCAGCCTGTAGTGGTGTGATGTCATCCATGGCACCGATGCAAGCGAACACGCAGCACAGTGATGCTTTCTTTGCAATATCGGGGGATTTAACCACGTCACTCTCACCTCTCACCTGACTGGCCTCACTTCACTTATCAATCAATCAATCAATCAGGCTTTATTTGTATAGCACTTTTCATGCCCATGGCAGCTCAAAGTGCTTTACATGTTAAAAACAAGCAATATAGGGGACACATATTGGGAGACTTACTGTCCCACGAGGGAAAACAAGACACTTGATTGATTGTATGCCAAACATTAAGAGGGTTACACTGTTTCAGCTCTACCACATGTTCATTCAGCAACTTGACCGGTTAAGTATAGGAAAGTGATACATTTATGTATTTTATATTTTATTTTACCTTCATTTAACCAGGAAAATGACTCATTGGGAGTAAAAAATGTCCTGGCTTTTGATACCTTCTTTTTATAGCTTTTTTTTGGCAATATATAAACATGGGAAAAAAGAAAAGGATGAGCAAATAGAAACAAACATCAGAAAAAGAACATGTTGGATTGCCATGTTTCTATAGTTATTGCTTTATCATCAGTGTGATAGTCCTTATCCTGTTGTTGTTGTATAAACAGCCCATTTCTCCCCATTTTTGTTGTTCTTATTGATTTCTTATCTTGTGAGTCAACTCTTCCATTTCAGTCACAATTTTCAGTCAGTCATCTTGTGTTAGTGGATCTGACTTATACCACTTTCTCCTGATTGCTTTCTTACAAGCTGCTAACAAGATTTTCAGTAAATATCTGTCCTATTACCTTTAATGTTGCCAAAATGCAGTCATAGTCATGATGTAGAAACATCATAGCCCAAAATTATAACAATGATGCACATCTTCCCACAACTTTATTTTAGGACAAAGCCAACAAAAATGGGGATGGTCTACATTTATATCTCCACATTTTCTCCAACATGGCTGTGGTGTAGATGTGTATTTGTTCCTAATATTGGGTGTGACAAAGAATCTAATTAAGTTCTTCCAACAATTTAATCTCCAAGCATGTGATAATGTAGTTGACTGTTGTGTTATCCCAATATGCAACCATTCATCTTCAGAAATATTCACAGCCAGCTCTCTCTCACACTTCAGTTTTACACATGAGGTTGGATTCCCTCTTGTCTCCATTAGATGTCCATATATTGTAGAAATTATTCTAAATGTCTTTGACTTGTAGATTCAAATTATGGTTCCAATTATTGCATTTCTATCTAGATTTATATTTTGTTTTCTTTCTTTGTTGAAAAAGTCCCTTATTTGCGAATATCTGAAACAGTCTTGGTATATTTTGGAAACTTGTGACATTCTTGTTTTAATTACTGCACATATTGCTGTTATTCCATTGGGAATCCATCGTTTAAACATCTGATGAAGAGACCCAGGGGTAAAACACCTGTCATAGGCTATCCACCGAAGTATTCCAAGCGATTTCCACAGTTTGTATTTTTGTACCAAATCAAACAACATTTTTAATACCAATAAAAAAATGACACACTTAGTGGAACATAGATTTCCTACAGCAGCTATTCATTTGTTGATTTCATGCAGAGAGCTGTAATGAAAGAGAGGAAGAGTCGGGGAAATGGTTTACCAATGCAATTTGTTTCTAGAGGTCGGCATGTTTTTTTTTGTTTTGTATCTGGCACTTTCTTTTTTTTGTTCTGGTAGCTTCCCCCTCTCCATCCCATTGTATTTTATGACATTTTAACCATGCAACAGTGACATCTGTCTCTCATTCTAGTCCAGACTGAAATATCTCCACGTCCAATGGATGGACTTAAAATTTGGTCCCAGACTTCCATTTTCCTCCAGTTTTTATTAAAGGGATAGTTCAACATTTTGGCAAATTGGCCAATTGCCATAATCCCTGCAGTTTTTGGAGTCTATATTGTAGATATTGTAGACCCAGGGGTAAAACACCTGTCATAGGCTATCCACTGAAGTATTCCAAGCGATTTCCACAGTTTGTACCAAATCAAACATCAATTTTAATGTAAATTCAGTCACAGTATCCACCTGTTCAAAACACACACATCATACTTCTTTACATGCTCGTGCATCTCCAAGTTTCGAGTGCAGTGCTTTGATTCCAACGTTTGTGAAGACGCAGGAGAGGATAGGTCACACTGCAGGCGACCCTACTCCGGTTTGTTATGGCTGAGATAGGAAAGAGCCACTCACACAGGTCTCAAATGGACAAGGAGCTTTATGTATGTGTGTAAACAACAACAAACACTTTCCCCTCCTTTTAGTAGCCTCTATTTTATATGGATATTTTCAGCAGCGTATCAATTCAAGCAACACACATTCATAGCAGGACGAGTAATGCAACTCTAACATATTATGTAATATGTCTCATATATCCATGCCTTTGACTTGTGCTGTGAGCTGTTTTGCTAAGCATGCACCATGGTCCAAACACACTCTATTAAATTGTATGGATGCACTTTTATATCATTATTGCTGATAACACCATTATTGACTTTCCTTTTAATTACTTGTCATCCACTGATGGCCGAGTTATTAACCTCAACAGAAAAAAAGACTGTATAATGCTTTGGCAGCATCAGTGTCTCTCCAGTCATACCAGCATATTTGAAATTAATTGTTCATAAAGGACTATTAATTCAGGGGTGATGCAGATGGAATGCGAGACTTTAACCATGTGTTACTTCGCTGTAATCACATCAGAGAAAGAGCAAACATCACAACACAGGAAAAAAAAAAAAAACGAGAGAGACTGAACACTCCTCAACCGGAATGTGAACCCTCGGCCCACTCGGCTGAACCGCGCGGTCACACAAAGTGAGCGCTACACACTAGATGAAGTGTAATTTAAAAGGATTGTGGTGACCTTTCCTCTCTTTCTCTGTGGCATGGAGCAGCTTGATGCATCCATTTTAAAACCACTTTCTCTATCTGACTCTCTCCCTCACACTTTTTTTTTCTATTTCTCTCTTGCACTTCTCCCTCTCTCTCTCTCCCTCTCCCTCTCCCTCTCTCTCTGCCTCTCCTCTCCCATATGGCCCTGTGTAACCTCATCCATCCTGCCTGCTGGATGCTGCTGTATCTCATGAATATATCCAACATGTGAGCGGATTAAAAGTAATGAATGTGTATGGGTACTTTAGATGATGAGTGCATGGGGGAAACAAATGTGTCTTGTAAATATTCAATGGTCCATGTAAAACTGAAGAAAAAGAAAATGTAACTGTATGAAACACTGTGTAAATTATGGTTTTTTGTTTGTTTTTATTCCTCATATTTTCTCATTTGTCAGATCAATGTTTCATTAAGTATAAAGATTGTTGTTTGACTTGAAATTACATGTATTTTTTGTTGTTAAAAAATAAAATAGTTTGGTATATTTAATTTTCATCTTCTTCAAATTGAAATTTCTCCAATTATTACTATCTTCAACCAAAATAACTAATCTTTTTAAAGCCCTAAACAAACTCATGTGTCAAATTCAGTAGGCACAAGTAACACACTAAGAACTTACAGTATTTGCTGCCTTTCCCTGCATTTTAAAGATGTCATACTTTAAATAATTCCCTACAATAGGCATAGTCCAATTGAAATCATATCTGGAAAGGCCTGAAGAAATTCATTACATGACACATCACGTCACTTCATATCCTCAGGTTGACCACACCCACCTCAAACTTGGGTAGAAAATGCTGCTCCAATTTTCTTATTGTCATTTTCTGTTGCAGTTGTTCTGTTCATTTTCTTTTTTCTTTTGTTTTTCCAAGTTGGTCTCTACATTGTCTAGTCTTGTATGCCTTCGTGCCAGCCAGAGTCAGTTATCCATCTGCTCCACTCTCTCATTGACCCAACATTGGCAAAATCATTAACGTGCCTGTAAAGATGATGGCAGGATATACAAGGGAACTGGACCAAGATGCAGACAACAGACATAGAAATTGATATGATGGAACAAAATAATATAAAAGGACGTTTATTAGGAAATACCAAGCAGGAACACAAAGCAACAACACAGAAGACGAACACAGACAATCCAACAAAGGACAGAAAACACTGAGGTTATATACGCAGGGTTAATAGAGAGAAATGATCTCCAACTCCAATCCAGGTGGAGAGGATGCAGAGTAGAGACAAGGCTGCTTGATCCAATGGCTTCAACTGGAGGTTCATTAAGTCATGCGCCCACCAGCTGTGTGTTATCTATGAGGAGTGTTGATGTCATGCTGGCTTTCGAATGACTGGACCTAGATTCCCTTCATTATACCTTGCTAAGAATGTGTAATAGTATACCTGCTCCACCTCGCTAACATCAGAGACGGTGGAGATTACACAAGAGCACAGACATCCAGGTGTCCTTTAGGACAGGAGACAAGAGACTGGACCTGGACCGAACCAGCAGCTCTTGTGGCTCTCTATGGGATGGGCCAGAACCAGCTTTAATTGAGAGATAATAAAGAGGTGTGGTTAAGATGTGTTAATGAGATGATGTCACTGTTAGAGACGTGTCCATCCACTGGCCTTAACAAGGTGATGAGAATCACCTGTGTGGTGAGCACAGTTGCAGCTGGAACCAGTCTGTTTTATTTTGAAGATTCATCCACCATCAACCTAAAACCTGAACTGAGTGAGGACCCAAGACTGAGCTTGCCGCTCCCAGGAGCCGAGACCTCCACATTATTTCTCCTGTGTGGGAAACCGGTCTCTTTCCTCCCTGTTTCTGTTCCGCAGGCTTTTCTCCTTATGGAAATATCACTTACTGAAAGCTCTGTGTTTGTCTTGCACAGTGCAAAAGTGAGAATTGATGTGGTTTTACGAGCTGTTCCCTCCCTTTCCACAAATTAAAATAGTTCCCTGGTGTCTTAAAGACATGTCTGTGACATGCTTCGGTCAAAATACCCCAAGGATCAAACATCACAGCTCTTTTCATTCGTACGAAACAGCCCTGTTCAGAACGGCTGGTTTCAGGCCCCGTCCACACGAATCCGTTTTTTTCGAATCCGGATAAATTGGCCTCGCGTCCACACGGATCCGGCGTTTTCGGGGGGTGAAAACGGTATTTTTTGAAAACGGGTCCCAGAGTGGGAAAATTTGAAAACGCTGCCCCAGCGTTTTCGTCTGGACGGCCAAAACGGGTTTTTTATGAAACGATGACATCATAGCCCCGCCTCTCTAACCTTTAACCTCAGCCGCCGCAGCAAGACGCATCATAACAACAACAGCAGCAATGGCGGACTACATGCTTGTGCTCGTACTACAGAAACTACTCAGTCTATTAGGGCTGTTACAGCAAAACCTTCAGCTTCTATATTACTGCGACGAGCAACAAAAGGCCATGGAGAACAACATTCGCCACACGCTCTTGGATCCACCTCGCAGAGTAACCAGAAGGGCCACCAGGAGAAAGTTTTGGACAAGACCTGGACGAACTAGCAGCTGGTGGGACAACTTTGTTGCTGGTATGGTTGTGGATAATGAGTGGAGGGAGAATTTCCGCATGTCCAGGGCTTCTCTTGTCACCCTGACCGAAGAACTCCGTCCGTATATCGAAGCTCAAACAACGAACATGAGGGTATCGATTGAGCCGTTGAAACGAGTTGCAATAACCCTGTACTATTTCAGTGACGAGGGGAGGCTACGGAAAACAGCTAACGCATTTGGCGTGTCGCGACAGGCTGTGTCTGTTATTGTTAGACAGACGTGCAAAGCCATCGCTATCCACCTGGACCCAAAGTACGTTAAGCTGCCTTTTACGGAGCCCGAAGCAGATGACCTGGTTTCAGGGTTCCACCGTGCTCATGGCATGCCGCAGTGTTTGGGAGCAGTTGACGGGACACACATCGAGATCAAACAGCCACCCTCCAACTCCATGGGCTACATTAACCGAAAAGGAAAGCATCCCCTTAATGTGCAGGCAGTCTGTGATTATAAATACAGATTTATGGACGTCGTCATAAAGTGGCCTGGAAGTGTGCACGATGCAGGGGTGTTTGCTAACTCCAAGGTAAACAGGTACCTGAAGACTGGCATGATTCCCGCTCGGAAAAAACAGATTGTGGACAACGAGGATGAGATACCAGTTTTTCTTCTTGGTGACCCAGCCTACCCTCTGCTGCCTTTCTTGATGAAGGAGTACTCAAACAGTGGCTCCACACCTCAGGAGCAGTACTTTGGACTGTGTTTGTATAGGGCACGCATGGTCATCGAGTGTGCCTTTGGACGTCTAAAGGCTAGGTTTGCTGCACTAAGGAGGCCCATGGACATTAACGTGAATGACCTGCCCCATGTCATTTATGCCTGCTTTGTTCTCCACAATTTTTGTGAGGCCAGTAAAGAGACTGTAGATGAACACTCCGTGTTGGGAACAATACAGGGGGACTTACAGCCTCAGAATCCTACAGAATGTAACAACTACCTCACTGACTGTAATGAAGGAGAGGGAAAGAGAGTGAGGAGAGTGCTCACCAAGTATCTTGACCCTCAAAAAAGAAGAACACAAACTGATGATCTACTGTTTGTAGTATTTGATGCCTGTTTATATATTACCCATGCATCTTTTTTTTTATATAGTGTATATATTTTTTTTTTTCGGCTTTTTGCCTTTTTATTTGATAGTGCAGCTGATAGTAGCTGGGTGTGGTGTCATGCGCATAAATGCATGTTGTTGTCCAAACCCACTATTGCTGTGGGGGTAGGCAGGCTTGAGTAGCAATTCCCTCATCAGTGAAAAGCCTTCCTGGATTGTGTTTGTAATGTTCACAATATTTGTGTTGATCTGCTGTATGGTGTCCATGTTTCTTCTAGAGGACTCCTCCATTAGCTCCAACATCCTCCGCTTGATCTGCAGGTCCTCTTGTGCTGCATAGTCCCCTGGGAGCTTTCTCTTCAGCCTGTCCCCTCTGTGATTGTTCAGTCTTGCCTTGAATAAAGCAGAGCAAATTTGCCTCCATTATTATGCAGAACAAGTTATGGTCAAAGCTATGTATCAGAGGAATACACCTATACAAAGAATGTGCATCTACCATTTAACTCTTCCCACATTACTGTACCATATCATAGCATATAGCATAGCATATAGTTAGCTTGTAAAGTTTGAAATTATGAACATACCTGGAGCAAATCCCTGCGCTGCTGTATGACCGTAGGAGGGAGACTTTCTGGCGATTCTGATGTGTTTGCAGAGTGGGTAGAATCACTGAGCAGCTGCGGTACCGGAGAAGGAGTTCTGGTCGAAGGCTGGGACGAAGAATCCCCTTCTATATCAGCACTCTCGATTCCCGTGTCGATGGCGCGAGTGGCTGGCAATCCTCCCCATATCTCCTCGCACAGTTGGAAGAACAGGAGAACAACACGGCCTTGGCCACTACGACGCCCAGTGTCCACCGCGTGCCGATATTTTGACCTGACGCATTTTAACTTGGCCGTAACTTGTGCCCCTCGAAACGCTGTGTGGTTCGTGAGGGAAATCCCGCTCCGTGGAGTTCGGTGGGTACTGTGCCTGGAAAGCGTTGGTAATGTCGCCATACTTAGACTGGCAAGACTCCCAGTCGACATTTTCTTGCAGTTTTTTGGTCTTGTAGTCCAATGCGACACGTAGCAAGAGTTCGACCTCGTTGTCTGTCCACACAAAAGACTCTGCTCTTGTTCGTGCGGTGGCCATGTTCGTCCTCTTGTGTTTCGAGTGTGTTTGTAAACAATGTGGAAACCGGCAGACTTTAAAAGGCGATACGCATGCGCCATGTCTTATTTTCCGGTTGGTGTGGAGGCTGTCACAGCGCCACATACAGGCCTGGCATATGTACTACAGCGTTTTGGGTTGTTTTCACTGAATCCGTCTGGACGCAGATATTTCTGAAAATGATGCCGTGTTTACGAAGATTTTTTTGAAAACGATTAAGAAAAAGATCGGATTCGGTGAAGCCGCGTATTCGTGTGGACGGGGCCTCAGTGCCTGTCCCTTTAAATGCAAATGAACCACTGCCCCACCCCTTCTACTGGTCCCAGCTAGGGGTGGTATTATGCAAATTTGAAACCTAGTTACATCACTGGAAGACAACTGAGGGAACAGCTCGTAAAACCACATGGAATTCAACCGTAAAAATACAGATTTATTTGTCAATTCTCACATTTAGGGGCCCGGAAGGCAAAACAAACACCTAGATGTATGTTAGAAAGCCTTAAAAAGTGATATTTCCCTAATATGTCCCTCTAAAGACACCCAGGACCTATTTTAATTTGTGCAAAAGGGGCAGAATATGTCTCCTTTAACTTACACTCCAGGTTAGGATTAGTTTTTGCTTATGAGCACTTAAAACCCCCTAGACCTGACTAGTCCGTAACAGTACAAAAAATATATTTTATGTACATCCAACATCATATTGTTATGCCAAAAATAGAAACAATAAAATTGTGATGTCTCATGAATCCATTTTGTCCTGACAGACATTTGAGTTGAATTATGTGTTACAGTGACCTCTGACCTTTCACTACCAAACTCTTAAGAGGTCATATCTGACTCTAAGTGAATGTTTGTGCTAAAAAGTTCAACTTTTTTATATATATATATATAAACACTGTTGACACATACGAGTGCTGTGCAGTTGTTCCCTAGCTTTTCCTGATTCTGATAAGTGATTCTATTCATTCTCATCTTTTTTCATTATCTCTCTTTTTGCTCTGGATTCAAATTGCTTTCAGTTGTACTGGGGGATTGACAGGGCAGGATTGAGCGTGTAATCCAGTGTTACCCCTGATGTCCACGGGATCTGGCTGCATCATGTTCCGTGTACCGTGTGTTCTAGCTCGTTCAGGTCTAGGTTGTTGTTTGCCTCCTCTGGAAGTGTTTCAGTTCTTGTCCTTAGCTGCATCATTTCATACTGCTTGTGGAGTTATTCTGCCAGTATTTATCATGTTTTACAGCATCCTGAATACTCATTTTCAGCTTGTTTAGCTTCTTTGTGGCTGCACAATCTTTGGTGACACCAACTCTCTCCCATCTACTCTTTAGAAAAAAGTCAACAGAACAGATTTCAAGGCACAGCTGCTGACACGAACCTGTGTTTTTAGTTCAGACGATGAAGTGATGGTGAAATAACGACTTTATCTGCAGCACGCCACCTTGGTAATGAGCGCTGCTTTTATTTGTGAGCTGTGATCATATTTCACACCAGATGTGCCATCCAACAACAATGAGACATACACGGGAACAATCACATAGTGAATCCAGCAACAATAACATAACTACACAGTATTAGAGGAAGCAGTATGGGCCAGAGCTATATCACCTCTCTTTCCCCCGGCTCTCATTTAATCCCTCTGTCTATCTTTATGTCTTCCTCTAATTACAAACAAGAGAAAAATAGTTTTGCTGTATATGTGACAAGATAAAATCAGTAACAAATAAAACGCAGCATTAAAAATGAACTTTCAGTCAGCTGTTAGTAAATCCAGGCATTTATATGGATATCATATTTCACAGACAAATAGACCCAGATCCAGACAGCACAGCAGGGAGAAAAGACTCAGGCAGGAGACACGTGGCTCAGGGAAACACACACACACACACATGCTAAATGGAATGACCACACACACACTCACACCATACCGTAACGATTTCTCCGGCCTGAGAAATGATTGAAAAATAATAATAATAATAATAAAACCCACATTGATTCTGCTGCACTCAGTGAGAAACCTCAATAATGAAAAAGAGGAAGTATTAACTGGAGAGTATCTGGATTTTAATAAAATCCATAAGAGACCACCATTGGCTACATACAGTATATCAGCAGGATAATGTTGTGGACCGAACATGTGTTTGCGCTGGAGAAATGTCCGCCTCATGACTCGATCATTGTGGAAGATTCATTTCTCTGTGGCGGCTAACGATCGCTGATGAGGATTACACTATGGGTGTATTAGTGCTGTAGATTATTGTGTGTTTTGGCTCAGTGCGTGGCTATGGAGAGAGATTGACCATTGAATGGTGGGAGCCTGTTGACACACTTACTGGAACATAGATTTCCTACAGCAGCTATTCATTTGTTGATTTCATGCAGAGAGCTGTAATGAATGAGGGGAAAAGTGAGGGGAATGGTTTACCAATGCAATTTGTTTCTAGAGGTCAGCATGTTTTTTTTTTTTTTTGTATCTGGCACTGTTTGTTTCTTTTTGTTCTGGTAGCTTCCCCCTTTCTCTTCTCTCCATCCCATTGTATTTTATGACATTTCAGCCATGCAACAGTGACATCTGTCTCTCCAGAGTGAAATATCTCCACATCCAGTGGATGGACTTAAAATTTGGTCCCAGACTTCAATTTTCATCCAGATGATATGTGAGTTTTTATTAACACTAGAACCGCCGTGAGGTCATTTGACCTCTCTCGCTTCTTCAAATGCACGTAACACTGTTTGCGTAAAAACCCTATGTCTCCCAGTCGATGACTTTTCCTAAAAGTGTGTTCTACATCATCTTATGGGTTTTCACGATTCTAGTATAAAAGAGAACGAAAAAAAGAGTGATTTTACCTAGAACCGCCAAGAGGTCATTTTGACCTCCATTCATTCTAATGCAAAAATGCTAAATGTACTGCATTTATATAGCCATATATATTATAAAGCCAGCCAGACACACAGTTCAAAACACTTTATGGTAATGCTTCACATTCATATACATACACATACTTTACCAAAAACAACAATAGTCGTTGCTAGGCAACCAATATAGACGACTCTTTATTTTTCTATTTTTCGAACAGTGTGTGTATATAAAAAATTATAAAACTGATTTTCCAATCATTGAAATCTGGGCTAAAGAATGTCCATTTAGTCACTCAGTTTGTCAGTTAGATAGTTAGTTATTTAGTTAGTTAGTCATTTTGACCTCATCCCACAACACAACACGAGTTCAGATATTAAAAAGTTGTCAAACAGTTAAAACAGGTGTCAAACAGATAACAAGTGAACATTACTCATAAACATTGAACATAACAATGACAGTCCCTTGCTCTCATGAGAAATGGACATGAATTCAGAAATTTGTAACAATTTTGAAAATTTTTATATACACACACTGTTCGAAAAATAGAAAAATAAAGAGTCGTCTATATTGGTTGCCTAGCAACGACTATTGTTATTTTTTGTAAAGTATGTGTATGTATATGAATGTGAAGCATTACTATAAAGTGTTTTGAGTTGTGTGTCTGGCTGCTTATATAATATATATGGCTATATAAATGCAGTCCATTTACCGTTTTTGCATTAGAATGAATGGAGGTCAAAATGACCTCTTGGCGGTTCTAGGAGTACATGGAATGTTGGCGGTTCTAGTGTTAAAGGGATAGTTCAACATTTTGGCAAATTTGCCAATTGCTATAATCCCTGTAGTTTCAGGAGTAGGTTTGTTACCTTTAATTGTCGGTGCAAGCTATTTTAAGAATGGCGGTGCAGAGCCGTGAGCTGCCCAGAGTTACGCTACGGAGGCTAATGGGATTTCTTGGTTTCCCTCAGCAAACTCATAAAATACAGAATCCAACAACTCCAAAATTCTCTTGTGGACAAGTTGTGACCTGCATATTCACCACGCTATGAGATAATAATGAAACGTTACGAGTTGTTTTTGAGGCAAATGCAGAGACTGCTTGCCCCCAACGGGAACGTGCATCAGCTCTTTTGCATTAATTTGCCTCGAAAACAACTTCATCTTGTAACATTCTGTTATTATCTCATAGTGTGGTGAATGTGCAGGTCACAACTTGTCCACGAGAGCATTTTGGAGTTGTTGGATTGTGTGTTTGATGAGTTTGATGAGGGAAACCATCCCATTAGCCTTTGTAGCGTAGCTCTGAGCAGCTCGCAGCTCTGCCGTTCTGTATGTATGGAAGTTCTGTATGTGTGTCTTTTAACCACCAAGGGAGTTGCACTTCTATGTTGTGTGTTCATACAATGACAACAAAGGATTTTGTTGAACCTGAATCTAGGTCCATAAAAAGTGGAACTTTTGACCCATCCAATATTTCATTTCATGAGCAAGAATCAATTCAGACTCAAGCTAATTGTTTATATACTATAAAATGAATAAGTAGTCTCTGACAGATGGGGATGAGGAAAGGGAACAGGACTAAGTTTTGAAAAAACATCCATGAAGACGAAGAAAAAAAATGAAGACGAAAAAAAGATTTTAAGAAGCATCTCTTCATCTGCTGGTTCAACAGCTTGGCAGTGAAGGACACGAACTGTCTAAATACAATTGTTAAAGTTATTGAAACTCTAGTAACTAACTGAGTTGAACTGAGAGAAACGTGTCCTCAAAAAGGCAGAATGTGTTTTTAATCAAAACCATGCTCTGGCACGGTGTAACATGCAGCCTCCCAGGAAGATCAATCACCAATCAGATCAAAGTCATTTGTTCCTCTGCCATTAAGCTGTTGAATGCAGAGTTGAACTGAATCAGTGCAGTACAATAAAGTACATCAGTAGATGTAACTGCACTCATTCCCATAGGCCTCATCATGCTTCCTCTGGCACTTTGAGACTATTTGGTGTGTATGGTTCTATGCTGCTACACTGTAGAAACTGAATTGCCTTTTTTGGGATAAATAATGTCATGTATCTGTAACCAACACCTCAAGTAGATGTAAATGCAGCCGGTCTGTGCTGGCTGCCAGGCTGTGGTTTAGATGGCTCACAGTGGAGCTGGTGGGTTTAATGAAGTAGGAGCGACTGCTAAATTTTTTTTGAAGCTTGACAACTTGTAAGAGCCCGTATCACCACAGTATCAAATGGGAACGTGAAGTAAATTACTAATAGAGTCGAACTGCTTATTTGGCAGGAAAAGATCCACTCCGGTGAGAGGTTGAAATTGCAGTGGTGGCAAGATGGGCACATTTGTGGGATGTAGAGGTAAACTCAGAGAATACTGGAGGGAACCAGGTAAAATGGCAGCGACATTGATTCCACTGTGCTCAGGTCTTAGTTTAGAATATTAATGATGGCGAGGAGTCAATGAGAATTGACCTTTTTTCTCTCTATCTTTCTTGTTATCATGAGCATATCATATTCACCCAATCAATGACAAGTCATCCTTAAGTCTGTTTGCTGTAAAGGCTTCTATGCTGTTATGAAGAATGGCAGGAAGGTGCGGCTGCAGTCTCTCAGCTTTCCTGCATTACATTTACTCCTTTTTGTTTGACACATGCATCAGCAGTCCAGTAGTGTGTGTAGGTGTAGGTGTTTGTGTGTTTCTTTCCCCTTCTTTCCCTTTAGTGATCTAAATCTGATGACCAGGTAACATCTGTCATTGTTTTAATGCAGCAAAATATGGTGGCCATCACCTTACTGCTGCAGGTCAGTATAGACTAGGAAAAAAAGGAGATAGAGAGACTGAGAGACAGATTTAAAGATGTATTCAAACAATGAAGAGTGTGTGCCAGCAGATGTGTCTTATTCATGGAGGGATAATGCACCCACGGCAGAACATGGCTGACATTTCAGCCGGCACGAACAGGAACGTGGCACCCAGCTTCACGGGGTCAGCAGTGGGATGTAATGGAATATGATTGAATGTGATGGAGGAAAATGGCAGTAATAGCAGTGTTGGTGCTCGCTCGCTCGCTCGTGTGGAATCATGTGAGGAGACTTGATGAAAATACCGTCTGGCGGGCGGACGGACGGGTGAAAATGCACGTTGACAAAAATCAAAGTGTTGATGAACTGACAGGGAGACGTGGCGGATTCAAATCCAATCGGGTCTGACCGAGCAAATACTGAGCTGCAACATGAGACGACTGCAGAGGTGGAAACCCCTGCAGCAACAGTCATTACATTTACATCCTGCTTAGTACAATGTACTGCAATGTGAATGCAATAGAAGACAATACAACCACATCTGAAGGTTTACGTTGGGAATCGTGCAAAAGATTGATATAATTCCTGTCTGCTTTCCTTGGTGCACTGTAAACCCCCTCCAAAACATCTATTCTATTAGTTAGTTATTAGTTGTGAGGTTTCACTTTGACACAGCAGTTCTTTGAACTAAATGAGATCATCAATAATGCTAACATTCTCATAATAACCGTGCTGACATGCTGATTTTTAACGTCTCTGACTTTAATGAGTTAGCAATCACTTGTGGAACCAGCTTCAAATGATTAGTTTTCTCTAGCTTTCAATGCTAAGTCTTTCTTTGTGAAAAGCCCCAGTCAGTGCAGTCCAGACAGGACTGTTTGTCTCCAGTGTCCTCACTTCATTGGTTCAAGTGCAGGCTTGGATAAGGTGAGTTAAATATGATCATATAGAACATTATGTGACACAAAGTAAGGCCTGTGCACTTCTTCTCACTTGTGTGTTACACAATTTGGTGGTCAGAGGACGATGCTCTGAAGAAAACTTGTTATGCTCTTAGTCTCTGGTTACTAACTAACATTTGAGCCAGCACAATCAGCCATGTTCACAGCGTCGCCATCTTCGCTAAACGTCATCACTCGGGGTAGGAAGACTCAACACAGTTACATTTAAGCTATTTAACGTCCCGGTGTTCACCACAACATCTGATATCGGCTAAAAATACAAGCTTGTTAGCATCCTCGAATAACGTTAAATGTATCTCGGATGTTCATTGACTATCCACAGTTTTACTGCTTTCCTATCTTACATGACATTAGCTAGGGTGTCATCAACATTCACGTTACTGTGAATATGGTCAATAATTATGAACTGTCATCAGGCAGTTTGACCGGAATGTCTTTGTGGGTGCCCAGTGTCACCTTTTAATGGACACCTTGCAGCCAATCAGAATGGACTGGACTGAATTGAATCCACTGAATGCATTTGTATACAGTATACACATTTTTTACTTTTTTGGCTGGTATATAAAGTACTCTGGTCGGGTCAGCTCCGAGCTTTAACATCTGCAGTTGGGCCAGTTTTTGTTTTAATTCTCAGGCCTGTTGAGAACTTTAGGTAATTGTTCTGTGACAGTTTTGAAGTGTGCTGTTCTCTCTGGTGAGGCTGTCTGAGACTGCCGAGCCCATACCTGAGGTCTGCCTCGTTAAAGTCTCCTAAAAACAACAACCACGGAAAGTTTACTCTCCTGTTGTAGTAATTTGTTGCACTAGTTCTGTTCGTGCTGCTCGTACACAAACATGTGGTGGGCTGTGCGCTCCCATGAGAGTAAATGAAGTGAATTTCCTCAGGGAGTGAAACCATTTACAGTTTATGAAAAATGATTCCAAGTCAGGAGAGCAGCATTTGAACAGGACCGTGACATTGTTGCACCATCCCTCGATGATGTAAAAACATGTCCCCTCGCTCCCCATTCTGGAGCTGGAGCCCATCCAGCTGCAGCAAGCTGTCTGGGGCAGACTCACACAGCCAGGTCTCTGTTTAACACAAAGCAGCAGGGAGGGGAAAGCCCTTTCTGGAATAAGGGAAATCTGATAAAAAAGGAAATTGTTTTTTTATGGAGCCAAATACTCCAATTAGTTGGGTTAGATGCCCAAACCAAATTGAATTGCTCCATAAAAACACCTCAATCAGAATAAACAGGCCCAAACAAAAAGGAATTTCATGTGATTTCAGAGGGGTAGAATATTCCTTTTTACAGACCGATCAAAAATAAAATTATATCACGTAAATGAGGATCTTGACTTCTTTAATTAAGATGAGGCCTGAAAGAAAGCATGGCTCTGCTATTAGCTATGAGGCTTTAGCCAACATAAGTGGTTTGGACTAAATGCCCTTGTGAGACTGGTTGCATGTTATATTTGGCTTTGTCTTATTATCTTAGTTTAATGTGTTAGTATGCTAATATCAGTTGATTGTGAGTAAAAGGTCAGGAGATCATCCAGTTTAGATGTTATATCTGCATGGTTTATATAACACTTGTTCAGTAAAACCAAAAAAAATATTAACCTCATGGTGTTGAAAAGCTGCAGAATCTCAAAGTAAGTAGGTTTTCTCCTCTGGGGAATATTAACATGAGGACAAAGTTTATGCCAAAACATCTCATAGGTTCCCAGCCATTTGACCCTGAACCAAACATGGAAACCTGCTGCTGGTGCTAGAGAAAAGGTCGGGAGGTCACCAAAGTCTTTAGCATACATCCTCATTAGCAGTCAGATGGATGTCTGACCAACATTTCAATGCGATCAGTGTGAAAGTTATTGAGCTATTCATAGTTAGACTGACTACTTGAATGCCTTCATTCCCCCAGAAGCTTTTCACATCAATTTCAAATGTGACTGAAGAACAGCTAGAAACACATGTGTGTTCCAGCATGGCTGAACGAAACTGAAGCATAGTGAGACACATGTTAGGGGGTTATGTGTCGAGTGTCAGTGCCCATTGAGTAACAGTATAAATGGTTTTGTCCATAGTAATTGTTCATTAATCAGTATGCAAGACTTTTAGTATGCGACACTGTTGCTCCAAAACAAAGGATAAATTATAAAAAACACAATTTTATCATTGAAATGTATGGGAAAAGTATAATGTATTGAGTTTTGAGAATTAAGATTTCTTTTTAAATACGCTTGTTCTTGAACATGGACTTAAACAGAGGATTGGCACCAATAAATGGGACTGTGAGGTGAAGGACATTTGGACTGACTACGCCGGTGCACATGGGAATACATTTGGTAAATCTGTACCACCTGCAATACGTAAGTAATGGGTACATGATGAAATCATAGTCAGTAAGAAGCCATCAGAGGTTTTTATGCCAGGATACAAATCATCATGTCAAGCATTTCTTTTTCAATTCAAACTGTGATTTTTTCCTTGTGGTAACCATGCCAACAGATGTAGATATGGCCAACTGTGTTCATCATTGTAACCGTGGCGACTAATGACCAGCAGCCAATGACATGCTGCTGTAGAGGCACTATTTCAGGTGACACTTAGTTGTTCAGGATGGTAGGTGAGTTGGTTGGACTACATTTTTTTAAAAAAAGCCCTCACTCATGAGGAAACCAGACTCCATTTGACCCAGACCCTTTCAATCAACAACTGGACACAGCACAGTTTGTAGGAAACCACATGGAAAAACGTGCATTCTTCACCGTTGATATGAACATCACAGGTGTAGAGGATGGAGACGAATGGAGGTATGGTAACTGCAGCACCCTCATCACTTCACCTAAACAAGAACAACTGTGTCTTTGGCTCAACAAACAGCTCTCAGTTCAAAGTCAGTTCTAAACCACCATTTGTAAATTAATCCAGTTTGTGGATCATGGGGTTGGTGATTTTGCTTGAGATGTAATTTCAATATTTCAATCTTATCAAATATGATATTTAAAAACAGGGTTGCCAACTTTTGGTCCTGGGCTGGAGTGAGATTCTGTTGGTGGGGGGGGCTGTAATAGTAATGTGTAATGTCGATTTTCTCTCTGTCTCTCGCACATACACACACACATTATACCTGCAAATTCAGTAGAGGTGGAATAGGTGACAAAGTATATCCCGTCTAGGGGGGTCTGGGGGCACCCCCCCCAGGAAAAAATTGTGATTTTAACATGTATTTGAAGCATTCTGGTGTACTCTGAGAAGAAAATAAAGGGAAAACACAACATTTGCTTCAGATAAGAGGGAAAAAAGCAGATCTGTGGTTCCTATCATTGTATGGCTGGAGTGGATGAAACTGGTCTAGTGGGGAGCTCTGGCTTTTGGCCTGGACCAGCCTATTGAGCCTATTAATATATGAAAGGACAGAACAGACATGTCCTGTGATTTTCGGTCTTCTATTACAGCCTGATGATACAAGTCAGGTCCTGAAATGTGTGTTTCTCTTCTGTAATAAACATTCTACATCTACACACACACACACACACACACACCTGTTGCTGCGCTGTCTCTCTCTCCACTGCTCTCTGGACTGAGCTGCCTGGCTGTACTTTTGTGCTACCAAGTCTGCATCTTGATTTTATAGTTTTCAACGGACTGGCCCAACCAGCCCGACCGCAGGCGTCAGTTCGAGCCGCATTCAGTCTGAAAACATAACTCAGTCAGGTCAGGTTGTGCCTCGGGCTTCGCTCTCTCCCTCTTCGAGATTCGGACCAAGTCGGGTCCAGGCTTCAACACCCGCGGGTCGGGCCGGGTTAGCTTTTAACTTTCAAGTCCGTGATTGTAGAGTGTAGAGATGCCAGTTGCCACGCGCACCGTGCCGCTGTTGGTGGGGGAGGTCGCGGATCGACAACTCCCCGTCCTACTATGCTGTGATCACAGGCCTGAGCAGCCGTCCAATCGACACGCGGATAAGCATCGCGCACACCAATCAGAGAGCCTATTGATGAGTGCCAAAGCTTGCTTTTAAAAAACTTTTTTTTTTCCAAATCGCTTGATTTTGGCGTGAGAATTGTTTGAGTGGCGTGAGAGCGTGAGACAGGACCTAAAAGCATGTGACACACGCCAGATGCGTGAGAGTTGGCAACCCTGTTAAAAAAAAATAAAAGACTTTTCTCAGAGTTGTGGTGACCTTCCATCAAAGGGCATTTTTAGAGTTGATGGAAATAAAAAGTTGGAAAAAGAAAGAGTTTTGGTGACCAGATTGCTGTGGTGTAAATGTAGTGAGCAGCCCTGACTGACCACTTGCCTGCAAAGATGGTGCTGCTGATGGTGATGGTAGCGCCATTAATGATAAAAACCAATGATAATAATTTAGACAGTGATGAGTGTGGTGAAGCCACCGCTGAAATTGGCCTAAATTGGTTCCGATACATGAATTGAAACATTTCATTTCTGATAACTGATATTTAACTCTGACACTTCTCTGTGATTAATTTCTCTCATTCCCGTTTTGGGCTGAAGGGCCCTCATCCATGTCAATTCACTAAGTGTGAAGCATAATCCTCGCTTATTACTTCTAATAATATTGTTCTACTGTCTGCATAATAATTACTTCTTCTACCGTTAGGCTGCAATTTTCCTCTTGGTAAATTACTAATTAAAAAGCTCATGTTTAGGTGATGGAAAATGAAAGCAAATAGAGTGATTACAAAGATGGAAAGTGCAGCCTGGAATGCTCATGATCGTGAAAAAGACCCACAAATAAACCAAGGACCAGTGGAAAAGGTTATTAAACATCTGCAAAAGCCAAGGTGATTTACTCTCTAATTGGGATAATGCCTTATGAAATATGTTTCTGTGAAATTAACTCTGTGACCTTCTGGCTGCTCTTTAAGGGCCTCTGGAACCTCCACAAAGACATGTGCAATACATTTCATTTCCCTAAGGAAGCCCGGAGGTCCCAGGACACAGTTTAGAAGCTGCAGCAGATAGCTGGAGGCTACACAGGCCGGTGGCTGTGTACACTGGAGCATCTCAGTGCTGCAGAGCACAGGGCAATACATCTCAATTAGAGTTAGAGAAGCAACGCTCATGACCTGGTCATGAATTAGGCTGGTGACCAGAGCCCCATTGTGTGTGTGTGTATCAACCCCAATTCCCAGAGCCTATTCTCCAGAATAGAACAGGAGGCCTGTGTTTCACTCTTGCCCAGGCTTGATTGCTTGAGTCGGGTTTCTCCCCCCCAACCCTTAGACCCTCTGCCCCATTAACAGGGCCGACACCTGAGATGGGAGGCCAAGCAAGCACTTTCTTCACTGAATTTGAGGATACCATCCGCTGATAACATTTATTTTCTATTATTTGCAGGATTGTTGTGTTTCTGAACCTCGGCCCTTTAGCTGGTTAGAAGAGGTCACGGTGTTCTGATGAATAATGCAACAGCACCACTCAAGAACTGGACTTCATTCAATGGACTTGGAGATGTAGTGACCCACATGAACTATGACTATAAGATCTGAACTGGACATGCTGCAATCTTGGTATTGCGAGATATCATATCAAAAGAAAAATCTAGATATGATGATGATGACCTAGATTCTTGCAATAACTCTTGCAATAACAAAAAAAAAAGGATATCACCAGACTCTTTGACTTTGAAGCAGTGATGGATTGATACAACCAGTAGAGAGCTTGTAGTGAAAACCCTATTGTCTAGTCAATGTGGCTATTGCCGCTAACACTTACTTCTATAAAAATGAGAAAATACATCATGTTCGTGTTGTTCACTGAGGACCTTGACAGCAGCAGGAAACATTATTATATCACGTTACATTATGTTGTTGCCTTTAAAATCATTAGATCGGGTATTCATGGGCCTTTTACACCGCCTGTTCAAGGCAGGATAGTCACCAGTAAAGTTAAAGAGCTTATGCAGGTCAACACTTATAATGGCAGGAGTGGTACAGTAGAATGGCTGTTGTTGCTATATTTGATATTGAGGACCAGACACTAGCTGCTCTACTGTGCAAAGTAGAGGAGCCGGGACCTACTAATACAGGTATAGTGGCTTGGACACTGATGCCAGCAATAGGGAAGTGTAATTCTGGCCCTCGGAATCACTATCTACCCAACAGGTACGGTGGTATTATGCAAATTCGAAAACTAATGACATCATTGGATGACAACTGAGGGAGCAGCTCGTAAAACCACATGGATTTCAATCTTGGAAGCCTGAAAATTACTTTTTTTTGTCAATTCTCACATTTTGGGGGCTGGACGGCAAGCCTTCAAAAAGTGATATTTCCATAATATGTCCCTGTTAATGTTTTTTTAACATAGGCATTTTTGTGTGAACGCATGTATCAGTAATGTGGCGGTTGTTGTCGAAAGAACTAGTGGTGATGCTGACTAAAGCCTTGTTGCCATGATGGTCTTGGTGTGGTCTTTGAAAGGAGAGATAAAGGGTCCATGATGGCCAGCATAAAGGAGCAGGCATCACTTTCTTTTCACAGTGTCTAATGTAAGATGAACAGATAAGCCTCTCTGCACCTCAGCTGTTCTCCACCAGCACTGCCACTACACCACAGTAACAGCCTCCACCACCAGGACAATACATATGAGTCATCAGACCCACTTTCATCCTCCCTCTTCTTTCTTTTGCAGCTGGACTGAATTCACAATTACCCACAACATGCTGTCTTATACATTTGTGCATGCTCACTTATAAAGCTGGTTGGTCTTGATGGACAAAAACCATCTGAGGCTCTAGTAACAGATCAGTGAGCCAATCAGAAGAGAGGAGAGAAATTATTTCAGCCAAACATTCATAGATAACAAATCTGGATGTTGGGTCCAGGTGGGTAGGGTTTTGGTTTGTTACGTTGGTTAAGTTACAGAAGTCTTAACCGCTCATTTTAAGATCAGGTTTCTGAATACATTATGCATTCCTCTGTAGATCGAGTGTTATTGTAAAACCTAGAGCTGCTTTACAGTCAAACCAAGATTCTGTATGTTACCTTTAAAACATGTATAGTTCAACTAGGACACAAAAAATCAATTCAGAGGGAGAAAATGTTTCAAGTCCCAATGACTTTTATTTAATTTTCCAAAAACCGAAAAAAACAAAACCACCCACTTTGAAAACAAACATTACTCACTGCACCAGTGTCAGCCAATGGAGAACGTTGGGCACACACACACATACAGTTAACACCAGTAAATCCAACAGAAACAGCCATCTGTCTGGGAAATGATCCACAACAGGGTTCTGTTTGAATTGGATTGAGTTCACCAAGGGGTTAAACTTTGTTGACTTGTACGTACATCTAAATAAAGTGATGAGGTTGGTGCTAAAACATCTTAGAATTGGGATTGCCACATTGTCTATCCTTTTATTCACAATACTTTATTTAAAAAAACAAAAACAAAAACAAAAAACAAGTGGTTGGGACTCTTTTTTGTTCAAGACAACATGGTTTGGTTCTGCCACTATCAGGCTGATGTTGAAAAGAGGAAGGTTGAATCAATATTGCATAATGTCAGCTCATGATAAACTGCAGAGAAATAAACATACGTGCCACTGTTGAGTTCATCTCTTAAGGTGGTAGAGCTCCGTCTGTCTCGTTTGCATTTCCCCACACAGTTTTGCAGAATACGCAGATGCACATTGTATTTTTAAATAGTTACATTGTAAATTGCGCTCCCCCCTGGCTTCACTCATCAAAGAGCCTGAACAGTTCTGCGGTCTGATGAGAAGTCCCCGAATGTGCGCGCTGATATGGAAAACTCAACCCTGACACAATGAAGACAGAATTAAACAGAAAAGTTTGACAAAAGAAACACCGGCTGTTTGTTTACTGCAATGGATTCTCCCCCCGTGGAGGCAGCTTCTTTCCCACTGAACCAGAATGAATGACAGCTAAAAGGGCTTCTCGTGTGGGGAGGAAGATGAGCGCCCCTATCTACGACTTTCCACATTAAGACCCATGAAGGAAACAGAACTGGAAAAAAAAAAACACCCACCCACTGCAGCTTCATAGTTTCACTCCCCTGCTGAATCACTCAGTAATGCAGAACTGTAAAGTCAAATTTTGTATATTACTCCAATGTCGGTAGTAGTATGAGACTGATTCAGCGGCAGCTGGTGTAGTTTTCTCCGGGGGGGGGGTGTGGGGGGGGGCTACACCAAACTTCAGAATAAAACTTGACTATTATATTATACAGGGCCCATTCTAAGGCATATTCCTCACTTTTCTCCACAATACAGTAACAACACTGTAAAAGACCAACACCAAACATTTAGGCCCAGCTTCTATCCCACCTCTGTACACTCTGAACATCACTTGGGCCCAGTGTGCGGCGTTTCTTGGACAGCTGCTGCTGCCACTATGGCGGTTGGGGATGGTGGTGGTATGTGTTGTGGTTCATTTGGGTTTAGATTTTTTTTTTTTTATAAAAATTTAAATTGTCAAGTTAGAAGAAAAGAACAAAATGGACCATTTATAAAATGAAATGAAAATACAACGTTTATAAACCTGAAGACGATTGATGTTTGAAATTCCGACTCCCGAGTACACCCGAACGCACCATCAAGGAGCTCCTATATCTGTATGTACAACTTATAACCAGAGTCTATGGGCAAAGATTTTTGCACCCCAAGGAGGAAAAAACGTGACCAATCGGTAACTCTAGACAACGCAGAACATTTACTTTTCAAAGTATTTTTATTTTATTATTTAAAATCGTATTCAAGGTGCTGGGGAGTGGTGGGATGGCGCCCTAGCGCCCTCAGCCACTTGCTGGTGTCTGTTTCTTTCCCTAGCCTCGATGATTTTGGCCTATTCCCACTCCATGATGTGTTTTTTTCTTCTGCAGTGGTCTGTGATGACTGATTTGGAATTTTCCTGTTGTGCCTTGTCTTTTGTTGCTTGTGTCTGTCTTTTCTGTTTCTTTGCCCCTTCACCCCTTCAGGACGGACCAGGATGAAGGGGCGTACATGCTGTTGCAGACTGGAGCACCGTCCTGAAAAAGTGAAAAAAGAAAAGACAACCTCTTGCCTTACACATACACACTTATACATAAGAAATCCTATAGCAATTTGTAGACATAATGAACTCCATCGAGCTATGGAGAACTGCTGTTGGACATACTCTTCAGACATACAAGACATACAATTCTATTCTTAGTAATTATTGGTCCAGCCACAGTAGACACAGGGAAATTCAAAGTCTGAAACTATCTCTATACCATGTCTTCAGTGAACAGTTAGAGTGTCTGAATAGTTTCAAATGGAAACTCTGACCATGGCCAGAGAGTGTCAAAGACAGAGTGAATAGGTGAGGGTGTAGGTGTAGAGAAGGAAGGAAATATTGCTAACAAGACTGTAGTGTGTTAGGTGACAAGTGTTACATTAAATGAAGCAGTATATTAACAAAAATGGCATCATACCATGAGAAACCGTGGGCTGTCTGTGCTGACAGAAATCCATTAACACACTTGACATTGGACAAATTGTCACATTTCATTGTTGCTAAAGTTGAAATGGCTGAGAGAAGATGTTTAAAAATATAATGTCTAGACGTGTCAGAGAAGAGGCCGCATGAACATCCAGTATGTTGCCATAACATTGTTTACGGTCCGTGTACGAAGTATAATTCAATTGCGTTGTTCACTTCGAACCATGAGAAATGTCATTTTTAGGGGTATTTCCTATTTCATTGACGTAAGACGTACAACGCAATTCAGCGCAACAAAGTGCCCGCTTGTTCCTTTCTCCAACTTGTACAATGAAAATTGAAAAAGGAAGTCGAGAGCCGGAACCAGCCTTCAAAATAAAAGCTCCGCGTTTTGAAGCATGTTGGCTACAGCGCCGGACATTTTAAAAGAAAAAAAAAAACCCGAAACGAATTAAATACAAACTCACAACAAATCGCCTAAACGATTATCATTTCATAAATGATATAAAGTGATATTTCGGCTACTTTCCCCACAACTGTCAGGATCCCTGGGGATTTTCACAATAAGGGCACTGGATCGCACTGAGATGCTGTCAACGACGTGAGGTGAGTGAGTCAAACTTTGTTGTGGTTGATGACTTCATCACTGCTGCACTCATGAAGTAGGTCACACGTTATGTTGTTTTTCATTTTTTCGACCTAACTTCTCCAACCAGTATTTAAATTGTTGACCTGCTAACGGTTAGCTCCAGAAGATAATCAACGCTAGCAATGCTAATTGTTTACAGGTAAACTAGCTAGCGTTTGTAGCTAAGTAACAGCTGTTGGATGCTAACGTTACGTCTTTTGTTATTATCAGCTCTTTAACGCCACCTCATTTGAATATTTTCTTCTCTAAGTCTGTGAGAAATGTCCTCATTTATGGTAGAAGTGAATAAATACGCGTTTTTGATTTATTAAATGCTAGTTGTGTTCACAACTGTGTAACATAAATTATTACCAGCATCATGTTTGTCCACGCAGACTACAAAGCAGTCTAAACTACGTCTAAATGAAATATGAAATGTCATGTGTGTCTCTATTTGGCAGATGTGGGTCCACCATGAGCTGATGCATGAACTCATCCTATGACAGCACCAGGATCAGCTTGAAAACAGCTGGTAAGTTGAGAGTAACCAGTGAGTAGAGTCCATCATTTAGACACATTTTTAGGGCATTTTGATCATCACATTTCCACGGACACGACTCCCTGTCATCATTTCATCAATTTATAATGTTTAAAGTTTGAATTCCGTGGGGAAGCTTTTAGTCTTCTTCTTTGATGTGGTGCATTTGTGTGGCAGCGTTATAGCGCCACGCCAGCTCCACACAGGCCTGCCACAATACTACAGTATTTTGAGTCTTGTATACACAGTCTGAAAGACATCATTCCTTACTGTCCAACCAGAGTACTCTGCTCCCAGAATGCAGGTCTGTTAGTGACTTCCAGTATCTCTAAAACAGACTGGGAGGTAGAGCCTTCAGTGACCGGGCTCCTTTACTGTGGAACCAGCTCTCTCCATGGGTCAAAGAGGCAGACACTCTAGCTACATTTAAGTTTAGGCTTAAGACCTTCCTCTATGACAGAGCTTGCAGTTAGAGCTGGTTCAGGTAGCTCTGAACCATTTTATAGCTACACAGCTACAGTATAGGCTTAGACTGCTGGGGGACACATCACGTTACAGGAAGCCCTCTCCTCTCCTCTCTTTTTGTGTTGTCATTATCTGTTGTACTTTGGCCTTGGTCTTACACCCTCTCTGTGTTTTCCACAGATTTCTCTAGAGCTCCACCTGCAGCGCCTCCTTTCCTCTGCCCCTACACCAACCAGCCTGCCCATCAGTACTCCTGCTCTCCTGTGGATGGAGTGTCACTCACCTCAGATGCTTTTGAAGGAGCTTCAACATGTCTGCTTTCTGAGTCCCAAACTGTACCTACTAAGAATGGCTTTCACAGCGAAACACAGCCTGCTTTCTAGTGCAAAGGATAGTACTAAGACACAGACATGCTGGGTGCTAGGATTTTACAAATGTTGAACAATTAATACATTAATTTGGAATTTATATTACCTCCAGAACTTCCATTGGCTCACAATTCCTTATCACATTCAGTTCATAGTCCTTCTCCTCACCTTCAAAGCCCTCCAGAACCAGGCCCCATCCTACCTCACTGACCTTGGACCATCACACCCCTCCCACTGCCTCCGCTCCTCCTCCCAGTACCAAGCACAAAACCTGGGGTTACAAAGCCTTCTCCATCGCTGCCCTCTCCCTTTTGAACTCTCTCCTCAACACATCCGTGACTGTACGGGCTGAAATGCTCTCAAATATTTGCTCAAAACCCACCTTTTCAAACTTGCTTTTTATTTTTAAGTGTAATAAGCTTCTGTGTTTCATTGTTCATGTATTGATCATCTTCTTTGTTGCATTTATTTCATGTATTCTTTTATCTTGTTTGTTTTACTATGTAAAGACTTTGAGTAAATAAATAAATAGAATATTTTTATTATTTTTATTAATCAGTGATTGACACAGTGCTTCAGACAAGACGCTCATGAGGTCAGCAGAAACAATCATAGGGTCACACTACCCATCTACTTCAGAGTTGGCACAACAATGCTGTTTGTCAAGTGCAGAAGCATCATTAGAGACTCCTCTCACCTTTTGAACAGCCTCTCCCAACTCCTTCCACCGGGTCAGAGATATTGCAGTTGGAGACGCAGTACTGTAAGACTGAAGTCACAGTATGTAAAGTGTCTGATGACAATAAAGAGAACCTTCACTTTAACCATAACACATCATAACTTAATTCTTCTGTAGCAAAAGAGTTTGAGACAGGCACCACACAGTTTAAAGCATGACAAGATATCTCATATGTGTGAACAATTGTAAAAAAGAAAAAAAAAAAGAAGTAAGAAATCCAATGCATTTTGAGTGTACAGCAATATGAACAAAGGCTCCCGCACACTGTCTTTACTTGCATAGGTTTATTAAACAACGTTTCGGTCCTGAGACCTTCGTCAGGCTCACAAGGACAGTCTCAGGACCGAAATGTTGTTTAATTAACCTATGCAAGTGAAGACAGTGTGCAGGAGCCTTTGTTCATGTTTCTCAACCACACAGGTCTTCTCCGACGCACCTGTCCGTCTGTGCCGGTGTGCATGAGTTTCAGCTCAGCTTTGAGTGTACAGCAATAGAAGTTATAGTTGTAGTGGGGTACATTGATTCATTTTCATATGTAAACACTGCCTTTTAATTTACTGGATGATGAGAAGAGATGGTTATTCTTTGTCCAGTGCCCAGATGAAACATGCACAGTAGCTCATACGGGTCACAAAAATCAAAGTCATCATAAATCATTGTGGTATTTTTGTTGTTTGATGGTGTACACAACATGGCCTAATTCTGTCAGTAAAGCAATGCAACAGTTCTTGAAGATGAGATCATTTTACTTGTGCAATTGTCCCCTTTCTTGCCACACTCAAAATCCTTGTCTCCAATAATTGGAGGGTGCTATAAAATATCCACTAACCTAAAGAAATGGTGTGTTGTAGGATGGGTACATACTGTTATGAATCATGGGTGGTAATTAAATGAAATACATTTACAGTAAATTGATGTATAAATGTATTACAATAAGTGACAAGATGCTAAGAAATCTGAATAATAAGTCTGTTATACAGCCTCTCCAGTGCAGGTCAGTGAGGTTAGGACTGAGCAAAGTTTCATGCTTCATACTGTAGTTGTAAAAAATAAAATGTCAGTACAATGCAGTTAACAAACACATCAGAGTCAGGTTCTGAGTTCCAACTTACAACATTTAATTCATGAACACAATGCATCAAAACAATAGAAAGTAACAAATTTCCAAAAACAACAAGAAGAAGAAAAAAAAAAGAAAGATTCAGAAAGTTACCCTGATGACTTGCATCGCTTCTGACAGCCAGGAGGGGTGTGATGGTCCAACAAGGTCAGTGAGGTAGGATGGGGCCTGGTTCTGGAGGGCTTTGAAGGTGAGGAGAAGGACTATGAACTGAATGTGATAAGGAATTGTGAGCCAATGGAAGTTCTGGAGGTAATATAAATTCCAAATTAATGTATTAATTGTTCAACATTTGTAAAATCCTAGCACCCAGCATGTCTGTGTCTTAGTACTATCCTTTGCACTAGAAAGCAAGCTGTGTTTCGCTGTGAAAGCCATTCTTAGTAGGTACAGTTTGGGACTCAGAAAGCAGACATGTTGAAGCTCCTTCAAAAGCATCTGAGGTGAGTGACACTCCATCCACAGGAGAGCAGGAGTACTGATGGGCAGGCTGGTTGGTGTAGGGGCAGAGGAAAGGAGGCGCTGCAGGTGGAGCTCTAGAGAAATCTGTGGAAAACACAGAGAGGGTGTAAGACCAAGGCCAAAGTACAACAGATAATGACAACACAAAAAGAGAGGAGAGGAGAGGGCTTCCTGTAACGTGATGTGTCCCCCAGCAGTCTAAGCCTATACTGTAGCTGTGTAGCTATAAAATGGTTCAGAGCTACCTGAACCAGCTCTAACTGCAAGCTCTGTCATAGAGGAAGGTCTTAAGCCTAAACTTAAATGTAGCTAGAGTGTCTGCCTCTTTGACCCATGGAGAGAGCTGGTTCCACAGTAAAGGAGCCCGGTAACTGAAGGCTCTACCTCCCAGTCTGTTTTAGAGATACTGGAAGTCACTAACAGACCTGCATTCTGGGAGCAGAGTACTCTGGTTGGACAGTAAGGAATGATGTCTTTCAGACTGTGTATACAAGACTCAAAATACTGTAGTATTGTGGCAGGCCTGTGTGGAGCTGGCGTGGCGCTATAACGCTGCCACACAAATGCACCACATCAAAGAAGAAGACTAAAAGCTTCCCCACTGAATTCAAACTTTAAACATTATAAATTGATGAAATGATGACAGGGAGTCGTGTCCGTGGAAATGTGATGATCAAAATGCCCTAAAAATGTGTCTAAATGATGGACTCTACTCACTGGTTACTCTCAACTTACCAGCTGTTTTCAAGCTGATCCTGGTGCTGTCATAGGATGAGTTCATGCATCAGCTCATGGTGGACCCACATCTGCCAAATAGAGACACACATGACATTTCATATTTCATTTAGACGTAGTTTAGACTGCTTTGTAGTCTGCGTGGACAAACATGATGCTGGTAATAATTTATGTTACACAGTTGTGAACACAACTAGCATTTAATAAATCAAAAACGCGTATTTATTCACTTCTACCATAAATGAGGACATTTCTCACAGACTTAGAGAAGAAAATATTCAAATGAGGTGGCGTTAAAGAGCTGATAATAACAAAAGACGTAACGTTAGCATCCAACAGCTGTTACTTAGCTACAAACGCTAGCTAGTTTACCTGTAAACAATTAGCATTGCTAGCGTTGATTATCTTCTGGAGCTAACCGTTAGCAGGTCAACAATTTAAATACTGGTTGGAGAAGTTAGGTCGAAAAAATGAAAAACAACATAACGTGTGACCTACTTCATGAGTGCAGCAGTGATGAAGTCATCAACCACAACAAAGTTTGACTCACTCACCTCACGTCGTTGACAGCATCTCAGTGCGATCCAGTGCCCTTATTGTGAAAATCCCCAGGGATCCTGACAGTTTTGGGGAAAGTAGCCGAAATATCACTTTATATCATTTATGAAATGATAATCGTTTAGGCGATTTGTTGTGAGTTTGTATTTAATTCGTTTCGGGTTTTTTTTTTTCTTTTAAAATGTCCGGCGCTGTAGCCAACATGCTTCAAAACGCGGAGCTTTTATTTTGAAGGCTGGTTCCGGCTCTCGACTTCCTTTTTCAATTTTCATTGTACAAGTTGGAGAAAGGAACAAGCGGGCACTTTGTTGCGCTGAATTGCGTTGTACGTCTTACGTCAATGAAATAGGAAATACCCCTAAAAATGACATTTCTCATGGTTCGAAGTGAACAACGCAATTGAATTATACTTCGTACACGGACCGTTTACAAGGCTAATGAGCCTTGTCATCCGCCTACCTACATCTATTGGTGAGTCCTAGCAGTAGGCAGTGGTTTATATCTTATTTCACATTGAACCCATTTGTTGCACCAGCAACAAAACTAAACACACAGACATGTTGACCTTTGACCTTTAAAATATGTTGACCTTTGAAATCTTGAAAAAATTAGACAGTCAGCACAATTTTCACTTTTGGGAGCAAGAGTTAGTTAAAGTTTTAGACTCGCTGGAGGGGCTTGATGGTTAGAGTATATGCCTGAAGAGCTGATCGCCTGTTTGACTCTTGACCGACATGATCTTTAGCGCATGCCATTCCTCCAGTCTCTCTCACTGTTTTCCTGTCTCTCTACACTGTCCTATCATATAAAGGCCCAAAAATATCTTGAGGGAAAAAAAAAGAGAAGAAAAAGTTTTAGACTTGCTCTCATATCTCTGTAAATCAAGTGAAATTTATTATTTCTTAACTAAAATATCCAAATAGTTACTTGTTCGGTGACAGCGCTTAATAAAGTAACTCTCAAATCAGAAAGCATCAATCTGTGGCAGTGGGACTCCCTTTTTTTATTTAATTATTTTTCTTTTCTTTTCCTTTCTGATGTCTTTGTTTCTTTTGGGGTAAGGACAGTCATGAGCTAGGTCATTTGGGTTTGGACATTTATTGATACCAATAAGTCATGATGTCTCTGTCATGTCTGGCCTTGTGCCCCTGGTACTTTAAATTACAACAACTGAATAGTAGTTTTAAAAACCTTTATTGCTCTTTAAAACAGTTGGTGTAATGGTAATGGAAAATGTACAACATGGAATAATCAATTTATGTAATATTAAAACTATATCATGTGTTTCTATTTGACCTATGTCTGTTCACATTTCCTTATTCTATTGCAGATGTATTTTTATGGCACTCCTGCAACTTCATAATTGTAAATACCTTGAATTTGATGATGAACTGTTCAATTAAAGAGTCACATCAGAAGCTCCAAAAGATAAAGCAGCTCTGAAAGGCTGCACACTGACTCCAGCCTGCACAGCCTTTGTGAAGGGTCCCAGTGGTAGCCCAGCTCCTCAGCTCCTCAGCTGCCTCAGCCATTTGTCATTCCTGCTTTTTTCTTTTGAGGCTGAGTTAACACCGAGGCAAGGAAATGCCTACCACAGAGACAGGACCTGACTTGGCATCAAAGGATATGAAATCAGACATCTTGGATAATTTAACACAGGCCATATGTCCACAACCACTTCCCAATATGTGAGGAGTATAATTGTGCAGCCCAAGCTCTCATCAACAAGCTTCATTGTTAGAAGGAAAGAAGGGCCTTTCTATGAGCGCTACAGTTGGAGGTTGAATTTAAATTTCAAAATGGGAAACCTGAAAATGAAGCTGCCAGATTCTAATAAAGAAAATAAATGCATAGAACATTATTTTTGATGAGTTATTAGAGGGAGATGGTTAAAGGGATAGTTTGACGTTTTGGCAAATTTGCCAATTGCCATAATACCTATAGTTTTAGGAGGTTCATTACCTTTAATTATCGGTGCATGTTATTTTGAGATCTGCGGGGCAGAGACGTGATCTGCTCAGCGAACACAATGCAGGTGAATGGTACAGGTTCCATGTTCCTCATCAAACTCATCAAATACACAATCCAACAACTCCAAAACGCATCTTGTGGACAAGTTGTGACCTGCACATTCACCACACTATGAGATAATCTGGTATAATTATGTAACATTATGACACATGAAGCAAATATTCAGAACTACTTTTGCTTTTGAAAGCACTCCGCCCAGCAGCCATGTCTGGAATGTAGTTCCGGCTACACATTTGCCTCCAAAACAACTCTGTCTCGTAATGTTATCTATAGCGTGGTGAATGCGCAGGTCATAACTTGTCCACGTGGTCGCTGAGCAGCTCATGTCTCACATGCACTGATAATTAAAGGTAATGCATTTACCCCTATGACTATAGTGATTATGGCAATACGCAAATTTGCAAAAATAAAAATGTTGAACTAGCCCTTTAAAGATGAACTACTGGTGGCAAGAAGATGACCAGCCAAAAGCTCTGAACTGTAGGTTCAGAATAAAATCCTTCAAACAGAAACACTCAATCTTTACTGTTGACCTAAAAGGCTGTTGCTCTGTTGGACTCATCCAATATCTGTCTTCTGAACCTGTATTTGTAAGAGCTATGGAACATTATTTGTGCAATTAATGTGTAGCTGCCATCAGACTCAGTTATATTATTTAAGTTCATTTAAATTAATTGTTAATAATCTTGAGTTAAAAAAAACAAGAATAATTTACGTGTAAATAAGGGATTACATTTTTACACACCCCACCTTCACAGTGCTTGTGATGGTAGAGCGGCAGTTGGTATCGGGTCTGGTATGGAAGAAGAAAAGAAGAATTAATTTTCCTTAAGTTAACAAGGCCAATGAGGTACTTTCATTTATTTATATACAAATATGAAAATTGTTTATACAGTGCTGCTTTGTAACCTTCTAGGTGTGACCTGAAGCTAATTTGTATGTTTATTCAGTTCTTATGACATTTTCCTCAGCGTGTTGTATGGGAAATGAATGCCTGTGTCTTGAAGAACGCCTTGTGCCATGATTGACTGAACAGTAATTACATGATGGCACATAAAAACATGAAACGATGCAGAGACAGATATGCATTTGTTACAGGCAACTAGGACACAGCAAATGAATTGACATTTACTGTAACATAGCTTTTGGGATTAGAAAGATTCCAATTAAAGAAGTGGAAGAAGCAGAAGTCTTGGTGATGGCACTAGACTAATTTATTTTGCATACCGTTAGCTCAGAATATTTCACATAACACCCCTCTAGAGCTGAGTATTAGACAGTCTGTCATCATTTACTTAATCAGTAACAGTTCTTTTTACCTGTGGGAAAAGATCCAGTTTCCCCACCTTCTCGAGTGATGGGCTACATGTAGCCCAACGTGAAGAACCTATAAACACATTACTGCATCATCCGTATAAACTGGAATTGTTCAAGATCAGTCATGCAGCATTGTACACGGCTGCTCACATCTTTATTCATTGTTGGCACATAACCAGGAAGGCCTCTGTAGGTTTGGTTTTGTCTTTATGTAATAAAGGTTATCGTCACTGCAAAGTGTTTGCAATATTTAAATTCAATGCATTTTTATTGATGTTGTGCATTTGTGAGGGACTTTGCACTAGATGAATGCATTACACAATTTCTCTCATCTTTGAATAGAACAATAAGTCAACCAGAGCACTGTGAACATGGTGCTGTGGTAGTTGTTATATTCTTATTTTCTCATAGTGATAGACCAGAACAGAATAGAACGGAGCACTTCACAGGGGGCGGCAGTGGCTCAGGCAGTAGAGCGGGTCGTCCAATAATCAGAGGGTTGGCGGTTCGAATCCCGCTCTCTCCCAGTCTCTGTCGTAGTGTCCTTGGGCAAGACACCTAACCCCACTTGCCTCGTGTGCATGCGTATGAATGATCGTGGTGGTGGTCGGAGGGGCCGTTTGGCGTGAAATGGCAGCCACGCTTCCGTCAGTCTGCCCCAGGGCAGCTGTGGCTACACACGTAGTTTACCACCACCGGTGTGAATGTGTATGAATGAATAATGGTTACTGTATGCGCTTTGGGTATCGGGTAACGGTAGAAAAGCGCTATATAAATGTAATCCATTATTATTTATTATTACTTCCCTGTAGTCACCATTTTCAACTATTTGCTGCCATTTTGCATTTAAGGAAGCTGCAGTTTGAGCTGTGCAGAGCCATAGTTTTGGGATTAGATCTACCATTGTATTAATTTTATACAATGCTTTACTTGTCAAGAGACAGTATTTTTTGTTTTGTTTTTTGTTTTTTACATCCTTAGACCTCCTGTCATTCCTAGACAATAACAAAGACTGCACGCCCAAACGAAAGCTTATTGTAAAGGGAAAGAAAAAAGTGGAGGAGGCAGCTCTGTGCCAAACACGGAGGCTGTTGGTGCAGCAGCTACAGTCATGTGTCAAGATTTCAACTTTACACTGCATGCATTTTAATATATTAGAATACAATAGTTGCTTCAGCTGTACACAGTGTGTTAAAATCTCCACAGTACCCCATGTGATGTTGTGTCTATTATTCTCTTAATACTGAGATTTGTTAACATTGTTAAAGAAATACAAAGTAAGAAATACAAAGTACTTAGTATGCAGTATGCAGATGATTAATGTTAAATAACTGTTGGCCTTCAAGTTTAACTATGTTCCATTTTTCCATCATATGCACAATAATGAATTTCCACATTGGGTTTAAGACAACCAGCGTTTCATACATAAAAAAAAAGAAACCAATCTCAGATTGGAGGGAGGGTCTGAATCTACCTGAAACTTGTGAGTTAGCATCAGCTCAACCACTAACATCATATCAGCAACTAACAATTACACAATCACAAGCTAAAAAAAAACATAGACAAATAAAAGAATGTGCTAATATCTGGTGCTCCCTGCTCTTCCATCAGGTAGATCCAGATTTATAAATGAGGACAGTCAGAGCTGGAATCAGATTGATTTTCAGGTTGTCTGGACTAGGGCCCGACCGATTTATCGGCGAGCCGATTAAATCGGCCGATTATAGCCCGTTTGAGAATAATCGGTAATCGGCCAAAACTCGCCGATTGTCGCCGATATTTTCAGAAATAAAATGCAGGGAATAAGACTTGGTTTTACTTTGAAAATGTTCCCCCATTTGAAAAGATCCCCCGACATTAGGTTATTTATCCTGTAGAGGGCGCATCCAACTGCATCCACTATCCACCTCACAGCACAGCAGAGTGACTGATCTGCAGCAGGACATGCTCCGCCATAGCCTTGTCACTCACACACATCACACAGCTTATTAACAACTTGATTAACTGTTAACTGTCTCAAAACCAGTGTTGCTGCTGGCTTTTTTAAATATTTTTTTTTCTTCTTTTTTTTACACCGCGGTCGGGTTGTGAATTAATTAATTACGCTCGTGACTCCGGCCGTGTTGGGTCCGAGATTCAACAAGCCGGTCGGGTTTTACAGTTATTACCGGCAGTAGCTACGCCCGTTTATCAATAAACACAGTGGATGAGGAGGGTGAGTGACTGAGCTCAGGCTGTGTAGACGGGGCGGCGGTGCGGCTCTCTGACTGCAGCGGGACAATCATGTCTCTGCTCCGTGACACACTGAGCGCTGTGGGACCGGGACTCGCGGCAGCACCCGCTAAACATTGAAAACAGCGGTGATACGTGCTTCCACGTCGAGTTCAACAAACCAGAAACGTCTGGAACAACACTGGAAAAAGTCGCTTTTCAAAAAAAAAAAAGAGAGAGCGAGCGAGAGAGAGAGAGAGAGACCGCCGTGCCGTGTAAAAACAACAACAACAACAAAAAAGTGTCACGTGTCATGACTTCCTGTATCTGGCCCTTCAAAATAAAAGCCCTATAGCCTTTCACAGTTCAGTCATATTGATTTTGACTTAATTTTGACAAGACAGTACTCCAAATGTTGTTGTTTTTTCCTGCAACCAATTGACCAATGAAAATTTGGCAGCCCTAATTTATATATTATATAATATATGTAGATATATTACTTAAATTAATAAAATTGTAAAACTTTATTAAAAAAAATAATAATCGGCCGATTAATCGGTTATCGGATTTTTTCCCCCCTAATAATTGGCATCGGCATCGGCCCCAAAAAATCCATATCGGTCGGGCCCTAGTCTGGACGAACCTTTGTTAATATCATAATAATAATATCTCAGTAACACCTTCAAATCATTTTTTTTTTTAATGAAGTATTCACTTTGCGCTCAAGGATGAACTGATGGTTTTGGAGGTCACAAGTCATAACCTTGTGAATACAGCATCTCCATAAAGCCTTGAGAAAGAAAGAAAGAAAGAAAGAAAGAAAGAAAGGAAGAAAGGAAGAAAGAAAGAAAGAAAGAAAAAAAACAGTTCAAAACAGCTGCTATTTTGAAAAAAATAAAAACTACTTTACTTTTACTTTTTAATTCATGATGATGTCCATATAGACTTAAAAGAATCAAAGCCCCATTAATAACATAAGAATCCTCTCATACAATATATGAAACACATCAGCAAAAACATCAGGTGGTTAATAGCTGAAATGTTTCACCTGGGCTTTAGAGATCACAGGCTTTTATTGCCTCCTAAAAATATCAGACACACTGGCTGAAGTCGAGGATGAACACTAGAACCTAGGATGTCTCCATTTACCACAACATGAGCTTGAACTGGCTGTTTACAGTTCATCAGTTTGTACCAATGACATGAAAACACAACAAGCACTAGTTTGATCTTTTGGACATTTGGTCAACAGGGAATGCTATCAGGAAAACTACAAGGAAAGATCGAAATCCAGGTTTGTTACATTCGTCAAATCAATGTTCTAATAATAACCTTTATTTAAATAGCTTCTTTTAAGACACATTAACAAAGTACTTTAATTAACAAAGCACTTTACAGGAGACAATAAAATGATAGAGGTTGGGGATGATTGATTGTGGGGAAAGAGTTTAAATAAATAATTGCATGAAACAGTCTTAAATGAATAAATTAATCAATATGAACAAGAGGATGATTTCATACAAGTAACAGTCATAAAAAGTGTCTTTAAGGAGGATTTAAAGAGGATAAAGTGTCTAATTTCCTCTGGGAGTTTGTTCCAAAGAAAGGCCTGGAGTTGTAGAAGAGCTAACAGCTTTGGCTGAGAACCTTAAAGGCATAGTTCAGTTATTTTGAAGTAGGGTTGTATGAGGTACAAACGCCCTGTAAGTATAATATCTGCAGCAGACAGCTCTCTGCTCTCCCCCAGTTAGCCATTCCAGTGCATATACTGTAGTGCTGGACACTATGCATTGAACTAAGGGGATAAAGTGTAACGTTATGTACACATTTTTTTTAAGAGTGCATTGTGTGGTTGGAAAAAAAAAAAAAGCTGTTTATCTAGAACTAACTAACTCACTCCTATTCCTCCGCACAGGCAGGCTGAGCGACGCGCAGTATCACTCCGCCTCTTCCACACATCAGTAAGAGTCTGACCCAAACAGCTGATACACTCTTAGAAATAAAAGTGCTAAGTAGAACCATATAAGGTTCTTCGGCTTGTCCTCAAACCCTTTCTTCGGGGAAGGGATTTCAAAGGGTTCTCTGGATCAAAATGGTTCTTACTGGAACCCTTAGTCTTCCTTTTCTCCAGGAAAGAGTTTTTCAGAAGCAAATTGTTCCAGGTAGAACCTCAGCCTTTCTAGAAGAACCCTTTTAGAACCCTTATTTCTAAGAGTGTAGGTGGAGTGATACAGTGATTGAGATCAGGTTCAGATCAGTTGCTAATTCTGTATAGTAAACCCTTAAAATCAATTCTAAAATTTACCAGAAGCCAGTGAAGCGACACCAAAATGTGAGTGATTTGTCATCTTCTTTTGGTATTCATAAATCTGGCGGTGGTTCCTGACACGCCGCAGCACTGTTGGCTCAGACGAGTAGACAGAGTCCAAAGAGGAGATCAAAGCATGGATATCAGTGTTTGGATTCTGACAGGACAGGATGGGATTTGATTAGAAACACTTCAGTGATTTGTCAGAAACATAATCAGTTCGCCTGCAGACATCATTGAGAACAGTTTAGTCGGATGGGACAGGGTTTTAAAAAACAAAACAAAACCCAAAGAGCTGCTCCCCGTGCACATTTCTCTCCCACCCACAAACATCTCTTTTTACCTCCACCGCTGCCTCTCTCTGCCTCTCTCTCCCTCTTGGAGCTCTCTCTCTCACTCAATCTCTGTCTCCCTCCAGCCTCTCTCCACCCACTCTCTCTCTTTTCATCTCTTTCCTTACACACTCATGGCCTCTCTCCATTTACCCCTCCGTCCTCAAACTAATTGAGGCAGGTGGCTTCTTTTATTCCCTCTCTCCAAACCTCTCAGCACTGCAGTTGCCAGGCATCTCGATTACATTGTGTGCAAGTGTGTGTGTGTGTGTGTGTGTGTGTGTGTGTGTGTGTGTGTTTGAATGTGTGTGAATGTGCATGTGCACCTTTATTGGTGATTCTCTTTTTTGTATTGGACCTGAATCCGCTGCTGTTGAATCTCTATGCAAGTTGTGTGCGTGTGTGTGTGTGTGTGTGTGTGTGTGTGTGTGTGTGTGTGTGTGTGTGTGTGTTTGTGTGTAGTTGTGTGAGTCGATGAACATTAAAGTGAGATCCTAATGGCTCTTTTCTCTTCCAGCAGTGGCCTCTCAAAACGCCACTCTTTGGGCCTCAACATGCAATTAATCAATTCAGCTTGGTAAGAGGATCTATTTATACCAACACACACACACACACACACACACACACACACACACACACACACACACACACACACACACATACACAGCACCCTGCAGCGGTGGGGGTGTGCAGAGTGAGACAGATATAGAGACCTAAACAAAGACAGACAGACAGAGAGAGATGTAACCACTATGGATTCTGTCAATTAAGGAGGATACTGGCAAAGCTAACAGTCCCATAAATGGTACCCATCAAGCCCTGATGCATCCCACCAATCAGCCGGGGTGAATAAAAGTCAAGCCACTGCTCCTGACACCGCTTCCTTTATTTTTGTGTGCGTTCTCCACAGTTTGCTCATTTCAGCTGCAAACACATCTCTGATGTGGAACAGTCGTCCACAGGATCCATTCTTCCACCAAAATATGTTCCACCATGATGGTGATGATGATGATAGTGGTGGTGGTGGTTATTAGGTCAAGGTCAGGTTTATTTACAATTAAAACTATTCCAATTACAGTTTAACTCATTGAGTGCCAGCCCTTTTATAAAATGGTCAGTGCCATGTGCCAGCGTTTTGGGGCATTTTGAGTAGTATTTCAAGACCCAGAGAATATTTTGTACTATGACTCTGAAAACACCAAACAGCTCAAACTCTCTATTTAACTAGGGAAAAAACCATTTGCTTGTACCTTGTTCCATACTTGATATATTATATTGACGTCCATAGACAGCAATGGCACTCAATGAGTTAAACATCAGATAAAAGCACAATAAAATAAACATACAAGCATAAAATATAGGAAACAATAAAAAACTGTAATGATAAAACAATCAGGGGTTAAAAGCCAGGGAGAAGAGTCTGGTTTTCAGTAGGGATTTAAAATGTTCTAAATTTGGAGCTGTTCTAATGGAGAATGGTTAAGTTATTCCAAAGTTTAGGAGCGGCGACCGCAAAGGCTCGATCGCCTCTTGTTTTTAGCCTTGACTTTGGTATGCTGAGGAGGAATTGGTCAGCTGACCGTGATGTTCTACACAGAGTGTGGGGAACAAGCAGGTCACCTAGATAACGGCGAGCCAAGCCACTGTTGGTCCAAAAGCGCCCATACAGTGACATCATTTTCATACTTATAAAACTTAATCAAAGCCCCCAGTTTTAACCTTATCACCGCCCCCGCTCCCCTCCAGATATGTGTCACAAAGCGTTGGTACCCTCCGACTTAAACATCTCTAATATTGTGTCATGTGTCCAGAGGAGGTTTCCCCAGATACATTGAGGCGTGTCAACATGGATTTAAGCAAATTCCACTCAGGGATTGTTTATGTTTTATGTTTTTATCATTATAAAGCAGTTTCTTCTACTATGGTCTGGAATGACAAAGCGATTCTACTCATATGAAAATAGAAGTACTTGCTCTTATAACTTGCTATTCATTTCCCCTGCAGCTCTATGTCAGGATGCTCCCAGTGATTTCATTGGTTGTTGATCCGACATAACATCAGATTAGTGATGCAGCGTGAGCCCAAATACTGCTGAGTAACCCATCGATCTCCATATTTGTCGCAGGCTCCAGATCAGATCCCTTCGTCCAGAGCTGGCCTGTGGCATAAGGAAATGCTCAGGGTGCCGTCCATCCAGGGGGCGCCGCGCCACAAAAGAGGAAATATAAAGAAAGTGTAACTTTCACTATTCTTACACTGGAGCGCTGCCAGTCACCCTGGAAAAATAAAAAATTGCGATGCCAATTGGCGCCCTCCCTTTGTGTTCTGTCCAAAAAGTATATGTATTAGCTTTGCCACATGTCATCTTTCTCTTCAGCCAGACAGGTGATCCATCTAAAACTAATTTGCTCACTGAACCTTTAACCAATTTTCAAGCCTTTTTTTTTGGTAGAAACACCATATTTTGAACTATATGTGAGGACACCTGCATGGTTGGATCAAAAAAGGAAACTGTAATACTTAAAAAAACAGCCTGGATGTTCTAAGTTTGATTTCCGGGTGCTCCCTGAATTTTGTTTGAATATTATGATTTTGAATTTGATGCAGTGAAGGAGAAAAAAGATAGAAAAGTGCACCAAAACGGCTAGAGCCTTTGTCACATCAAAATGCAGTATAAGTTTTAAAAAGCAGTGGCATGAAAAAAAACAAAAAAACATTCAATTATGTATGACACCTGAGCTCATAACAAACAATAGCTGCTCATTCTGTCTCTGAATAAGTAAATGCATAAATAAATAAGGAGGTTTATTCTCACTAACTTTCCATTATTCTCAGATGATTACATCGGTAATGAAGGGAAAACTTCAGTGTTGTAGCACAAATATTATAATCAACACACACAATTCCAAAAATTGCAGTGAGAATGTGATCAACTCAGCAACCGACACAACTGACTCAAAATACCAAACTAGACACACACACACATATTCCATGGCTGTTGATTTTCCTTCTGACCAATAAGAGAACAGTTGGTTTGGACCGCTTGAGACTGTTACTATGTGAACACAAATGACTGAAAAGAAAAATGCAACAATTGCATGGTTTCCCCCCTTGAATCGGAACAAAGCAAATGAGCCACATGTCTGAACACACCCTTAAAATCCTTCACTGTAAGGCTAACGGAATGAAGATGAGGATTGGACTATGGGAAATATGATGTACAAGTACAAGAATACGGACTGACTTGCAATTATCTAGTCAACAGCAAAAATTAAAAGACTTTTAAAGAACTTCAAGCCAGTATAAATGTTAAGTTATATGTCAAATAAAAAAAAAAAATCCTTCACTTTGGGGCAGCGACTCATTCCCTACCCGGACTTGGCAGTCCACTGGTTTCCTGCTGAGAACCATGGCTTCAGATTTGGAGGTGCTGATCCTCATCCCAGCTGCTTTACACTCGGCTGGGAACCGATCCAGTGAGTGCTGAAGGTCGCAGGCCGATGGTGCCGTCAGGACCACGTCATCTGCAGATCGCAGCTATGCAATCCAGAGACTACACTTTATGAATATAGCAAACTATTTATTTCATTTTATTTATTTTTTTCCATTTAGTCACTGCTCTTGCTCTTTTTTTATGATCATGTTTTTATTATTTCATTTTTCTTTTTTTTTTCTTTTTTTTTTACAATATACCCACATCATATACACAGCCACATAATTTACATTCAACCATACATCTCCTCAGCATATTGTGGACAGTGTAAAAAGAAAAAAAAAAAGATAAAAAAGGGAAGAAAATATAGTAAAAATGTCCCACCCTAATACCTCCCTTACCCCTCTAGCTTAATCCCCTCCCCTCCCCTTGCTGGATTCAGTCTGAACATAAAGAAGAAAATGCATAGCAGATAATTGTATCCCTCCCTCTCCTCTTTAACTAGTAAATAGCAAAAGAATACACCGGAAATAATGAAAATAGTCATGAGACAAAGGTGATCCCAGTATCTTCCCAAATATGTATGCTGGCACACCTACATACTAATTTTATCATACAAATATATTAATTTTATTTCATTTTATATAAAAGTTTCTTTGTTTTCATTTATTCTAACAGGCCTCCTTCATACAGCAGCAGCCATTCTGATTTGTCACGGCGGGGAAAGCACAGGTGTTACTAATAACATTAACAATGGCGCTAAGCTGTTTTAAGTGTTGCACTAAACCAGGACAGTGTGAGACGGCACCACAACACCATGAGCCTGAAAGTGATGCAGCTAAATGGAATTCAGCCATCATTCAATTTATTTTCTACACTTGTGCTTTTACCACTGTCACATGTCAACATCATCATCTGTGAAAATGACTTGCTAATAGAAATCAGCTTGTGTCACACTCCTGACAGATCTCATGATACATGTGCAGTCGTGTGAATGCAGCACAGGTATGTGGCTGGCACACACACACACACACACACACACACACACACACACACACACTGGTGGGCTGGGATATTTACAATAAACCTGATCTAAAAATAGACTCCGATATATATCTGTGCACAGTGTACAGTCTGGTGACAGTCAGTCATGTTATTGTCTTGTGTGTAATCTCTGGTGTGCACACAGTGACAGTGTGTCGAGGACAAACTCCAGGAACAAACGTCCCTCTGTTCTGTTCTGTTCCGCGGCTGACTGCAGACTCTGTTGGGACACTTACGATTTCCTCCATTCTTCAGGCTCCGTGCTTCAGCACATTCAATTTGAAATAAAATAACGGCTACCGCATTAAAGTGCCAAGCCTCGGCTCGTCAGCTCGGTTGACAATAAACTACCCCTTAAATAGGACCTTCAGTGTCGTTGAAGGATCACTCAAGGCAGAACCATATTTCACTCTCACTACCTCTGTCCTAAAGTTTCAAATGCACCAGTAAATATTCCTGATATTCCTCCCTGACCCCACGCTTGGATCAGCCCCCTGAAGCATGGCACTTCCCTCCAGACATGTTTTAATGGAGTGGGTGTGGAAGCCCAGAGGAGGTGGTTACCAAGTAAAGTAGAATAATTTATTCTGTAATAATTCCATAACACAGAGACAGACTGTATGTCTGACTATCTTGGTCATGGGTTTAAGAGTTTCTGTAATAAAACATGCTATGCTATTGTTTATGATGGCATCTGCCTGATATACTTAGATACTGTAGGATATACTATACATGTGAAGTCAAACAAATCTCCTTGCACAGCCACAGGTCATCAGGTCATGTGACCCGAAGCTATTTGAACACGCCAAATGCCGTATGCGAACCTGACAACGCCACATGCCAAATGCGTTGTTCGCCGCAAATAAATAAAAGTAGAGCCCTAACAGTGGGATATTTGACAAGAATATCCCTATATAAAGTTCATGCTACAGTGATATTATATCATGAAAGCATTCCTTTTAAAGCAGAAGTAAGCGATCCGGTCGTTTTTCTGACTTCTTGTCAGCCGATGGAGTTAGCAGCCCCCGCCCTCATCATGGATCTATTGGTCCTCGTCCCTACGTCACCACATTCACGCGCATCCCTTGGCTGCACACACAGCCCTTCATGCCGTTCTCTCTCCTCATTGGATAAAGGTTGTAGGATACAAAGAAATAAAATAAAACATTTCTCCTCGGCTTACAGCAGAGCAGAGTGACTGACAGACCCGTGTTTCAGACCAAACACTATATAAGTGATTGCTGTCGGAAGATAGAACTATTTAAGACTTATATTAACACAAATATTCCGCTTACTTCTGCTTTAAGTAGAAGGATGCAATGGTTATTTCTTTATCTCATACAAAAGCTAACAACAGTGGTGGCTATAGCACAACAAAAATCTCAATGTCTCAATAACTTGATCAGTTTGATCAAATTGTTGTCTTGGCCTCATGATGTCAACATGTGAACATGGTGGAGAGGAGAGGGAGAGAGAAGAGGTCTGTCTACAAACTGTCATTGTACCAGAACATTTAATGGTTTAATTACAACTGAACCACTAAATCAGACGGTGCTTGTGATGTTTGTGGTTAATCAGCTTGTTAGAGAACAGCATGTTATTCAATAAGAACTGAAACACTGAACAATTGGACATGTGCATTCAAACGTTTAGAGAAGGTTAAATTGAGTTCACCTGTAAAGGTTATAGGTCATTTTAGGTGCATTCTGAAATTTAATCTAAAAGCCAAACATCCCCAACTTTTTGTATATTATTTATGATAGCCACAGTTGTTAGATACATGAAAGTGTATTGTGATTGCTTAGTTTTCCATTTAGTTTTTCTTACATCTGCAAACTTCTAACTACATTTCCCAGAGGGCGTGGCTTCACCTATTAGGGTGTGTACTCAGGTGTTTTACATAATGACCCATGTGTGAATGTATCTTGATCCATTTCTGTTCATTCTTTGCTCTCCCATGTACAGTGAGTCCATGCTCCGATGAAAGTCTGAAAGTTTACTGTGGAATCTTCACTGATTTAGTGTGTTGATAAGTATGTCTGACCTCTGTAATAAAACATCTGAAAGCCAGAATGGAAGCTGTGTGGTCTAATTTGTGCTTGTGATGTGAAAATGTGTAGGATAGGCTATAGAACCCTGTAATTACCATGAGCTATTTAATTTGAATGTTTGAACTCACAGTGAGAAATTAATGATGCACATACTGTAAAGCTGCTCCAATATCTGACTAAAATAAAATTTTAAAAAAAGCTATCACACAGTGAAGGAGTGGAAAAGAACTTCAGTTCAGTTATTATTCACGAAATATGATCCTTTAAAATAAAATAAAAATTCATCTCTGCTGAATCCCATTTTTTCATATTTCATTTTTGAGCTAATTTTTATGAATTATTTAGCGATCCCAGTATGTGTGGAGTGGAGTGTTGCATTTACACCTTGTTGTTAATGTAGCCAAATGTGACTCCAACCACCTCTGCCGTGGGTTTTGGGTGATTGAATCTGCCCTTGAAAGTCTGTAAAATGTCAGTGAAATTAAAAATGGGTGGGCAAATAATGCCCCTGATAATTAGGAATACCCTTCACCTGGGTCATTTTACACAAATAGGACTGTTTTTTTTTTCTGTGGCAATATCGGAGCATGAATGTGACCAGTGTGTGTTCCCCGTGGACAACCACAGTGACCCATTTTGTCATTGTGGTGGAGGAAAGAAAGAACTGAAAAGAAAAAAAAATACGAATGAAGAAAATTTTTAAAAAGAAAGTACATTGAAAAACAACAACAACAAAAACTAGAAAATTTCCTCTCGGGAAATTTTGAATGGGCCACGGGGCTACTGCCGGTTGTGCCATCTCGGTCAACATGGGAATTAAACCCACGATCTTAAGGTCAAGACAGAGCTGATCAGACAGACACATGATCATCTTTCTATAAGCACTGATATGGAGGAGCTGTAACCACATTAGGTTACCTGTGTGTGTGTGTGTGTGTGTGTGTGTGTGTGTGTGTTTATCTTGTGTAATAGGGCCAGGACTCAATTAAAACAATTAATCTTGCATTTTAATCGCATATAAATATTTGACCTGAGAACAGTGAGAAGCATTTTTTTCCACATGGATTTTAGTATACCATTGAATGACTGAATAGCTTAAGCAACAAAACATTGTTTTTTTTTTTCGAGGTGGTACTTAACCAAGACCAACATGCAAATTATCGATTAATTCATTAATCGATATTTGATACAGATTTAAATGGTCTTTCCTGCCAATACACTATGATGATTACTGTAGTATTTAACTAGGCTACATAAATCACAGTAGCATAAACTGATTTGTTGAACGGACCAGGTGATGGGCTGACTGGTCCTGTCTAACTTCTGTGTACTGGGTGCCATTGTGCAGGGTGTTAAGGCAGCCTTCCTCCACTGCAGTCCCTATGGTCCTGGACCCTCTGGCTGGTGGGGTGGGCTGCTTTCAGCTGGGGGGGACTCTATCAGCTGCTCCCACGAGAGGCATTTGACGCATTTGACACCAACAAGGTTTAACTTTAAAACCAGATTAAATCATGGTTTAAGTTTAAATTCTGTTGCACGTTAACTGTGTTTTAATCACATGAAGGTGTGTGTGTGTTTGTGTGTGTGTGTGTGTGTGACTGTAATCACATGAAGCTGGCTCTAGAGTCTGTGTGTGTGTGTGTGTGTGTGTGTGTGTGTGTGTGTGTGTGTGTGTGTGACTGACTTGACACATAGTTAGTTAGTAGCTGCATCCTGTGTCAGTCTGATTTAGCTGTGTCTGTGTTTATAAACATTTAAACGAGCGCCAGGTGGATTGTTTATGAAGTTAACGAGCTCTGGCCTGAGGATCAAAGAGGTTACCACGGCGATAGGGGCCCCCGCAGGCTGAGACAGACAGAAACGTGGAGAAAAAGAGCCATTTTCTGCCTCTGCACCGGTCTCACATTTAGGCTTAGCATGACAAAACGGTAACTCCTATCAGAACAAAACACAGATCAACGTTGCTCTAAGGACTTACTGAAAATTTTGGTACGATTTGGTGTTTCTACAGTAAATATTTTGGCGACGCTGGCAGTTTTAAAACATCAGGCCGTTCAGCTTCTCTCAGAAAATATTTGTATTGGACTCAATGAGGAGCAGAGACAGACGTGGCCGCACTCATAGGCTGATTCTGTCAATTCTGTAAGTCTCTCTGATATTTTGAGCAGATTAAGAGATCGAGAATTAAACTCCAATGATTGGTCTTTTTCGGTCTTTTTTGTCCGCCCGTCCCATTGACTTACATGCAAAAATTTTGCGCAGTTTTTCGCGACTTACGTCGCGAAAAATTCGTAAACTGTTGAGAAAAGTAATAGCACACCGATCCCGATCAAGACGCACATTTTGATATATAATTAGCGAACCGAAAAAGCGTCCGGAAGATGAAAAATAATATTATGGAAGAAAAAATCCACACAATAACAGTAGAAAAATCCACACAATAACAGTAGTGCCCGGGCTTCGCACTGGTCCCTGCAGCTATTTCATAGCTGTTGGGACCAGTGCCCGGTGCGATTGACCGTGGCCCTAACTAAATCCTCAATAATTTATAATGAACTGTATAATGTCATTGAGATTAAATAAAAGAAGCTGTCCTTGTGGTGAGAAAGCTGACAGGAGGTCATTTGTGTAACCAACTATGTGCAGCCGTGTTGTGCATTGAATTTCGTTGCATTGATTTGATTCCATGGCCATTATCATTCAATACTTATAGTTTCCTGTTGTGTGCGTCTTTAGAATATTGATTAGAGAAAGTTAAGCACCACAGCAGAAATCCAGTTGCAGCTCTTCACCGCCATGAAAAAGGGTCAAGTGGATCTGTCAAACTTTCTATACTTTTTTTTTTTTTTTTTCACAAACTGGCTTGATTATGTGTGACAAAAATGATCTTGACAATTTTCTAACAAACCAAACTGAGCAGAGGGAGCAGCAGCAGAGAGAGAGAGAGAGAAATCATCGGTCTAGGCCAACAACTAGAATGAATAACATGTGAACAACAGAAATCTCAGCAAATTGAAATGAAACAATACCATGAGAAATCAAATCAAATCAAATCAAATCAAATGTTATTCATAAAGCACAATTTATGCATGAGGTAAACTCAATGTGCTGTACAACATATAATTATGAAACAATTAGAATAAGTAGTATGAGTACGGAAATAGCATTGTGTACAAATGAAAACCATGTCAATCACATATATATTTCCACACACGCACACTCAAAGCGCACACACCCACACAAGCTTCACCAAACACTGTTGTAAAAATAAATGTTTTTAACCTGTTTTTAAAAATGGTCACTGACGCTGCATCTCTCACTGTCTCAGCATGGTGTTGGTCCATCTGCGTGGGGTGTATACACAAAAAAGCTGCCTCCCCTTCCTTAGCCTTGGTGTGAGGAATGACTAAGGCTGTTTTCACTTATTGGATGCAAAAATTGATACATTGTTTCATTTTTCAGCTTGGTCATTTTGCGTTCACATAATTTCTTCACTCTGGACAAAATGCTACATTAGTGCTGTTATTGGTCAATCTATTTTCTGGGGGACCCGTTAAACAGTGTCATGTTTCCATGGTAACCTCCCAGGAGAGAAGAGAAGAGTTGAAACAGAAAAGTAAAAGAAAAGTCATATCACGGCGGCTACCACCACACCGTCTCGCTATATTTTTTCTCTCCAAACTCGCCATGTCTCCATGTTTTTACATTCAGTGGCAGCGTGACGGTAGGAAACCACGGGAACTCAGCGGAGACACCGGAGCTGTCGGCTCAGGTGGAGGTGGCGTCTGTGAGAAGTCACCGCGGTAACGCAGTGAGGAGGAATGGAGTGTTACACTGATGCTGCATTCACCTGCAGTCGGGCAGACGGCCGTCGGTTAACAAACCAGATGTCATTTTAGTCACAGAAGTCCAGAGAAAGCCGGTAAAACGTGGGTCGGGTAAACAATACGACATCGCCATGACAACATATTGTCACGTGTATTGTTTTGCCTCGTGCTGACAGACCACTTGTTTACATAGAGGCTTGTTTATGCCGTTACGTGCAGCGGCTGTCGTCCGTCTGCCGTCTGCCCAATTTCACGTGAATGCAGCATGAAAAACATGATTGAGTTGCTTGTTACAGAATGCACCTTTAAAGCAGAAGTAAGCAGAATGTTTGTGTTAATATAAGTCTTAAATAGTTGTATCTTCCGACAGCAATCACTTCTATAGAGTGTTTGGTCTGAAACACGGGTCTGTCAGTCACTCTGCTCTGCTGTAAGCCGAGGAGAAAACTTTCCTTGTATCCTACAACCTTTATCCAATGAGGAGAGAGAACGGCATAAAGGGGCGGTCCTCTCTGTGTGTGCAGCCAAGGGATGCGCGTGAATGTGGTGACGTAGGGACGAGGGCGGGACTGCTAACTCCATCTGCTGACAAGAAGTTAGCCAAAACCACCGGATCACTTACTTCTGCTTTAATACAACTATGTCTATGATGCTGCCTATAATACTGTGAGTTCTAAAGAGAGGAGGGCTTGGTCTAAGCTGTGGTTATCCCCATGCACGTGATTCATCACCCAGAATATAAAGACACACAAAACACACATAGCCTACCACCTTGTAACTGAAGCAATTACAGGAAATGTTAACTTTGTATTATGTAATGCAGGTAGTTGGTCAGTGGTATATTTTGGTACAAAGCCTTTTATAACACAGAGGAAGGCTATGGGCGATGTGAGAGACCTATACCACCTGGACATTTGAAAAAGAATAATCAACCAGGATGAGCCTCAAGGAGGAAAGCAGGATTGTGTCATCACCCTGTCTCTTTCCTTTCTATTCAAACTGCGGTTAATGTCAGTCAGTGGAAGACATGGTTCAATTAAGTTTATGCACATATTGTTTTTTTTTAGAATCCACCCCCGAGGTAGATATCCAAAAAAAAAGTAAAAAAAAAAAAACACCACATTGGTCTTTTTCATCTCCTTTTTAGATAAGTTTGCTCAGAGGACAAAATCAAACTCATTAACTCTCCGTAACGGCGCGCCAAAATCTGTGTGAGGAGATCAGCCATTTGCACATGAGGTGATCATTTGCAGTGTGTAATAACGATGCTAAAGGGACTGTGTCAAAATCACTGTGACACTAATTGAAAAGTCTTCAGAGGGCCACTTAATGTGTCCCAGATGATGATACTGACATGCCTTCTCCAGTGTGTGGCGTGTGATGTGTGTTTGTTACACATTTGATGGAAACCTTTTCAATCTGATGCTGCAAGTTCCGGGGCCTGTGGTATTAATTACCACTTATAAAGCAATTATCTACAGTCATAAATGAGGCTGAGACGCGAGTTAAATTGCACATGTGGGCTTTCTCAAATTCTTCAATTTTTTAAACACCTCTTATTTATATTCTTAGTGAAGACCATGTGATAACTCAGTCTTGTTATCATCTTCTGTCAAATGTGTCACTGCTCTAATTTAGTTTTTAGCAACACCAGCCTCCTCCTCCCCTGTGTCAGGCCCTCAACTGTTCACTGTAAACATGAACATTTCTGCCGGTCCTAGTTGCTCTTCATACATGGATATGGTATATGAATTGCATTTATGGAACACTGATCTAGCGCTTTACACCAGCGTATACTAGTCACAGTCACACATTTACGCACACACTTTTATATGGCACATTTTTTTCTCTATACATTCACACACAGATGGACAACTTTATAGTTTTAGTTTAAAGGAGACATATTCTGCCCCTTTTCCACAAATTAAAATAGCTCCCATGTGTCTTAAAGACATGTCTGTGACATGTTTCGGTCAAAATACCCCAAGGATCAAACATCACAGCTCTTTTCATCCTCTCAAAACAGCCCTGTTCAGAACGGTTGGTTTCAGTGCCTGTCCCTTTAAATGCAAATGAACCACTGCTTGCCCCACCTCATCCCTTCTACTGATCCCAGGTAGGGGTGGTAATATGTAAATTACAGATCATTTTGTCAATTTCTCAAATTTTGGGGGCTGGAAGGCAAGAAAAACACCCAAATATATGTTAAAGAGCCTTCCCAATGTTATATTTCCATAACATGTCTCCTTTAACATTTAGTTTAGAGGATTTTCCTAAAAAAACAATATAAATCCTGTATAGTCATGTGTGGAGGTGGCTGTGTCTGCAGATTCCACCTGCCCCCCACCTATATTTTGACGTTTTGGTGTAGTCAGGACGTTAACTGGGAAGGCGTTATAGTGATATCTATTAAAATATATTTCTTTGCTTATTCACCTAGTCTCGCCTTGAAAATAATAAACACATAATAAACTACACGGTTACACAACTATCACACACATCATAATGCGTAATAAGCAACATTGTTATTGTGGCACAGGGGTGTGGTGGCTATACTTCTGCCTCCCAGCAAGAAGGTTCTGGGTTTGATTCCCAGTCCTGGGTGCCTTGATTGGAGACTCCAAACTGCCCGTAGGTGTGAATTTCTCTTGTTCTGTTGTGTGATTTAACCTTGTGTTTCTCCTCTTTAGCTGCCAGAATGGTGCACTGACAAATCTCTGTGTCCATGTTCCTTGTGTTTCGTCTGATTTCTTGCCTTTTGACCTCTTTGCTTACTTCTCTGGACTTGGAACAGGATTATTATCTTTATTTTTCTGGGCTTTTCTGTGCTTTCAGTTTAGCCTGTCATCATTGAAGCCTGTGGTTCCTTTGTTTAATGAACCAGTCAGCTGCATCTCCTCTGCTCATCATCTGCAGGAGTCCTTCCCCTGTGTTTCATAACCTTGTTTGCAGCAGTTGTGACAACATCTATGTTTTGTGTGACATACCTGAGCAGGAATAACAATTAAAAAAACACTGCTATCCCAGCTGCAAATGGACTGTCAGTGCCAGATGCTTCAACTTACTACAGAGTACTTGATGCCTGCTTGATAATTCATCTGCAATGTTTATGATGACAAGACATCAGCCTGCTATCTGCAGACAGCTGGCTGTAGTGTTAGATACCCCACAGGGACTGTAGAAAATAGAATCTGCGTTTTGCTTCACATTTTGCAGCCAGAGATAATGTCACCTGAACAAAACAGACTGAGAGCTCAGATCAGATCTCTCTGAGTCAGCTCTTCATCCTCTGTCACGACTGTCCTGTAAAAGACAACGGGTCTACAGGCTGTAACAACTCACTCTCAGTTTAGCACATAGGCTGTAACTGCTAACGTCAAGGTGTGTCGTGACTCAACGTGGCTAATAAAACCAGCTTATCAACTCTGCTGCTTGTGCAAATTATTACAACTTAATTTCACACTAGGCATCAATTTTGCCACCTCATGCAGCTCAGAGTGAACCACTGAAAGACCAACTGATAATATTTAATGCAGTACAGAGATAAGGTCTGGGGCTTGGTTTAGATTTTGATGGATTTCGAGATTTAGGAAGTGGAAATGTAGGATCAATATAGGATTTATTCTATTTTTTTTTAGCATTGGACTGGCTGGTGGCTTTTGTTATTGTGTTAATGTCAAATTTGTTGCTACTGTGTATTGTTTATTTTTGCATGTGTTTGAAATCAGCTGTAAAATACTCCAATTTGTTTTTCTTCTCTTGGTTACATTGTTAAAGGGATAGTTCACCCAAAATTGAAATTTCACTCATTATCTACTCACCCTCATGTGGACTAAGGGCTGGGAGAAGTTTCAGAGTTATCCGTGAGTTACAGGGGGTCTCGGCGTAGCAGTGCATGTCCATATAACGGTTGCAAATGGATACCAACTGTCTTTGTAACAAAAAGACACACCAAAAAACATCCAAATACCTCCATGCTGCTCGTATGTAATGTCCGTCTTGTATTGAAGCCCCGAAATGCGAAATTGTCCCCCCCCAAAAAGAAGTCTATATTTCAAGCTTGTTTTGTGGCGGAAGCTTTTCGAAGCTCCTCTTCCTGGTTCGTCAAATTTGGACGAACTGGGAAGAGGACAGATCCTCGTTCGTCCAAATTTGAAGAGGAGCTTCCACTACAAACAAGTTTGAAATATAGACTTATTTAATTTTTTTCCGGGACAATTTCGCATTTCGGGGCTTCAATACAAGACGGACATTACATACTGTACGAGCAGCATGGAGGTATTTGGATGTTTTTTGGTGTGTCTTTTTGTTACAAAGACAGTTGGTATCCATTTGCAACCGTTATATGGACATGCACTGCTACGCCGAGACCCCCTGTAACTCAGAGAAGCCACGGAGGACTCTGAAACTTCTCCCAGCCCTTAGTCCACATGAGGGGGAGGAGATAATGAGTGAAATTTCAGTTTTGGGTGAACTATCCCTTTAAGGCCCCCACATAGTCGGGCGTACTTGACTACGCAGATGTCCACGCGTACTTGAAGCAGACTCAATGCGGACATCCGCCGGACCCATTCACGCAAAGCTGCGACCGCATTTGTCAGTCTACCCATTGGCTTCAATGTAACCTTTCTCTTGTCAGCTTTCTGCTACCATCCATGGTGTTAGGGTCAGTCACCCGAGTCTTAAATCAGCTGTAAAATACACTAAAGCAATTATTTACACACATGCAATACACTACATCTACATCCAGCCTCCGACACTCATCAACCCTATGGAAGTGTAATAATTAATTTACTTTCAGTAAGGTGGGGAGTATTATGGGAAACCAGTTAACACACTAAAGACAGCATCTCCTAGAGATAATCCAACAAACATGCTCACTTCATGCAGCGATGTGTGCAAAGCAGGGGTGGAAAGTAACGAGTTACATTTACTCAAGTTACTGTAATTAAGTAGCTTTTTTGTGTACTTGTACTTTTTTGAGTAATTTTTAAAATCAGTACTTTTACTTTTACTTGAGTACATATTGTTGGAAGAAATGTACTTAGTTACATTTTAAATAGCTTAAGTTACAAAGTAAAAAATATATAGTGTGGGTTGTCAAAAGTAGCTACGCCGCTGCCGCCTCAATTTCTCCCCCTTCACAGACGCACACAGCAGCAGGCAGGTCATCTATGCAGGCAGGTACACACCTCTTTCCCCCTCACCGCTACGTGAGTTAGTGCATAACAGGGCTCATCGCTATATGTTGTCGTCTTATATTAGCCATTAGCCACAGCTAGCGGTTAAAAGCTGACGTTAATGATTAAAGACAACGTTATCAGGCATGTCCATCTATTCGGCTACGTTTATGGTGACCGTGCCAGACACACCGGGGCTGAAGGCCGGACCGGCGGTCCGTTGAGTTAAATGTAGGAGCCCAGTCTGATCCATGGCCATGCTCAAAAGAACAGACAAGCAGCCCACTGCTTCAGAGCAGTTACAGTAAAGAGGCAAGAAAGAGAGAACCTACAGTAAAATCCCCCCCCCCCCCTCCCCCTCCTTCTCCTTGAGAGCAGACAGGAAAGACAGTAAAAAAACAGGTGTGTGTGAGTGAAAGAGGGAGAGAGAGATTTTTCTTTTCTTTTTTTATCCATATTGAAAATGGTATTGAGTAACAAATATTTTCCTTAATATCGATATTGAGTTGGAAATTTTAGTATCATGATCATGATCGTGACAACCTTAGTGCCAGTAACTGTAACTGTCCATCTGATTGGCTCTGGACAACTGCAGTGTCAGAAGGTCAGAATCAAGTTGGTGCCACAGGAGCTAAAAGATGATGGAGACCAGTGTATCGATGGAGAAGGGACACATTTGGAACACAGAGACATGCACGGAGAATGTGAGGCCAATCTCTGGCCATTATAGCCCCCCCCCAAAAAAAAAAAAAAAAAAAGTAACTAAGTAACTTTTACTCTGAGTAAATTTTAAATGAACTACTTTTTACTTTTACTTGAGTAGATTTTTACACCAGTACTTTTACTTTTACTTGAGTAAAATTTCATCAAGGTAACTGTACTTTTACTTGAGTAGATTTTTTTGGTACTCTTTCCACCCCTGGTGCAAAGGTATGAACATATGCAGGGTTTTAACTTCTCTCTCATGTGTCTATGATGCTGCCTACAATACTGTGAATTCTAAAGAGAGCAGGGCCTGGTCTAAGCTGTGGTTATCCCCATTTGCGTGATTCATCACACCCAGAGTATCACACACATGATTCATGACCTACCGCGCGGCGAGTGAGGGTAAAAACGGAGAGGATACGGCATGCGCCCTGTAGCAACAATAGAAACAAAAAAAAGGCATGCGATGAGGAGCTGCGTTTCACGAGATGGAGACATTAAAAACCAAGAAGTTAAGATGAAGATAGATGAGCAGGCAGAAAGAGAGTTCAAGGTGCTCATTAAAATGAAGGGAATAAGCCCGGGCTTTGACTCAGCTCACTGAAAATGTCAAAGGATCTTAGAAAAGAAATAAATGAGATGTGTTGCATGCTCGTACGCTTACCAATGGAATCCTGATGATATTCTGCAAATCTTTGGAAGGAGGGCAAAGCAATTCATAGTGAAGATAATGTGGAGGTAATGTGTCAGTGGAAGATCTGAACCTGGAAGGAAATATTTACATGTAGCACTCATGACATGATTCTGCAGCTGTGTGCAGAGGCTAGAGCCTTTTTTTAAAATATTTTTCTAAGTATTGTGCTATGGCCAGGACTGGAAAGGATTATATGGCTCCATGAGTCCAAGTGTATCACTTGTGAAGGAATCACTTAGCATTATTCCACGGATGCAGACATTGTACAAGAGCAGAACAATCACATGAGCTGCGACTGGGGAAAAAAAAAAAAAAAAAAATCCTGTGTTCAGAAAAGTCTGAGCTGGCAGCAGCAAGTGCAGCAAACATGGTTTGGCGTCAGTGATAAGCTATTAAGGAGGTCACGCTAAGGACATTCAGTGTTTATGAACCAAAAAGGCTTTGTACTGTCCGCCTGTTGACTCAGCTGCACGTTGGCTTTGCTTGTTGCTTATTGTGTGTAATCATATAAACCTTGAGAAAATAATAATTCTGTTCATGCATTTGTGACTTAAACTTGGTGTTTGCTCGGTGAAGTTGCAGTTTGTAACGGCATAGATGTTGATTATTAAATGTTTAGGGGGTATTTCAACATTTTAGCAAATTGGCCCATTGCCCTAATCCCTATTGTCAAAGCAGTAGGTTTGTTACCTTTAACTGTTTTTCAATCGGCGGGGCAGAGACGCAAGGTGGTATTTATGGGTTTCCCTCATCAAATTCATCAAATACACAATCCGACAACTCCAAAACACTCTTGTGGACAAGTTGTGACCTGCACATTCACCACACTATGAAATTACAACATATATCTATGTAACATTACGACACACAAAGTAAATACTGTGTCTGGGATGAAGTTCCGGGTACGCATTTGCCTCGAAAACAACTCTGTCTCGTAATGTTACATTATTATCTCATAGTGTGACGAATGTGCAGGTCACAACTTGTCCATGAGAGTGTTTTGGAGTTGGATTGTGTATTTAATGAGTTTGATGACGGAAACCCGGAAATACCACATGCCTCCAGTGTTAGCTGAGCAGTTTTTATACCTGCCCCGCTGATCGAAAAACAGCTTGCACCAACAATTAAAGGTAACGAACCTACTACTATGACTATAGGGGCAATGGGTGATTTTGCCAAAATGTTGAACTATCCCTTTACTGTAAATGGATTACTGTGCTGCAAATAATCCTCTAGGCCTGTGGTGGTGGTGGTGGAGAACCTCAAAGCCTGTCCTCTAAACCCCAATACACAGTGGCAGAGGAAGTGAATGTTGAGGCTGCAGTGCAGTGTCTGGTTTTATACTGTTACATAATAACAACTGAATGTACCAACAGTTGCAAACACCTGCCCTCAGTGTGGGTAAATGCATCCACCTGCAGCATATATCCTCTGGCTGTTACTCTGGGGGTGAAAATACCTCCAATCTTGTTTGTATTGTAAAGAAATAAAAACACTTGAATTGCTTGTTTGAAGTCGCTGAGTTGACAAGTAGCCGTAACCCAACATAACTCTGGCCCGGTGAATACATCTGTGATTTGTGAAAGAAATAAAGTGGGTTGTACATCCGCATGTTGAAAAATGAAAATGACTTCAGATAAAATTCAGAGAGTGTGTACTTCACTGTGCCCTATGGTGGTAGCCTTACCAGAGATGTTGCTTCCAGGGAGAAACCTACTCTACCACTACTAAATACAGTGGTGTTTTTATTAATTGAATGTAGAGTCAGAAGGTTTGTTCAGTGTAATTTGTAAACCCAACATTCAAATTGCCCACCCCCTCATGCTCAACTGCCCACACCCCTTCCTCCTGACCGATCAGGACTCACCCATAGTCAACTGCTGTTCACATGGAACCTTCTTTACTTCGGCCTTTGAAGTTCTCCTTTGAATATTTGATACTACCAACAAGATAGCGACTATTTATCTGGGACTGTTTGTCCCTGGTAATGAGTAGGAAGGCCACCATGATTGAAAATTGTGATGGACAGACTTGACAGGGAGGCTCACAATGCAGAGGCAGGTAGTGTAATGGCAAGTCCATTTAGGCTATTCAGTCCAAAGTCCATAAAAACAGAAGATCCAATATTGACAGGCAGGAGTATCAAAATCACTAGACAAAGTTGTTAACCAGAAATCAAACTGGGTCGATGGAAAAAAAAACAAAAAAACACACACACACAAGAAGAAAACACTAGGAAAGATTGCAGGAGAGACATTAAGGTAATCACAAATAGCGGGAAACTTGACAGGAAGGGGGAAATGTCACAGGTGAATGACAAAATCAAACAGGAAATAAAAAAGACAAGATGGAACAGAAACTAACAACAGACACTTGACAAAAATCAGTAGCCCTCATGCCATTACTGCACACACCAACAGTGTCATTGATAAAACTGCATTTATTGACTAAAACTAGACCATAATGTTGAATATTCTGTTCAGCTCTAACTGAAATATTCATTGACTAAATATGACAAAAATAAAATACACATCTTGGAGTTACTGTTTGTTATTTCAAAAAGAAAAAGAAAAAAGAATAGCACACTGTAGACAGGAAACAGAGTAAACACTTTTAAATGTTCCAGTTCAACCAACAAGCTGCTGTTTTGATGATGTAATGTGGATCTTTCTCTGTAAGTGTGAAGTCTTTCCCTTTTAAGCACTCAACACCTTTGAGTTACTCACTGCTGGGAATTACTGATTGTATGGCAACCGCAGGTCTAATTTGCTCACAATAACATAATTCCTCTCGCCACACAATGATGAACAACTCAAATTGGCTGGCTCATAATCCCTATTAATTCAAACATTTACAACAAATCAACCAACAATAGAAATGGACGCACGTCGTGTGCATTTGTTTACAGGAAAACCTTGAGAGTCGAACAGAACGCTGTGAAGTAAACACACTTTTGAGAACTGACCGTCGTGTTCACATAAAAATAAACACAAAACTGTTTATTTCTTACTTATCCTGACAAACTGACATCCCATAATCGACGGGCATCATTAGAGAATACTTTTTAGAGGTGACCTTAAGTTTATTTTGTAATAACTGGATATGAAAGTAAAGAGGACAGAGGAAAAAAATTGAAAAAAAAAAATGGACAGAGGTGAAGACCCAGACACACTGAGCTCACACACTGCCTATGTTATGTACACAGCATTACAGTATGTGGCTTATCAATAACAAAGAGCTGTTAACATTTCATCAATTAAAAAATGAAATGGTCAGATTTAATTGTGCCTATAACAGAATCAGAGGTTTCACTGGGCCAGAGCTGAGCTCCTTCTCCTTCAATATCATCACGTTATACACACAATTCCCCAATGAGCCCATTCACATTATTAAAACCATTTTGCTCCATGATGAGTTTAAGGTCACTGAAGCTCCAGCACAGAGAAACAGTGAGTTCTTCAGAAGTTTTTCGGTCCATAGTGAGAAATATCCATAAATCTGTTTTTGTCATTCATTCCTATTCTGCGGCTTCCTTCCGCACAGGTGTGTGAATGAGTTACTGTGGTTACCGTGTCTCTGTCCCTCTGCAATTTTCTCATTATTCAATGACTTTTTTCTTTATGTAAATCCACTTTAAAAAAAAAAAAAACATCAATGCTTTTGTACCTTATTACCAAAATCTACTGATATACTTTTGTTTAACCGACTTGTTGTCCTTTCTGGCTCAAATTGACCCAACCTGTTCCCTTCCTCCATCCTTCCTTTTTTCCTTCCCTTCTTTCCACAATCATTTCCCCCTCCTTCCTTCCTTCTCTTCTTCTTCCTTCCTCTTTTGATCCAACTGACCTTGTCTGTTCCCTCCCTCCATTTTTCTTTCATTCCCTTTCTCTTCCTTCTTTCCCTTCTTCCTTGAACACATCTATTCTCTCCCTCCCTCCCTCCATCTTTCTTTCCATCCTTTTTCCCTTCCTTCTTTCCACAATCCTTTCTGCCTCCCTCCCTCCCTTCCATCCATCCCCTCGTCCTTACTTCTTCCTTCTTTTTTGACCCAATCTGTTCCCTCCCTCCATCTATCTTTCCTTTCTTTTTCCCTTCCTTCTTTCCTCCCATCGTTCCTTTCGTCCTTCTTTTGTCTTTCCTGTGTTCCTCCCTTCCTTCCTTCCTTCTATCCCTTTGTCCTTCCTTTCATCCTTCCTTCCTTGACTCCAGAGGACAACAGGAGGTTAAGATAAGTAAATAGAAGCCAACATGTGTGACCAAATACTGAGCTAATGCAGAAGTGCAACCAGTGGAAAACATTTAGCTTCTTCAGCCAGGAAAGCTTTAGAATAATGGACTGAAATGAGAAAATGCTTAAAGTTTTCATATACAGTACTTACCTACAGGTCTGGTATCAGCCATCAAGCACTAAAGAAGTTCATAGCGAGGGCATGCAGAGTTATGGACCTCAAATTATTCCTCCCATCGTCAATCTGTCAGACTGATGGGGAACAGAGACCAAACAAACCTTCTCCCACAAACAGAGATATACTTTCAGTTCACCAGAGAGATGCTCCTCCAGACCAGGGGTCAGATTCTCAGCTCCAGAGGCTCAACACATGAAATTACATGACAATAAGACATTGTGATGATCATGACTGGTAAGCTGGGGTGTCAGAAAGACTCTGGTGTGAATGTATACAAACTTAAACAAGTCTCCTCTCTCCTTCTTCAGATAACAGAGTCCTGGACTACAACCCACATTCCAGTCCTGAGTGGTGAACAGCAGGAGACTCAAAGAAACAGACCTGAGTCAAATCAAATACGTTTCCAGACTATGTTGTGACTCACAATGTTTCTATACCAGTATATCCAAAGAAGTGTTGTGTTCCATGTTTAGCCTCTATTAACTTATAGGAAATGAGCCCAAGTATGGTGGAAAAAAAGGAATTTCCACCAATGGAAAAGAGTGTGGGATGATCTGCAAAAGAACCATCCGGATGCAACGAGTGGACAGCTCAGACAAAAAGATCTTAAGAGAACTTGAAGGGATATTCCAGCGTAAATTTAACCCATGGTCAAATGTACCGTAACACCCCCTTCGAGAGATTAAGTCTGCTAACCGCTAGCTTCTCTAGTTGTAGCAACTTTAGCAAAGACCGCACCATAACAAACAGCGCAGTATATGGATCCACTATCCACCGATCAAAAAGCCACTTATAGCCACAAATAATGCTCAGAACAGCACCAAACGTCATCAACAGTACAAACAGGGTCCCAGCCCATAATAGGAGGCATCAAACATCTGTTAGCTTTGCCTGGTTTCTATTGAAAAGAGACGAAAACAACTCACCTACTCTGCTCCAGTTATACACTATGCAGCAACTTTCCGTGTCCAGCATAGCGTGCAGGCACTGACAACACACACCGAGGCCGACTGGCAGCACAAACATCTGCTTTCAGCGGCCACAAACAGGCATTGACCACCAGACTGACCACTTGATTCCCCCAGGTCCAGCACATATCCTCCACCAGCTCTCTCCCTCTGTCACTTTTAGCTTCCATTTCCAGGACATAGGCTCCACCGCAGCTGTCCCTCTTTCACTTTACTCCTCCATTTCCTTCAGCTTGTCTTCAGTAAACTCGGTCTCAAACGGATAGGGCGCCCATCAAAATGGGGGGAGGGGTCTAACTCGGTGTTACGGTGCATTGGACCATGGTTTAAATTTACGCCGGAATATCCCTTTAATCTGTCTGCATATGACACTACTGAGGACATGTTTAGAGTACCTGAAAACAGGTATGGAAATAAGTCCACAATTGTGTGATAGATGGAGTCTCCAGCTCCTGGTGCTGCTGCTAGTGGAGTTCATCAGGGTGGATGTCTGGCACCTGGCTGGATGTGGCGTGTGATGTGATGTGAGAACCACCCTGTTCAGTCAATCACTCCTTCCTGTTTGGAAGTCATGTTTCCACTGCAGGAACTTTGGGGTAATTGTATGGTATGGTGTATGGCTGGTGTGTGTCTCCACTGAAGGAACTGCCCCTAAAGGGCCATTTGCATGAGCTTTTAGAGGGCTGAAAGGAGTCCCTGCCTCGGAGTAGGTACGCAGATCAGCCCCGAAAAACTCCCAGGTGGGGCTCGAGATTTACTCTGTACTGATTGGTCAAACTCAGAGTGGGATGTGATGCCAAGAGAAAGCCCTGCAATAAGTGGCATTTGTAAAACCCAGCGTTTAAAAAAGTGTCTTCACTGCCGGAAAAGGAGACAATAAGTTGGTAAAAGACGTATATATATTATGGCATGGCTGTTCAGGAAATTAATATTTGAATATATTGAATGAAACTCTGAATATTTGGAGTGAACCTTTGAATATATGGAGTGAACAGTATATATATATTTATAAAACGGAAAGGTGAAATCCGGCGATCTGATTGGTTGTTAACCGTGGTATATTGAGCATACCACGGCTACTATTCTAAAGCCTTATCACAGCGCAGGCTATCACTCCGCTTCGCGTCGGGCCGAACAACGCCCCTTAGCCGTAGTATAATGAGCATAGACCACGGCCTGTCGTGATATATTGCTTAAATATATATATATGTATAATATGCGATTGCGCGATTATGCAACAGTCGAAATGGCAATAATAACCCAGCTTTATTAGAAAACGTCTATACTGCCGGAAAAACAACAACAACAACAACAACAACAAGAGAAAGAGAAAAGAGAAGAGAAGAGAAGAGAAAAAAAGTTCTTCCACATGCACACACACTCTCAACACTTCTGTCACAGCCTCTTGTTTTAGGTCATGCTATTGTGAATGTTTTGTGTGTATTGTGCCTGATGTGTGCCTCTCTCCTGTGTGGGTATCTGCAATCAGTGTGTGTGTGCTTCAAGTTGCAGGACCGCAAGACCAGGATGCTGCGAGCTGATTGGTGGATGGAGGGTTTTTACGTAAACCAACCAGTGCCAGCCCTCTCTCTCTCTCTCTCTCTCTCTCTCTCTCTCTCTCTCACTTCCCCATGTTCCTGCTGATGTGCAGTGTGTGTTGATGTAGTGTGTTTAAAGCCCTGTTTAACTGTTGTAAATACTGAGAAGTAGCAGACTGGAGGAGCTTTTTCTCCTGTTTTCAGTTAGAATAGAAAGTACTTTATTAACTCAGATCATCCAGTAGTTAGGAGTTATGCAGATGCCTGTCCTTCATTTCCCTTTTGTTTGACCAGGGCAGATCAGGGGGGTTTTAGCTTTTATTCCGAGCAAATAAAATTCCACATTGAGAATCTCAATCTGGCCGGCTTCTTGTGGATGGGAGGAGCGAGGGGGCTCTACAACCATGTTATGTGTCAGTTTCCCCTAGACTTGGAACATACCACTTACTCATACTGATTATAGTTTTCTGGAGATCCTAATTGAAGAATTGGAGAAAATCTCTGCAAGGAATCAACCAAGCAGAATGACTGACTTAATCCAGACTGTGGTAAAAGCCCTGGTAGATCTCACATAATTTACAAATACAGGATGCCTGTATCAGATCAATGTTTCATTAGTTATCCACTACACTTACATTGAAGTCTTAAAGGATGTATAATCATTGTTCCTTCTGTAATCATTAGTGCCATTAGACTCTCTTTATTTACACTGAATTGTTGTGCTGTTGTGTTTTTTTTAAGTGCAGACTGGGGATCCATTGAATGGGGAAGTCAAAGCTTCACAATAATCAATAAAGTATTTTAATAGTGCTGTTCTCTACGATGACTGAGTGCTACTCATGAATTGTGGTTTTCATGCTACAACACCAAATTGCTCAGACCTGTATGAACTCTAGGTCACATGTTCACGTTTTGAGTCATTAGATGAATCGATAAGTACATGTATAAGTCCCAGACCAATGATATTAAAAAAAGCAAGACATGAAGCGTTTGATAAAATATGGAGATGAAGTAAATACTGTACAGGGAGAAATAAGAAGGTAAATGGAAAGTGAATATGTGCAGTAATGAAGTCATTATCATCATCAAAGTTAAAAACAGTTCTTCAAGGCAGTTCAGTGGTGGAAGGAACGGTGAGTGTGAATGCTGGGAGTAAGGCCAGCTGGGAATTAAGACAGCCTCCTCTTGAAACATAATACTCTGCTGAATTCAAGAGAATGAGAGCAAAGAAAAAAACAGAGGAGTCATGAAAAAAGTGAAGCAAGTGCAGCAGCTGGCAGCAAATTAAAGCCGGACGCAAACGTTACTTTGTCCAGGAATTTAGTTAAAGGCCGATCAATAAACCAGTTTCACTACATAATGGAGCTAAAGTTGGGAGTTGTAAAGAGAATGCGAATAGGTTTGCAAAGCTGTTTCAGCTATATAGTAAAGAGAGAGTGTTTGAGAACGAGGAGATGAGGAAATATTGTTGACAGATATTAAAAGAAGAGTCAGAGTAGCCAGTGGCTAGGAACTCAGGCTGTAGTCTAGTGTTAGGAAGTTCAATAAACTCAACCTTTGTGTGTCTGGGTTGATGTTTGAAGTTACAAATATATTTTTGTTGTCTTTGTCATTATTCCTTCTTCTTTCCTTCTTTCCTAGATAGTTAACAGTTGTAGGTAGTGATGCAGAGGACACAGTAAGACCAGTAAGTCAGTATCATACCACTATCTGTGGTTTGTTAAACATACAGTTATCTCAATCTCAGTCTCAATCTCAATGACTTTATTTGTCCCCAGTGGGGCAATTGGCTGTGCAGCAAATGGGGGAGCTAACAGAACATACAGAATATAAGCACAAAATAAAATAAAAAAAATACATAAAACAATACTGAACAACAACCAATATCACAAATACATACAAATAAAGAGTAGCCTACGCAATTCATACAAGGATTGAAAAAATTATATAGTTTCTAGTTATACCACTAAAAATACCAAGATGGTATGGTGGATTACATTCTTAATGTGTGTATTGTTGATGGTTTCTAAAGCCTGGAACATGTTATTATTATTATTATTTACATTATGTACATTTATTCCTCTGGCCATCATAGTGGTCATGTAGACAGCTGTCACACAAGGAAATGATTATAGTCTATAAGCAGTCAGCAACATCTAAACTCACCTTTAATTATAACATATAGATAATTTTATATAACTATAACTGAAAGTGTGTATATCATCTCTCTCTGATAATAAACTGAAGGCAAAACAAAAATAACAATTCAATAAATTCACTGAGATCCGGATGCAGATGTACGTAAAATGTGACCATGGCTTGTGTGTCTTGCAGTGCTGTCTCGTCACTCAATCATAACACTTACCATCTCTTCAATCTGAAATGAGCTCACAGTTTGTGTCCATTACTGTGTTTATTGCATGTTGAATATCATTACTTGACATTCTTGCGCCTATAGTTCCCCCCTGGTAGTTTTATTTTAGTGTCTGATTATGTGGAGTTTGTGTTGGATGTTGTTTTGTGTTGTTCAGGGAACAGCAGCCAGTGCTGGCATTGAGACAAGGCCTGAGTCCTTAACCTAGAAACAATGCACAGGCTGTTTGGAAACCAAGAGAGTCCAATTAAAGTCTCTTTTTTTTAGGGTTATGTTATAGTACATGTTAGAATAAGTTCAAACTATGGCAATTATTTGTGTTTATTACAGTCTTACAGAGAGTTCCCTTAGAAATATGTTGATATCTACTTCATCAGTATGCAGTGCGCATTGTGAAGGACACAAGTGAGTTTGGATTTAGTGGCTTTGAATCAATATGCTGCATTGTGCTTCAGAACATATAATCCACCATATTCACTGGCAGTTGTTTTCAGTTTACATGGGAGCAGCTCCTGCTAAATCCACTTTAGGTTCTAGAGCACCATATATCTGAAAGCACAGGTCTGCGCGGCTCCATCTCCAGCCATTCTGCACATTCTCTTCGTTAAAATCACCACTGAAATGGCTTCTACCTAGAAGCAGAGCATTTGGAGGCGAGATAAAACTCTTAGTGCTCTGTTCTGCCCAGGAGGTTGTCTTAAACCCACTGCTTCTGAACGGCCTCCTCCTCCTCCTCATCCTGTCCTCAAGCAAGTAAAGCAATCACTGACTTCCTCTGATCCAACTTTATTCCCGACATGTTATTTCCTCCTTTGCATGGGAGAATGCATTGCCCCATATTCCTGCATGATCACAGACTTATATCTGCTTCATCTGAGCGCTACACTCTGTTTGTAATATTTATTAAGTGCACTGCTTTGTCTTCATGTGAAGAGATGAAAGAGTGAAACATGGCTCCCATTAGCAGACACTGAGGAATAACAAACATATCATACATTTTTGAAAGACTTTGTTACTCAAATGTATTTTCTCATGTTAAGGAGGTCAGTAACTTGACTTTAACCCTCGGAAGGGAAGTGAAGGTTACATTTTTTTTAAGGCTAATGTAAATAACTTCACTTTATCACCAAAGACTGACTGATATATAATGATCATGTTTTTTTCTTTTCTTTTGGTTTTTAGCCTTAATTGTTCTGTTTTAAATACAGCAGTGATTCACGTGTTCATAAACACATGGTAACAGTGTAACTCACTGCTGTTCATTTTAGTCAAATGTGCAAAATGCAAACAGTTTACATATAATATTACCAAAGGAAAAATAAAGGTAACACTTTATAATAAGTGCAAACTTATTATGAAGAATGAATGACTACTGAATTATTATTTTATAACACATTAATACCCATTAGTATGTAGTTTATAAATACAGTTGCTGCTGCTTATTAATGATGAGTAAAATATTTTAAATGTGAACTACATACTAATATATTTGTGTGTTATAAATAATGATGTTTAATAGTGTGTACTTATTTTGAAGTGATAACCAAAGAGAGGAAAAGAAAAAAAAAACAAAGCCAAACAAATGAAACAAACACACAAACAAAAGCACTTTATTGCAATGAACTACCGCACATGCACAAACTTAAACAATGTTTGCAGGATTATTGCTGCCATCCATGCTTATTACATGAAGATCACACTGGTTGTGTACTATTACTGCTGGCCAGTTGTGAGTTATAGGGTAGTAGGATTGTATGAATGAGTACACTCCTCTTATACTGTTGTTCATTCAGCTCAATGTAATCAATCCTGACACATAAACAGCTGTGTTTAATGAAACTCAGCGGAGACCGTAGCTGAAGAGCATCAGTGTGTATTCTTACTAAGAATAACTACACGACTATAGCAGACAGTCCTATTTTTCCCTGTGCACTTGACTTTTGTCCTGTAGCTATGTGTCGACATCACATCCCTGTTGTCTCTGCTAAATATCCAACACAACCCCTGTGATGTGTTGCAGGGTGTCTGTGGGTTTGTCTTGCCTGACCTGTTCCACAAAGGGCAAAAAAAACTCACAAGATGAGAGTTTGATTTATTATATGAAAGTCTACATTACAACCAAGGAACCCGTGTAGCTTGAGGGGATATAATGAGGCTTCAATTATAAAGTTTAAGGGGAACAGTTGAAATCTGAAAAGGCCATGTCCTACTCATCTCTCACACCATTTTGCCTAAAAGCACATGTAATGAATGCTTCACTGGCCTCAGGAATATTTCCAACATCATCACTAACACCTCTGCTCAAAAAGTCAACCCTGCCCAAGTTGAGACAAATCAACCGGTTGCGTTACTTCTATTCTTATCTAATACTTAATGTATTAAGTGTTTAAAAGGCAGCTTGCAAGCCTCAGTTTTCCGGTCTGGGAAGTGCTCGTACACAATGCCCTCCTTGATCCAAATCTGTTGTGCTTTAAGCCACTCCACACAGAGACGACCCTGGATCTGTCACAGAAGCCCCGAGGGCAGCTGAAGCTCCAGTCTTCAGTCTTCAGGTCTTGATCTTGTCTTGCTGTGTGTTCCTTCAATGTGTCCTGACAAGGACATACATCTTTATCCCACTCCTCCCCCACAGTAGTGCCTCAAGGACCAGTACTGGGGCCCCTGTCTTTGCAATATTTTTGTGGCATTGTAACATACTGAGGCACGATCTAGAAACAGATAAGTATAGGGCAAGTAGTAGAGGTGACTCTCTACTTCTTAATGTATCAGTAACATAGAAAACATGTATAATTCCAGCAGAAACTGATTTTCTCCCAGTGTTGCAGACTCCAGAGGTAGCACGACCTGACCTTCTTCTCCTGGGAGACCCAACCTTCTACTCTCTGTCCTCAGTGACTACTCATTATAGTCCATCTAGCTAACTGGCTTCAGCTTCATGTGTGTTTTTCCCATGAAGGGCAGGTCAAAGTTTGGATTTTACTCTGTTGGTGAGACCGGAAAAGCGAGATCAGCGCTGGATGACCTGGATGATCATGTTCCCTGTATTTGGTTGGGCTTGTCTTATTGGTGTTTTTTCTCTATAGATACAACATATAACCCAATACATATTACAAACAGAAGAAATCCTAAATGAAAAGCCATACCTTAACCACAACCTTCCAACAGAATACAGAATATCACTCTAAGTCACTCAGTCTGGCCAGCATGTCTCCTCTCCAGTGTCATTTATTGGAATGAACATGATGATACATGGTTTTTAATGTCTCTGCACTGGTGACAGCCAGAGCCAGAGCCATATTGTTCTCTGGTCGTCTTTCCCATTCTCGTGGACAGACAATCCACACTCACAGTCCAAATTTGGCACATTTACTCAGAGATGAACTGATTAGATTTCGGTGGTCACATGTGAAAGGTCAATTATGTTGGGATCTCACGTTCCTGTGAATACAATAGTCGTCGTTGAGGAACATCCAGAGAGGATTTCATTACTTCGGAGTCACTCTGACCTCACAAAACCTATTTTGGGCCATAACTCAAGAGTTCACACAGTAATTATGACACAATTCAACTAAAATGGCTATAAATATGAACTCATGATGATTACTGACATTTTAGATCCAAGAGGTCAAAGGTCACCTTCACTGTGACTTCATTATGTTCTGAAAAAACAAACTTCTAGCCATTATTCAATGCTGTAACTGTGATGTTGATGAGGCTTTGGATACCTGGTGTTTATTTCACTTTTGTTAAAGGTCTGGAGAAAGAACTTTTCTTACATGCTCACACAAAATTCTTCAAGATTGTATTTTATTTGTGTTGGTTATTTCACACAAGGGATTTTCAGAAGTTTTTTTTGTGTTTGTTTGTTTGTTTTGTTTTGTCATGTGTTCTTCATACTGATTTGAAGTTGACAGAGTCTGTTTGCAACCAACGGGGAATTAGCAACATTTCAATCAAAACATGATGACAGTTCTATTTTCCTTATGTTGCTGTCACTGTCAATCAAATCTGATCAAACCAGCCCCACATAGCTCCCAGGAAGCACATTGGCTGAGTTTTTATTCCTCGTACTCATAATAAACAAACAATGCCTCTGGATGTTATTTCTGAACTTTACCTCTTTTTTTATTGTTGCATATCATGTATATTTAATGATATAAAGAGATGCTTAATACACAGACGCACTTGGAAATACACAGAGGGGCACACCACAAACATGCACCTGTGTTTGCTGCTGACCCCTCTGGCTCAAGCCCAGCCAAAGATGATTAGTTGATACAAAGCAGCATTAAACATAATTACTCCCATTAGGAAAGTGCATAGACTCCTCTCCTCTCTGCTTTTCTTTTTTTTTCTCTTCCCATACCCCGCTCCTCTCTCTTTTCCCAGCCTCTCTTGCTCCCTCGCTCCCCCCGGTCTCTCTGCCACCCACACACAGCCCAGCTTCGGCTGGTTGCAGACTGGGAGTTGACATTCGGAGAAACCATTAAAAGTGCTCATTATTGAGAAAGAAAAAGGAGGGCAGGAATCAAAGAGATAGCTACTTATTCACTGCTGGGGTTCCCTGATCTGTTGTGCACTCATTCCCCAGCCTCTCTACCTTTCCCTTCACATCCTCCATCTCTCTCTTTCTATGTTTCTTTCCGCTCTTTGTTCTGTGGCCTCAATTAAGCTTCCCCCTCCGGCTCTTTTATACCACTGTCAAAAAAAAAAAAAAAATGTTTTGTCTTGTGAAAACACACAAAAACAAATCATGTTAAGAGTGTGAAGATATCTTAGTTGTTATGAAATGTTATTTCCTGTGATGGTGAAGGCAATATTTGCTCTTTTTTTCCCCCTCTGGCCTTCACTCACACAAGACTTCCTCTACTGTCCTGTGACGGTCAGGTTGTGGGGATTTCTAGAGGATCGGCTGATCCAAGCCACTGAAGTGCACACTGATCAGCTGTCAGCTTTACTGCACAAGAATATTCATCCATATTTGAAATACACTTTGGTGAGAATGGTTTTACATTTAAAGGTCCAGTGTGTAATAACTGGCAAGGTCTATTGGCAATATCTGAATATACTATCCATGAATATATTTGTATCAGTGTATAATCGCTAAACAATAAACATTTGTTTGGTTTTTGTGGCCTTATAATTCTTCTTTATATATACACATAGCAAGGGTCTTGCTTTAGAGAGTGTCGTCACCTTGCACCGCCATGTTCGTACGGCAGCCTGAATGGAAAATCCAGCCCGTCAGAGAGCATGTTTCGTGGGTTTCGCGTTCATGAATAAACCAACGAAGAAGAAGGTGTAATGAAGGAAGAAGGAGGTGGAAACAGCAGACATATTGTGAAATGGTTTAGTTCTTCACCTCATCGCTTCATGCTCTTTACTCCCAGTTGTGGTAAACAAGTTCTTTGTCCTTGGAGGCCACCGTCACTTTGCCGATGGGAAGGGTGAGTACGAGCGAGCGAATCTGAACGCTGGAGTCACAGTTCCCCCTCAATTTTACACACTGGACCTTTAATCCATATCAACAGCAACAGACATACTGACATGAGGTCTGCAAATATGTTTCAATTAGAATTGATAGGAAGACATGGCACACAAGAGGGTATTACGCCTTTATTAGTGCATGGCTAATCTAATAAAAACATGCCAACGTGTGTCAGCCAAAAAGGCCTTCATCAGGGCAAGGGGCAAAATGTCAGCTCAGTTCATTGTTAAATAGGTAATCAACAGAACTAACAGTTACAAAAGAAAACAATTACAACAAGGGAGAGAAATCCAGTTCATGTATAACGATTAGTTCTGTTGTCTCTTAGACAGGTCCGAGAGAGAAAGTAATTACTCAGTATTCTACCAAGTTCAATATTCACAACATGAATATTATGTAGCCTATGTATGTTTATTTATTTCTTGATTAATTGTCTAATTAATGATGTTAAAGCCAAAGGTTATAGCTACAACTTTTTCATCGAAACAATTCATTTTTCAAAAATAATACATCCACAGAACGTCTAGAGGGGTGCACAATAAAAGTATTAATTTTACTGAAAAAAATAGCCTAGTATAGAAATTATTGTTTTATAATTTTTGACGGATCCAACATATAAATATTTACATCTGGTTACGTTGGCAACATTGACGTGAATTGATCTCTGCACCAACGGCATTAGTATGATGAGCTTAGGAGCCAGATCGTGATTCCTCTGTGGAGAAAATGGCATTGTGCTAATGCTAATGCTAACCAGCGGTCAGCCGCTACTGTAACGTTTCCGGTGCAGGCGTGATGCTGCAGGTTTGTTGGCTTCGTCTGCAGGTGAGTTAGTGTGAAATTATTCAATTGTGTTTCCAGTCCACGGTCAACACCGGAGCTGCAGCTTGTTAAATACGGTTAGCGTTAGCTTAGCTTTAGCTGCTAGCCGCTCCCTATAGGCATTACCTGGCAACCAGTACAATTGAAGGTTGGAGTGAGAGCAGGCGAGTGTGAGTGCGACACGTAGCCTACTGGCCGGGAGCCGGGGGAGGATGTACCCCTTTAAATTGTGTGGTGTAGATTTCCCTTCTGTTGTACACAGTCGGCCATGTCTTTGACCTTTTTATCTGTCATTGGCTGTTCAAGCTGATCATGTGAATGCCTACCTGCTCACACTGAGCAGCCAATGAACTGAGCTGACTGACAAGCATTTTGCCCTTGCCCTGACGAAGGCCTTTTTGGCTGAAATGTGTTGACATGTTTTTATTAGATTAGCCATGTACTTCACCTCTTGGCTGCCTCAGATCTCTTCCTATAAGTCCTACTTGGATCCCTAAACTGAAGAGCACCAAACAGAACTCCATGCATTTTTGGCTCATTGGTCATTTCACCAGATATTATCTGGGTTGATATACAGTTTATAATGTTAGGCTATCATCATTTTCATTGTTACTTGGCTATAATGTGATCTCAATATGCAAAGCTGGCTGTGTTTTGTGGTGAAGGATACACACTGACACATGTGCATGACGCTGAAGAAAAAGCTACTGATCCTGACACCGTGTGTACACAGTATGAGCACCGTGTTAGAGCAACGGAGCTGAGTCGATGTCAGGTTCACTGGCCTATAGAGCAGGTAAAGGATGAGCAGTTGTGTGTTCTGTGTTGACACCTGAATGATTAAAATAGAAGCATAACTATAAGAAAACAAAAAAAAATGTGTTTGGATGGCTGTCTGTGTAGACATGTTGTATAGAGGTAGTCAGAGTCAGTGATGTTTTCCAGCACTAATGCTTGTTTGACTACTACCCAGCAGTCTCAAGACCTTTGTTGATGCTGTCACAGCTGTCCGTCAAAAAGCTGCCGCTCTGTGAGCTTCACTTACTTTATCAGTGAGGCGGAAGACTTGACGGGCAGCTTGAGATATGTAAAAGCCAGACTCAGGTTACCTTTCAATATGAGTGCAGTATTTCTTTTAGAATGTAGCTGCAGCCCAACCAGAAACTCCCCCGTCTCCTGCACTCTTAATTGTCTGTCAGTGGTTTTCTGTCCACTTTAATGATAATGTGAAATGTCCCAATAGAGGCAGACTGCACAGATGACATTTGCACTTGAAATGAATAATCAAATCGAAGAGCAAATGGACCAATGTGTTGTATTTAGTAGGCATTATATTTAACCATACATTGTACTGAAAATGTCCTTTTTCATTTTTACATTTTGCACTTAAACTTTGGTGCAGCACCTACTCCTTTTATTGAATATACAGAAGGCAGTGCTGCTCCATTCCCATGGAACCCAATGTACGGCAATATTGTGTAGGTCTTGTTTTACATAAGGATGTTACTAAAGCATAGGTTAATGGGTTCATAAAAATAAAAAAAATCTAATCTAATTCATTAGATTCAGGGCCTTCTATAAGAGAATAGGTCAACAGATAAATGCTGGGAATTTAGTGCAAATTCATCTCTGAAAGTCCTTGACTAGAAAATGTGAAGTGGCAGCAGTTCAATTCCTTACCACTCATAGATCAGTGGTGCTAGTCCGTATAATGGACCACATATAACTGTGAAAAGCTCCAGGGGCACATGAAACAGAACGAACAACCTGAGATTTGCATGTACGACGCATGTAGGTTTCAGAGTGAGCCCTGCAAATCTCCACCAGTGTCTTTAAAGGACAAGTCCAGGCAAATTCAACTCGGGGGTGTATGTTCCTATCATTTTAGGTCTGAAAGAAGGAATCTGAAGATTTTCAGTTTAATTTCTCCTGTTTTGCGGTAGTTGTGTCTGTCTCTGCATCGCCACGGCAGCAATGAATGGGAGCGGATGCAAGTTCCGCTGCTTAGGCTGTTTACAGCCCTCAAAGCCACAGACAGCGTCAGATGGAGACTCAAACATGCACCGAGAAGTTTATTTACTTCAAGCAAGCCGACGTGTTTGTAAAACTAGATCTAATTCAAAGTCTCCTAGAGTCTCGCGCAAGACCCAAGTTGCCGTGCTCGGTGTGGTCACGGACAGTGGGAAAGCTACCATTTGTGTCATAAACACAGGAATATCAACTCTTCACTTGCTTCAAGTAAAAAAAACTTCTAGGCGCATGTTTGAGTAGCCACCTGACGCTGTCTGTGGAAAAAAATGTACACTTGAAGCAAGTCAAGAGTTGATATTCCTGTGTTTATGACACAAACGGTAGCTCCCATTGCACCTGAATACACCAGCATGGCAACTTGGGTCTCACGCGAGACTCTGGGAGACTTTGAATTAGATCTAGTTTTACAAACATGTCGGCTTGCTTTAAGTAAATAAACTTCTCGGTGTATGTTTGAGTATCCATCTGATGCTGTCTGTGGAAAAAAAAACTGCGGCTTTGAGGGATGTAAACAGCCTAAGCAGCGGAACTTGCATCCGTTCCCATTCATTGCTGCCGTGGCGATGCAGGGACAGACACAACTACCGCAAAACAGGAGCGATTAAACTGAAAATCTTCAGATTCATTCTTTTAGACCTAAAATGATAGGAACATACACCCCCAAGTTGAATTTGCCTGGAATTGTCCTTTAAGCCCTCTGTGAAACAACCTGCTGTTGGAATGAAGTATAGAGCCCAGCGTGCACCAATCTATGTGATATTTGATAGGGAACTCTTTAAATGATTTGCCACCTGTTTCCTTTTGTTTCGGTGATCATATCAGGTGATCGTTGAATCGTATCTCATATCTCAACTCCGCAGCTGCTCACGGTCTGTGTGAAGAGGGCTTCAGTAGGGCGGGTGTGGGACTTCAGGTGATGGGGCTAATACTAATAATATAGCTATAGCGAGACAAATTACAGTGTAGAAGGTGTACTGACAATGTGTTTCTACACAGATCATTAGTGGTGTAGCTACTCGCATTGCTTAAGATGTATGAATATTTGGAATTTAGAGGGCTTGATCTACAAGTAAAATAGTTTATGTCTTACAGTCAATAAAATCTAAAGTTAATAGATACATTTCTAACAGTCTTGCACTGTACACTTAAAATTACAACTTGAATAAGAATACTATAATTATGGTGTGTTTATAATATATAAGAATTATAATATAGAATACTCTGCTATGCAACTGCAGTTGTGAAAACATCACATGATCAAACCTACTGTCTTTTTTGAGCCACACTCCATCATCATACTGCATCATATGTGGAAACATGGTCGAAACTTTACAAGAGTCATGAGACTTCCTTTGGTTAACTTTATATTTTGCTAGCTATGACACTTTATACTGAATCACACGTATTTTATTTTATTTTTTAACATTTTTTGCAATGTGTGAGTATTGGTAAGCATGTTGAAAAGTGCAACCTCTGAAATGTATGGGAATGGGTGTGTGAATGCTTCCGAGACGAGATGGAAATATATAATCATTATCTCACTGTAATAGCTATATGGAAGCACTGAAAGACAAGACAGGAAGTCACAAAGCAGTCAGGAATTTGCGAATGTAGAAATGCATCAGCACAATCTCACCCTGTCAAATCTGAAACGGCTGTCTGTGTATGTGTGTGTAATGGAAGTGTATCCTATTGTTCCTATATCTGGCAGCCCGGGGCGCGTAGACATTGAACGTATCATCTGGGTTTTGTTGCCATGGTTCATGCCCATGATGACATAATTTCTTTTATGGAGCAAAACAAAAAAAAAAAAGACAAAAAATACATGATGTGTGATAGTGGAGTGACTTAGGCACAGTGGTGGTGATTCACTTCAGTAGTTTTTCTTTTCTCACATCAGCACTGTCGGGTGAAAACACTGTCTTGTTTTGTTTTTTAACAGTTTTGGTGATTGTCTGTGAATTCCTTGTACAATGGTATACAGTCTAATCCCATACAGGAAAAATGGAGTCCGCCATATGACAAGTACAAGCGGTTAAAAAGTGCAGAGGGTTCAATAAGTAAAAGCCTCATTCATTTTCTGCACTGACCTTGGGCCGCGTGCGAGAATCACTTTATATTAATATTCCATATTTTCCAGTTTCCCAGTAGGACAAGGACAGGGAAGCTCCGACTAAAAAGTCTACAATGTGACATTCATTCAAAGACTGAGACAAAAGCTAAAGAAAACAAATGTCTCAACTCGGGGAACAATGAGGTTTTCAATGAGGCCTACTTTCAGTCATTATCTCATATTCTCCTACTGTATTTCTCTCCTTGTTTCCCATCTTTCAATTTCCCCATCTCCCTCTTTATCCATCACACTGTGAGGCCTTAGTACCAAGCCTCTATTGTATGGTGTATAAAATGTCACACAATACCCATCTGAACACACACACACACACACACATATGCACGTACACGGTGTGGTTAGTCTACTGTCTTGCATTATATCCTCACTAGCTTATGTCACGGAGCTTTCTTGCTCCTAATCTACGGTGAATGGAGGAGGAGAATGAGCGAAACCCAGCAGCACTCACTCATAGAGCCAGCATTACTGTGATAGGCCCAGTAGTCTAGTGCAGGGTAGACAGTGTATACCCTCTTATTCTTCAGTCCCCATTGCGTACACCCACTTCTAAATCCCCTCTGATGCGTATCATTCACTGGTCTCTGCCAGCCAAGTTTTCTTTCCAAGGACGGCTCCGGCAATTAATTAACCCTCTGACTTCGGTGTCATCCTCTATCTCCTGAATGTTGAATAATAGTGACATTATTCTTTCTTTTTTTTATTAAAAGCAGGACACTTCGGCTTTCCAAAGAGTCCACTGGTGTGTCTGTAGCTCACCCAGAAGTATAGTAGTCCTGCCTCAAACATCTGTGTCCAATAGGAGACTCCTGCTCCATCACAGGATGGACCAAAGTTCTGTAGGAGACCTGTGTGCCTTCACATGATGTGTCAAAGAGTGTTAAAGGGATAGATCACCAAAAATTCAAATTTCACTCATTATCTACTCACCCTCATGTCAACTAAGGTCTGGGAGAGTCCTCCAGCAGTATTTGTCCATATAATGGTTGTGAATGGTGCTCACTTTTCTTCGTCCAAAAAGACACACCAAAAAACATCCAAATACCTCCATAGTGCTCGTCTGTAATGTCCCTCTTGTATTGAAGCCCCGACAATTGGAGTTGCTCCCTTCTGGAGCCAGCCCCCAGCGACAGCCGAGGGGATTGCAGTTTTTTGAACGCGGAAGTGAGCTTCACTTCTCAGACTGACAACTGCCCCCCTTGGTTTTCCTCTAATAATATAAGACAAAAAACAAAAAAGAAGTTTATGATAATTTTCTCTGTGTTTCCAATAAATATGTATATTCCTTTATTTTTGGTGTGTCTTTTTGAACGAAGAAAAGTGAGCACCCCCCCGTAACTCAGAGAAGCATGGAGGACTCTGAAAATTCTCCCAGCCCTTAGTCGACATGAGGATGAGTAGATAATGAGTGAAATTTGAATTTTGGGTGAACTATCCCTTTAATCTACATCAACATGGCTCTGGAAAATCAGCTGTAAATGCAATAAATATTGTGCAAGCCAAGACATTGGCCTCATATGGAAGGAGATTTTTTTTTTTTTTCACTTAGGGAAACAAGACAAAAAAGCCAGTGCACCCAGTGGAAATGTCAGACCATAATATATTTTGTATCATAATGAGAGCTGTTACTGGTTTTCCTCATAGACTGTAAAAAGAATGGACGTAGCACCCGTGACGTCACCCATTGGTTTTGGTGAGTCTGTTTTGTGCCGCTACTACGGGGGTTTGAACCGCGCCATGTTGGATTTTACTTGCCATATTTGGAGCGGTGCGGCGGTTAGCCGGCCGAGAGCCCGCCCACTGGCCTCGAAGCAGCGGTCTCCGGACCTGTCACTCAACGTTTCCGCGCCCTAATTGGCCAGAATTTTAACCTAATAACAGTAAAACGGTAGAGTTGAAAAAAAATTCACCCCCCTCAGAGTGTGTGTGGGGGTAGAAACTATCGGTTGAGACCAAAAAAATAAAATGTACCAGGCTGTAAATATGTTTTTTTAAGCTGTAAAATCGGCTATTTTAACATGGGGCTCAACTGGAGTTGCTCCCTTCTGGAGCCAGCCCCCAGCGACAGCCGGGGGGATTGCAGCTTTTTGAACGCGGAAGTGAGCTTCACTTCTCAGACCGACAACTGCCCCCTTGGTTTTCCTCTAATAATATAAGACAAAAAACAAAAAAAGAAGTTTATGATAATTTTCTCTGTGTTTCCAATAAATATGTATATTCCTTTATTTTTCTGATCATATACTGTATGTTTTTCAACATTCATATGAGACCACTAGAGAATGAATATCCTGAAAGCCAAGGTTGTCCTGAAAAAAAAGGCTTTCAATCACTTGATTGTACATTACAGGGCTGAGGTTTTGCGAGCTTCAATGCACAAGGAGACCGGTGAGAGAAATACAGAAGAAAATGCCAGAGACATTTTGCGAAGTTGTAGAAAATATTTGTACATCAACATAAATGGTACTGTAGCTCTTAGCAGTTAATCTGAAGGAGCATTAAGTGTATTGTAATGTAAGCGTATGTAACTAAATAAGTCCCTCGGTTGTACCTTATCCTAATAGAACAACTTAATTACAGATTTTTCAAAAGTAGATTTCATATAACATTAATTTACACAAGAAAAAAAACCACACCAATAGATCAAGCAGCTAAAGAAAATTAATTACTGTAATGCATTGTGTTATGTAATAGTAAATTTAGACTTCTTGGCATTGTTTTTTCTTAATTGCAACAACCTTTATGAATCTCATATAAAAGTGCTCACATTTAACAAAGGAAGACAAGAGTCAACTCACATCATTATTAATGGGAAGAGTCAATGCCTGCTGTTAAAATCAATGCCTTACAGGGATATTAATATTGATTTGAGCATTTAACCATATTTCCCATTAATTATTTTTAAATAACATGTATGTATCTCATTAATTTCAAATAATGAGCCAGCACAGAGCCCAGTCGACTCAATACAATACGATTTCAGAAAAAAAAAATCAGATTTATTATGATATATTAATCAGTGACAAGATGCCTGTCCTGATGCAGGGAAATAACAGTTGGCATAATACTGCAGTGGATGGAAATGGCTCCAATGAAAGGAAAGATCAAAGCAAGATACAAGAGAATTATAATTTACATATCTGAAACCTGTAATTGGCTAAATAAACAACAAGCTGTTGTCGTGACAACTGTCTAATCCCAGACAACCATGTGTCTTTGACCAGCTGTTCTGACACCGTAGGCTACAACATCTGGCGGCAGTGTTACACAAGCCTGTGCCTAATTAAACTTTTACTTTTAGCCAGAGTGAATAATTGAGAACGCCACAAAGATATTTATAGATGAATGAAATAATAAACACACCGGGTAATCATTATCCGTGCAAGGATTCAATCAATGCAGAAAATGCCAAAGTAATCAATACATTCCACACGTGGAGTTAGTGAGGGTTATTATTGAGAAACAGTAATCAAGAGTTACAGGGAACAAGTGATTAGCAGACAGCTAACGACATGACACATAGGCTGAGGTACTTACACAAAGAGCTCATGTCATGGAGACTGGAGAACAAGCTTCTTCAAATGACTTCCAACATATCCACCGATATTGTGAAGGGGCATTGTATCGCTCATGGGTTGGGCAGATGCCCCATATACAGAGGCTATAGTCCTGGCTACAGTTGCCTCCCCATTTTCTGTCTATCTCTACTGTTCTGTCAAAAAGGCACAAACACGCCCAGTTATCTCTTGTTAACGTGTTAACCCACCATGGTAGACATTGCTCCATGGATTGCCTCTTCACTGGCTTTGTTGAAAACAAATGCACATGGCCGGGAGGAGGGTTAGGGACCTAGTTCCTCTTTCCCATAGTTCCCTAAATCTGTTAGACTAATTTAATTGATTATTTCCATTTATTTCACACATCAAATAGTATTGATTTTACCAACTTAGCTCATATCTCCTTGCCTGGTGAAACTGTATAAACTAACTTTTAAATACTAGCTTAACATTTACACATTTGTTGTCCTTTTTTGAGTGAGATGATCTTTACAATGGTCAGCCCGGGTTAGCATTAGCAGGAGGAACCTGCTTAGCCTGCCCTGTCTAAAGTTGAATAATACTCCTTCATTCTCCATTTAGATTCGTAGTGCGGGTTACAATTTAGGTTTTCAATCATTACTCTGTAAATAGTTTATCCATCTGACACTTCTTTGTAGTGTCCCCTGCCCCAGGATGGCAATTGTTCAGTGAACAAAACAAATGTCTCTTTGGTTTCAATACCACCAAAGCAAACATGGCAATCTCACTGAGATGACATAGCTCTGGGAAGACAGAGTCATAGTTTTCATTTTGGCGAATAAATTGTTCGACCTTGCATCTCCCCCTTTGGACAGATGAAAAAAGATGAAGATGAAGGCAATTTCAGTCCCGACATTGATTTGTCTCTATTACATGTAGTTTTGCTAATTTAGTCAAAACAAGGAAAGAACAGAAACCACACTTTCCAACCATCCCAATGTTTTTTTTATTTGTATGATCTCACTGCAATACTCAAATGCAATATTTTCTCACAGTGCAGCTCAGGCTGTCAGAGCGAGCTCAGAGAAAGAGCAGAGCGCAGCTGCACAGTGCGTGGGTCTGCTTTTGAGGCGCTCCTCCTGGCCCTGGTTGTTTGGTCCCACCAGAAGTTCATGAGCTGCTTTCACACCACACATGAACCAAACCAAACTCATTCCAAAGGAGTCAGAGAACCTTCGGATTCATTCAGAGTGGTTTGAATAGTTTACATGGGATCAAATGTGACAATACCTCTTTGTTGGATTTAAAGATAGACTCAGTCATGCATCAAATAAGGCTCTTCTTTTTGTGAGCGCTTTGATATGTTTTTTTTTCCTCTTTTTTTTTAAACAAGGCTTTTAACAAGAGACCAGGAATTTAAAAAGCATCACTTCATGGCTAATGTTCATCTCTTCGTTCTTAAAAAAAAAAAAGCAAAGTTCTTTGACTGTGAGTTTTTTTTATTTAAAGAGCATGTTTTGATAGAGCTAATCCTCCAACCTGAACAACACTTATGAGCAATAGCAGTGTCTCCTGGTGGCACCGTTATGGTCCTGGCAGGTAAACCAGACTGTGATTACCATGGTGACAACAAGAAACACACAGACAGTTCCAAAAGCGGCCTACCTACCTGTGTTGCCATGATTATTATACTGTAGCTTGGATAGTCCTTGGGAAGAGAACGCAACTTGGGTTAAAATCGCAATCTGTCAACATAAGACAATTTGTTCTCATCACTACAATAGTAACAACATAGTTAAAGGGATACTTCACCCAAAATCAATAATTCACCGTGATGCCAAGGAAAGGTTTGGAGAACTTTCAGAGTCATCAAAACTCTTTTGGAGTTCCAGGGGGGGTCCGACTGGCAACAGATTTTCATATTATGTTGGCAGATAGAGCTCACTTTTGAATCGTCCAAAACACACACTATGAAACATCCAGATACCTCCATACTGCTCGTCTGTACTGACCCAAGTGTCCTGAAGCAGAGACCTGAAGAATTTGTGAAAAAAATAATTTGATCTCTGTTTTTAGCCTTTTTGTAGTAGCAGGCTAGCTCCCAGTGGCTCTGTTGATGTTTGTGCACATGCACAAGATTTACTGCAAGATATTTGTTTGTCGTTGTAAACCATGGATGTAAACAGAAGAACATCTCGCAGCAAATCTTGCACATGATTTATTCATCGAAGTATCCCTTTAACTTCTAGCTCATGTAAAATAACATAAGCTATGGCTCCATCCACTTATGCAAGATCCGTACCTTAATTAAACAGCTTCAGAGTACTAGTGCTGGTTAAATAAATGTAACTTGTTCCAGGGAGAATGGAGGCTCTCTGCCTTCCCAACCATCAGCATTTATCTCATAACCCTTTTATCAATCAAGAGAAAATCCAATTGACCTTTCGCAAAACCACGCCCCCGAACGGTCATTGTCCAATCAGACATCATAGCAACCGTTACTATGTAAACAAGGTCCGTCAAGCTTCGGACCTCCGACAAGCGAAGTGTATTGTCGGAGTTACCCGAAGAGTTTGGCTGGAGGAGTCGTGTTCTTTCCCTTCCCAAAGCTGCAAACACAACAGGAGAGGAGCCTACAATGGGTCAAACCGTGTGGAAGCCCCCCCCCCCTGCAGCCGGACCCTTCTCCCCCTCCCAGCTAAATGTCATGAAAATAAACAAGCATACAGCCTACATCTGCTCCAAGGTAAGCTAGCAGGACTAGGGCTGTATCCCAAATCACTCACTACTACAGTGCTTCCTCTAGGAAGGGGGGGGGGGGGGCGATCATACAATATAACTTTCACTTTCACCACGCACTGCTGCAGCATGTGCGCTTCTCTCTCTCTCTCTCTCTGTGTGTGTGTGAATGTCAATAACAAACAGCGCTATGAGGAGATGAATGAACTGAAGACATGCAGCGGTGTATTTGCGACAATTAAAAAAAATAGAAGGAGCTGTACGTATGAGGAAACACTAGACTTACACAGATTGAATGGTGTCACAGCTCTCCTCCCGGTGGGGAGAAAAAAAGAAAAGAAGAAGCTCTGGTCTCGGTCCGCGAAACACCACGTCCCGTATTCTCTTGTTTATGACAAATAAGACTATACATCATAACATATGATAATTCATCGATCCACTGATTGATTATGAAAGGCTTCGTTGAAAATACATGCACAGGACAAAAACAGCAAAACTTAGCAAAACAGCAGGGAAGTGACCAGACTTGCAGATGCACTCATAGACTGTAAGGATATGCTACATGATGCAATTTAGGAATCGATAAAAGCCGTATTTTGATCACCATTATGTTTACATTGTGACCACGCAATTTTGTAGTGGTGTCAGATTGCTTAGTGGTTATTAATATCCATAAATATAGCGCTCATATGCCTCTGAGCAAGACGCTCAATATAAAAACACTGTTGACACTCGGGCGGTGTCGAGAAGCTTGTCGGGCTAGCAACGGTAACTAAGGGGGGCGGAGCTTTTGCGAAAGGTCAATTAGATTGACAGTACTAACTTGTAGCCAAAATCTTGATAAAAACATAGTTATAGACATGCAAACCACTCTCCTGTGTCATATTCATCCATCAACATTACACGTTTCCTTCTGCTCCTGTCATAATTAATACCACTTCTATTTGTTGCAAGAAAACAAAGCTATGGGTGATAACCTATGGACTTGTTTCTTACAGGAGGACTGTCTGTTGTGATCTACAGGCTGAGCTGCATCTGTTTGCTCAGTTGAACAATTAAAAGCGTGTGCAGAGTTAAGTGATTTAACTTTCTTCTCTCACTCTTTGACGGATGACAGACACCAGCGACCCGTGGCTCCTCAAACAACCCACTCCTTTTTTACATGATCACTGAAGGTGGAAGTTTTCTGTTCTTTTGCAGCGTATTTCATCATGTTTTTTTTCTATTTTTTCTTTTTTTATGTGAGTGTGTGCGCGAGTGTTGACATAAATCCATCAAAACAGCACTGCCAGCGAGCATGTGTGTATGTGTGTTCCACCAGATTTACGCCTGCTGTCAGCTCCGTGATTGGCCCGGGGACGGCTCGGGACGTCCCCCTGGGCTTCCAGCCTCTTCATCTTGTCAGAGGGGCAATCAGCAAAATAAGGCGCACTAGATTTACCCTTCAGCTCCCCACCGGCTGGGTGGGGGTAGAGGGGGGGACCAGGCTGGGATGGATGTGCCTGCCTGTGTGTGATTCTCTCTCTCTCTCTCTCTTTCTTTCCTCTCAGCCCTCCTCTCCCCTCATCAGGTGACAGATATGTGGAGATCACTCATTCCTTATGGCCCAGAGAGGGATGGCATCCATCACTCCCTTCCTGTGCCTCCTCCTCTCCACACCTTTACTCCTCTCTGTGGCCATCCAGCCATAAGCTGTCTGTCAAACTGACAGGCCCATCCACTATATCACAGTGAAGCTGTGCGGCCCATAGGACTCTATTATGGCTAATCTGCTCCCTTTGACAAAGGCCACTTACACAGGCCAGCCACCAGGGTGTGTGTGTGTGTGTGTGTGTGTGTGTGTGTGTGTGCTTGTGTGTGTTTGTGAGTGTGATTAAAACCTGAACACCTCACTGATTCCTAATTTATCCGTCAGTCATCACATAGCAAATTCATCTGTAATTAATTTTCCTTTGTGCTGTTTTGTGGGTTATTATGTATCACATTAGAAGAGGTTAATGCAAATGTCAAGGTTCTATAAACCTCTCTTAATATCAAGCGGTCCGCACATTTGTCATCAACACAAGCAGTTTCACATCCTCGTAATGAGAGCGAACAGACATATTTTCATAATTCACCTCCAAACATGATTGCTCCCTGACATTAATAATCTGCTTCATGCAGACACCGCGCAACATCCTCACTGCAGTTGAATGGACGTGAACTCTTCTCTCTGATCATTGCCATTTAATTCATGAGAAAGGTTTAAAGGGATAGTTCACCCAAAATGGAAATTTCACTCATTATCTACTCACCCTCATGTCGACTAAGGGCTGGGAGAAGTTTCAGAGTTATCCGTGGCTTCTCAAATTTGGACGAACCAGGGTCTGTCCTCTTCCCAGTTCGTCCAAATTTGACGAACCGGGAAGATGAGCTTCGAGAAGCTTCCGCTACAAAACAAGCTTGAAATGTAGACTTATTTAATTGTTTTCGCAATTTCGCATTTCGGGGCTTCAATACAAGACGGACATTACATACGAGCAGCATGGAGGTATTTGGATGTTTTTTGGTGTGTCTTTTTGTTATGAAGACAGTAGGTATCCATTTGCAACCGTTATATGGACATGCACTGCTACGCCGAGACCCCCTGTAACTCAGAGAAGCCACAGATAACTCTGAAACTTCTCCCAGCCCTTAGTTGACATGAGGGTGAGTAGATAATGAGTGAAATTTCAATTTTGGGTGAACTATTCCTTTAATGTGTAGTAACATAACACTGGAGGTAGGGGCAAATATACCTGTGCATATCCAGGGGGGCAACCATCATTACAACATCCCACCAGTCCGACATAGGCCTCTAATTGTCTAAATGGCAACACTTAAAGCAGAAGTAAGTGGTCCGGTCGTTTTCACTAATGCTGCGTTCCAGGCAGGCTTTTGAAATAATAAATTACAGCTTCAAGTCACGACTTACGACTTTGTAGCGTTCCAGGCAACCCACTCGTGTTTTTCCGACCTGTTTTACCGGTGAAAGTCACTATAACGGCCACTCGTAACTTCCGACCGGTGAACTCGTACCAGATCGAACTGGTACCACTTCACGGTCGGAAAAATACGAGTTTCCTTGAACGCACCATAACAGTCCTCGTCCCTACGTCGCCACATTCACGGCGTTCCTTGGCTGCACACACAGCCCTGCATGCCGTTCTCTCTCCTCATTGGATAAAAACTGTAGGATACGATAAATGTTTTCTCTTCGGCTCAGAGCAGAGCAGAGGGACTGACAGACCCGTGTTTCAGTCCAAACACTCTATAGAAGTGATTGCTGTCGGAAGATATAACTATTTAAGACTTATATTAACACAAATATATCACTTACTTCTGCTTTAATTGTCTATCAAATGTCCCATCATTATGACAATTTTTGCCTCCTATGGTCAGAATGATGGTATTTTTTCTTTTTTTAAACATCCTGCCTTTCTGACAATTCCTTTAATTGTGTATTTTTTTCCCCAAAATATTTTGCACTGGTTGGGCTTAAGGTGCAGCCACAATAACCAATCAAATCGCGGAGTGTCGTGTCGCACTCATTGAAAATACATTGGGTCGCACCATAGGGTATCCCAGCATGCTTTGCGCAGCGACATCCAACGGCGCAACCCAATGCATTTTCAAAGAGGGAGACACGACACTCAGCGATTTGGTCGGTTATAGTGTGGCTGCACCTTTAGGCAATGAAGAAAGGAGTTGGTTAAGTTTAGTAAAACGACCAGGTAGAGGCTAGACAGGCAGACTGTCTGAGCTCTGCTGAGTAATTACGCACAAGCATGTGGGTATTCCTCCATCAGCATGTCTTAAAGAAGGGAGTCACCTGTTGACTAACGCACATTTCCTTATTGAAAGCCTTTTTGGAATGGTGGGACGTTGGTATGTCAGAATGGTGGTATGTCTAAATGGTGGGATGTCGGAATGACAGCATGTAACCACATATCCAGTGGAAACTGTTGCATTGTTGTTGCATCAGTAACAACAACATAAAAACAATTTGAAAGATTTTGTTTTATTTTTTACAGAGCAACACTTCACACACTCTGCATATCGTGAGTTTGACTGATGTATTTGCTTGAAGAGCATCAACTCATTCCTGTCCATCTTGGCTACTTTCTGAATAAACCTTCATGAGTCTTAAACTAATAGTAATAAAATAACAACATATTAGAACAATTTGAATTTTTTTTCAAATTTTTTACAGTGCAACACGTCACACACTCTGCATATCCTGAATCTGAGTGATGTATTTTCTTGAAGAGCATCAACTCATCCCTGTCCATCTCGTCTACTTTCTGAATGAACCTTCAGAGTCTTAAACTAATAGTAATATAATAACAACATAAGAACAATTTGAAATATTTTTTATTTTTTACAGTGCAACACGTCACACTCTGCATATCGTGACTCTGACTGACGTATTTGCTTGAACAGCATCGACTCATCCCTGTTCATCTCGTCTACTTTCTGAATAAACCTTCGGAGCCTTAAACTAATAGTTTGAGTTATTTGACGTTGGGGGTGTGTGTGAGGCACTGATCTATAGTCAGTGCGTTTCCTGCAGTAGATTGAGATCAGCACATTGTCAATTTACAGACGCAGCCCGAAGCGGAGTGGGTGGAGTCATCCACAGACACACTCGAGATAAAAAGTCAATATGAGTGGAAATTGCGTGATTTATTTTTCAAATACTTCCCCCACTTACTGTCAAACAGCCATTTCCTTTAGAACTGGGATTTGTAAACTATTGATAAATGTGTTACTAAGCAGAGGCAAAACTACGTTACACGCTGTATTACTCTGTAGATCAGCTGTCTGAGCCAGACAGAGGTAAGCACACCTACTGTGCTTGTGTAGGGTTGAGAAAATGAAGTCCCAAAGTACAAGTGCTGAAGTTAGGGTAAAAAGAAGGTACAAACAAATTGAATAAATAAAAGTGCCAAAAACACTTTTTTTTTTTCTTTTGACACTGCAACACATCAGCTCTGGTGCTGGTGCTCCCTGCTGCTTCTCTAAACTGACACCACACCCACACATAGTTTTACCACAGTTAACACACTGACTATAGATCAGTGCTGTAGATAACACACCCCACATCACTTAAATCCTGATATCACTTTTCACAGCTGACATTGTGGTGGCCGGAAGAGTCGTAGGGAATCAATAGCACTGACAATAAGCTCACAGCAGGTACACCTCGTATCATCACTTTAAATGTCTGTTGGAAAAATGATCTGTTCAATTTAAGTGTCACTCAACAAAACGTATAACCAGGCGGGTTTATTTTATTTTAAAGGTTAAAACAAACATGTTATGTTTGTTTAATACTGAACTATTAGAATTTTTACATTTTCCTGTTTTTTTTATTTGAAGTGTTGATGATCAATGGAGTTTTCCATCTCTTCTTCCAGGCTTCTCTCTGGAGCGCTATGGGAACAACAGCTCAGTGAGCCAATCAGAAGAGGGCGAGGCTCCTCTTCTCTCTTCTATTCTAGGCTACAGACAGAAAAAAAAACAGTCTCATGTTTTTTCTTTCTTTTTTACATTTCCTTTAGAAAAAAAGGAAAAAAAAAATAGGAATACTTCCTCCACCAAATAGCTTAAGGATTGCGATTGGAAAGGGCTTCTCTCTCTCTCTCTCCAAGTTGGAATGATTAAACATATTCCTCTTTTTTTAAGTATATTTTTGGGGCTTTTTATTGCCTTTAATCGATAGCACAGTCGAGAGAGAGACAGAAAATGGGGAGGCAGAGAGGGGGAATGACATGCAGGAAAGGGCTGCACGATGCGGGATTTGAACCGGGGCCGCCTGCAGTGAGGACTGTAGCCTCTACATGGGGTGGCAGATCTACCAAGTGAGCTAAAAGCCTTCCCCACATTCCTCTTTTTATTCCTATTTATACAGTCCCAGTTACCAGTTTTGAGAACTTTATCTATCAAGAATAAATCACATTGTCAGAATAATTTAATGAGAAGAGGTAAATAATATATATTCCATTCCAACTTTATGGGCAACATTGTACGTATATACTTCTTTTGAAGTGCTGACATGTTTGGATATCTGTTTTTATCTTCACCGTGTCTCATTATTTCCATTAGGAGCTGTGTTAACTGCTCTGAGTGATCAAACCGCATGTCAACATCTCAAGCCCACAGGAGGTGACTGTTGGAGATGTTCAGTATATGTTCACTAACAGAATTTACTGAATCATCGTTGTCACCGACTAAATTAGCAGGTTTCTTTTTTTTTTTTTTCTTCCAGCACGGCTCCTCGCTGGTGACTGAGCTCAGTGTCAGCTCAGCTGTGATACACACTACATTACCTCCTCATTAAAAGCTTATTAAAAGACTGCAAAAGCCACAGAAAGTATCATGATGTGATGACTCTGCTGCTGAGTTACCTTCCAGGCCGAGCCGCTGCCAGAGGCCAGTTCTGCACCAAATTGATGCAGCAAAAGACTGACTGGTCCAAATCAACCGAGAGTGTTTCTGTGATTTAAACCTGATGTGTTCGCTGTTGTCGTCGTCGAGGTGCATTTGAATGATGCTGAGAAAAAATGCCCGGAAAATCGGCAAAAGAAAATGAAAATCAGCGTGTGTTTTCACCCACCGCTTTTATGCAAATATTAGGAGGCGAGATAAACAGCTGGTGGTGCTGCTCCAGTCGCTGCCACGAAACCACTGCCAAAGAAGCAGGAATGGGATGGCGTGATTAAGGAAAAGAAAAAAAGAACTCCAGTTAAACCTCAAAATATGATGGAAACATTGCATTTCAGTTAATGTGAGGAAGGTCAGGGCCGGTGTTCACAAAGCATTTTATGTTCGCGCTAAGAGAGCTCCTTCGTTGCATTGAAAGTTTATATAACTATGAGTTTTCTCCTCAGTCCTCTTCAAAAGTCTCCTGAGACCAACTTTACTGAGTGAGACTGAGAATTCCTTCTAATTACATTATTTTTCTTATGATTATTATTATTATAAGACAAATTAAACAATAAAGGGTTGCCTGTTCTGTGTGTACCTGTTGTGTGTAGTTGTGGTTTGAGGCAGGGTGTGATAACATTCCACTGTACCGAGCGACATCCAGCTGCAATCAATTTTACATGCGCTCGATTCCTGGCACTGATCGCACCAGGTAGACCGGCGCCGTGAAGCTGCTGTATTTCTTTCTTTTTCTTTTTTTTGTGACACTTATTGGGCTGTTGCAGTTGGAAGCAGATGTTATTGCTTCCCCCACAAAACCCCACAATGATCATTATTCCCTCACAACTGACTCGTATTTTAAGAAAATCAGCGTAAATGACAGCAGCACAGTTCTCTGTGATGGAGTGTGAGGAGTCACCTCCGCTACTTGTACTTCTCCCAAATGCAGGTGCTATACTGAGTGGCTTTAAAGGAGGAGTCCCGAAGTTGATACACTTATTATTATTATTATTATTATTATTATTATTATTATTATTATTAGCAGTTCCTCCTAAATCAGCAAGTTAGGAGCTACTGATACCTTAATGGCACTTGGTAATATGGTCTCTGATTTTTCTGTCTGGAAGCTTGAGTGACATTTTCATTTTAACTTCTTGTATATCTTTTTTTTTAAAATTAGAATTATCACACTAATTATTATTTTAGTTGTTTTTATTGTTTAAATAGATCTTTACCTAACTATAATTTTATGTAGTATTGCATTTCATCATTATTTCAGTCCTATGTATAATTATTATTATTATTAAAAATTATTAGAAATAAATAAAAGGAGTTAACAAGGGACCAGCAATCATGAAGTATTATAAACTTGATGTTATAAGCTATTATAAAATGCTCTATGATGGGTTATGTTTATTGTTGTAAACCCTTGTGATAATTTGTGTGTGTTTATAATGATAGTTATACACGTTTATAAGCCAATTTACAACACATTATAACTATATTTATAATGCATTATCGATGTGGGCATTGCCAGCAAGTTAACATTATAATACCTTATAAATAATGATAAAATGCTTTATAATGTGTTATGATTATTGTTATAAAGCATTATGATCATGTATGAGTGTTTATAACTATAGTTATACAGTGCTAAAACTGCATTATAACTCATTATAAGTATGGTTATAATGCGTTATAGAGATAGGCGTCAAATAAAGTGTTACTGAATATAAAAGTTTAAAGCAGAAGTACAGTAAGCCATCCGGTCGTTTTGGCTAATGCTGCGTTCCAGGCAGGCTTTTGAAACCGTAAATTACAGCTTCAAGTCACAACTTACGACTTTGTAGCGTTCCAGGCAACCCACTCGTGTTTTCCCGACCTGTTTTACCTGTGAAAGTCACTATAACGGCCACTCGTAACTTCCGACCCGTGAACTCGTACCAGATCGAACTGGTACGACTTCACAGGTCGGAAAAACACGAGTTACGAGTTTCATTGAACGCACCATAACAGTCCTCGTCCCTACGTCACCACATTCACGGCGTCCCTTGGCTGCACACACAGCCCTGCATGCCGTTCTCTCTCCTCATTGGATAAAAACTGTAGGATACGATAAATGTTTTCTCCTCGACTCAGAGCAGAGCAGAGGGACTGACAGACCCGTGTTTCAGACCAAACACTCTATGTAAGTGATTGCTGTCGGAAGATATGTAAGGGATAATGCCCGACGAGGTGTCCATTATCAGAAATTAATGGACGACGTGGAGGCGTGAACCGGAGGACGGTTGCTTCCGCGAAGTCCATTAATCTCTGATAATCGGACACCTCGAAGGGCATTATCCCGCTTATACCATGGTCACTTACGAGATAAATACATATTAAATCAATTACTTATAATTTAATGTTGTTTTTACCGTTAAAATGTTGTTTTTACCGTTAAAATCATACGTCTTTAAGCGGCTGAGCCGAGCGGACTATTTAATAACACTCGTCGGCGATAAAAAAAAAAAAAAAAGAGGGACCCGCTGTGACCGCAGCGTAACGTTACAGCCAGTGACTCTGCCACAGCCTGATAGTTGATCAGTGAAGGGAGGTGATGTGACGGCTCAAATGTTACGTGACACAAGGTATTATTTCAGACGGCCAGTGCACTTCTTACCGCTTGTGTGTTTACAGACTCCAGTGCCGTGATGCGCTGAAAAAAAGTTGTTATGGTCCGAGTGTCCGTTGCCGTGGTTACCAACAAGCGTTTGAGCCAGCGCAGTAATATTTAGAACGTAATCAGGCTATTTTACCGGAACATCTTTATAGGTGTCCATTATCACTTTTTAATGGACACCCCGCAGCCAATCAGAATCGAGGATTCACCCAGACCATGGTATAAAACTATTTAAGACTTATATTATCACAAATATATCACTTACTTCTGCTTTAATTGATGTATTCACTAAGTCTATTTCAGTTGCACCAATTTTCATTTGTACTTAGGTGGCTGGAGACGTATTTACACATATTGTTTCCATTCAGTACAAAGTTTTACATCTCCACCTACACTCAGATTTCTGGCCCAAACTATGCTCAACTTCCTTGGACCAGGTCAGGCCTTCATCCCTCCACATCTGGACAGATTCTGACCATTATTCTGACAGCCACAACAATCTCTGTGTGTGAGCCAGAACTGGCCCAGATGTGGAATTAGCATCTGACAACACATGGTGTGTACGGGGCCAGCCTCAGGTGGTGGAACCAGGAGTAAACTGTGCCAGAAGAAAGGAGTATAGATCACATGTGTTTTACTATCTGGGGCAGATTTCTCTTAGTTCTATTCTATTGAATGGGATTTGTCTTGCTCTACTACTTTATAGCATCAGCCTTCGCAAGTTCAGCTGCCTTTGAACTACGGTATCCACGAGGTTAACGCTGTAATGTCAAAACCTCCAGGACAAAACGATGAGGTGCACGCCACAGCTCACTTCAAAGAGCTTCTTTTTTTTGGTAAAATTGTTTCTAATTCAGACCAAACTATCATATAAAATAACCTTGTGTGGTACAGGAAGCTTCATCAGCCACACTCTGCTCCCCCACCCCCCCTCAAACTCTCTAAACCTCCACTGCAAAATAAATTCAATCCTCGCTATTCTCCACGGCAGTGAGCTGAAGCACGTCCTCGAGGCTTGTCATTTCAACTCTGTCTCTCCTCTTTTGTTGGATGCCATCCCTCCTGCTTCTTTACACTCTCTGACGAGCCGCCGAGCTTCAGACTCCTCAGCCAAGTCGCCCACAGGAAAGAAAGAAAAGAAAGAAAGAAAGAATGAAAAGAAAGCCGCCGTCCTCTCTTGGTTAACGTTTTGTCAGTGAGGTGAGTTTGTGAAACTGTCGGCGAGGTTGATGGTACAGTAATAAGCAGCACAGGAAGTTCTCAGGTCCTTTGAACAGCAGCGTCTCATTCAATTAAATATTCCATAGAAATACATTCCTGACATACTTGATTTCTTTTTTAATGCACAGTAGGAGATGTGGTATAGCGATGTATTGATGAAAAGAAGTGATCACCGCCGACACGACTTCACTTGTGTTCAAAAATAGTTTATTTACAAGAAGAAGAACAGTGTTCGAAAAATGCCAAATCCTGGAGCATCTCTGGTGCCAATGTGAGATCCCTCTCTCCTGGCCCAAAACCCTGACCTTATATCTGTGTCTAACTCCAAAAACTCCACCTTCTCCAAACTAAGGAATACAACTGAACAACCTTGAATCTGAATAATTGACTTTCTGGCCTTTAAGCTCTTGACCAAACCGATAACCTTTGGGCTACCATATAGGTCAGCGGAAGAAGATCACCCTTAACCTAAGGTTTCAGCCTTTAGGCTAAACAAAACAATCATCAACTTTCCAACAAACCAAATTGCTTCTAGGCAGAATATGGAACCCATGAAGCAGAGCATCAGTTCACACATTCCTTCAGTTCAGAAAAAGCACACGAATAACATAAGATAATTCAAGATATTAAAACAACAAAGTTCAGGTGGATAATATACTACAGAGATAAAGTATAGAAATTATTAGGTTTCAGATTCAGATGAATTTTGGCCTTTTTGATGAGGGTCAGAGGGGCAATCAGCAAAAAATCGGGAAAAAAACAGAAATTACTGAAAATACTGAAGCCTGTATCCTGAATGACTTGAAGCTTAAATGTTAAGTGATATTCTCTGAGTGTGAGCATAATACAAAATGGCAAAACTTATTGTCCATTGTCTTTTTAGTTAGTCAGTTAGAGTGAAACACACTATGCAATGTTTACAGCATTTATAATGTGTTTACTGTATGGTTCTATGATGGGAATATGATTTGGTATTTGGTTCGAATTCGGCCAAATCTTAAAACAGCGGATTCCACAGAGGATAAATCTACTTTTTTAAATATTAAGTAAGGGAAATCACAGACACAGTTGTCATATGGCTCCTGTGTGGATGTAATTGTATACATTTTATTTTTCATCCAGTACATAGATTTGATTTAAAGTTATAAAGTTTTGATTTATTTCTTTTTTTTTTCTTTGCATCTCAGACCATTATTTTAAAGTTGCTCTTTTGATGTGATTGATGTTCACATAGACGACTGCAGCATCCTTTACCCGGAGAGTTCACGTCTGCAGCGTTCACCAAGGCAACAAGCCATCAGTGAAGTCGAGATTTTATAATTGGCTGTCGACGGCTTCTGTCACTTGTGAAAAATGGACATTTTAAACAGCCGGTCCAGATTATAGATAGTAAGCACACAGCAATCTGTAGCAGAACGACGTCTGAGAAACAGAGCCAACTATCGGCCAGGGAAGGTCGAGGGGACGGAGTCGTCTGCCTTAGAAACAACTGATCTCCTGTCTGATCACAGACTGTGCATCTTCCTTGGAGTGACTGCCCCTTGTGTTGCCACAAATCAAAGGATTTCTATGCACTTGAATCCAACTTGCTGGACTGTAGGCGTCGTACAGGCACATGCAGCTAGCCTGTGTGGAGCAAACTGCTTGTGCCTTTGAGGAGATCACAGAGGAGTGTGGTATCTGTCAGAAGAGAAGTTTTCAAAGTTCTCATGCCACTATGGCGGTTTGATGATAGCGAGAGCTGGGAGGAGAGTGATGATGACTTGTGTGGAGGACGTGAGTTCAGTGGAACACACAGACTTAGCCTGGCCATCAGGTGAATGTTTTTTTTTTTTTTCCTGCTTTGCCCACTGTCTGCATTTTAGTTAGGAAGGACAGCAGGTCAGCACCATCTCCCACAACATCTCCAATGATCATGGTTCACGCCGTTAATATAGCAGCTCACTGTTCAGAGACGTGTTAAAGGCTACAGGTAACACAGATGGGTCCAGGCCTTCGTAGCACTGGACCACATAGCCTTGGATAAATGTGCAGCAATGACTATGGGGATGTGAGCGGAACCAGCTGAAGGAACCGTTCTCCAAGGCAACAGGCCTGACAGAAGGAGATGAATCAGTGATTCTGTCCTGAACCTCAAGATGGTGGAGAACCAAGTGCAGCACCAGTCATTAGTAGTTAAGACGGTCACTATCAACCCCTGGCTAGAAGAAACTCTGGGATGTTTATGATAGAGAACATGGCCAATGAAGAAGATCTGAAGTGTGTGCTTTTTGGCTTCTAGGAGCCACAGTTTGGCCCCTGGATCTGGATGTTACCACTTGGGGAAAAGCATCATATTTATTCATTCATCATAAATTAGTGTCATTATCTGCAAAACTTACATTATATATGTGGTATTGGATTTAAATTGAGTATTAAAGAGACCCAGAGGAGTTTGCTTCTGGTTATAAAAGAGTCTCATTTTAATGTGGATGAATCTACGTTACCCACACTTGTTAATGGGTCCATTTTCGATGAATATATCGTTTTGTCTTTATAGTTATTTTGATATTACTATTATTTAGTGGTCGACTCGCCCAGCATTTCTGAGTTGTCGTCGTTTCCCCGACGCTGCCCGGCAGGTCATGGGAATAACGCCACTGGATCGCCATTTATGGTTGGAACGACGACGGTATCTGAGCGTCTTTGAACTTCCGACTTTCATTCTTGATCACTGAAAACATTCTTGGCAAATATTTTCGCTTTCGGCTGTCTTCCAAAAATTTCACCGTACGTGCTGAGGCTCATGGGAAATGTAATGTGAAAACACTTCAGCACTTCCGAAACTCCTCGTTGTCCCTTTAATTATTTTTAAAATTTTATCATAATAAGGTTCTAAAACATGTTAAAACAGCTTCTTTCCAACAAAATGCCCAAAAATATAGATATAAATTTTAATATAGGAAGAATTCTGTACTGTCATTTTGTGAATAGTAAAGTATAATAGTAAATATTTTAAAGGTCACTGAATAGAATCATCTCTAATGCTAATTTGACATGTTTCTACATTTACCAGACCTCTGCAATGGACCAAATATCCAGTATTTCAATTACCATGTACACTGTCAGTTTATTTAAAGGTTCATGAGGCAAGAAATGCACATGCGTTTTAAGTTTTTTACTGCTGATGGGCGATGAAGCGTTAAAAACCAAAAAGAATGAGCCCACCCGCGTATCTCTCCGTTGCCTTGGACAGGCTGTGTGCTGCATAATGCGCTGCAATTCTGGGTCCGAATGTCCCGCGCTGTCCGCGAATGTGACGTCAAATGACGCTGCATGCGCGTCCTCGACAGCTTCGGCTTTCCTCCGCTTGCGCCCAGCGGTCGGCGGATGTCTTGCAGCCTGAACAGTTATGTGAGCAGCGAGTAGAGAAATAACGTCATTTTGTCATATTTTAATATTTTTTCATGCGAGAAAGTGACGGTTTAGATTCCCACTCTGTTGTCAGTTTATCCAAATAACGTCTGTAAGTACTAGATTTGTTCCGACATTTTTCGGAGGAGTGCAGAGCTACACACACGCAGCAGCAGCAGCGGCTCGTCACAGAGGCTGCAGCCGGGGAGCTGAGCTCATCGGCCGGGCAACCTCTGTCCTCTGTTCTCCTCCCAGGGAAGAAAACGAGCCGAGTAACTTCCCCACAGGTTTTTAGAGGTTTTCTGCCGGCTGGTTTAATTGTTTTTAAGAGATAAATGCTGGTCTAATTGATGAAATCTAACAGTGGCACTGTGGCAGTCGGATATTAGTTCATGAAGGAAAAGTGAAGCTTCAGGTGTGTGTGAGCAGCGCAGCCTTGGGGCTCTGTACGTACAAAAATCACCATATTTAGGCTACTTCAATAAATAAATAGTTTTATAATGAGCCGATTGATTCATCCGTGGTCAGTTTATGCAAACAACGCCTGTAAGGAAATTCTCCGACGTGTTCGGAGGAGTGCAGAGCCACTAGAGCAGCTGAGCGGCACCAGCGGCTCACAGAGGCGGCGGTGGCGGCCGGTGCTGACCTGATGCCCGGGCGGTCAACCTCCCGGTGTTGCGGTAAATTGAGCACTACAATGAGCGCGGCACGGCGCATTTACTGTTTATTAACAGCCAAGCGGTGTGTGTTTGTGTGTGTCTGTGTCTGTGTGTGTCTCTGTGTGTCTGCTCTGTGTCGTGAGACAGCAGGTAGAGGGGCTGACTGGCAGAGATGAGAGATAGGCTAGTGAAAAATGTTCTTTTTTTCTGTGAGAGACTGCTGCGGCGGACACAAACCAAACTGTGGCGGCTGATTAATGGAAAACACTGGTATAGTAACGTTACGTCGTTTCCAATTCAGCCTTAGGGGCCGTTTACACGAAGACGCTTGCGAGTAAAGACGATAAAATATTTTATCGGAAGTGCCTTTCGTTTATATGGTGACGGCGTTTTTGGGGCTTGAAGACGCAAAAATCTCAAACCACCCCTGAAAGTGGAAAAGTTGAATACGCTCCAGCGCAGCGTCTCCGCCTAAACAGGCCAAGACGCAAAACTGGCTCAGATCTGCTGTTCTGCTCACGTCAAGTCGGCGTGTTGACGTCACGATACAAACATGTCGGATTACATCCACCCTTCAGACCTGCAGGCTACTTTGGCCGCAATAACTACAATTATACAACAGTTAGTTCCGACAGGTCCCAACCGAGCAATTTGATTGGACAAGATGGACAAGAGACGTTCCATGAGTGCTGATCTTTACAGTCTATGGTGCTGATATACAGTATAACAGCACTGGGACTTTTTACGGACGTTATCACTCCGCTGTTCAGCAGTGGACAGAAGCTAAGCTATAATGGAGCTAAGTCAGAGCCAGGCTCCCCATACAGGAGCTGCCCCATCTCTCTGCTGCTACTACAGTTAGAAACGGACCTGAACATTAAAACCTGGACCTGACCTGGTCCGTCTAATTGGAGATAAATCTCTACTAAACCCGGCTGGAAAAAAATTGCCGCGGGGCAACTACGTTTTGACGGCGATGTGTTTTGATATTAGCTTTAGCTGTTGTTAGCCACGTAGCTCAGCTACTTAGCTTCCCTTCCAGTTGCAGAACTATTTCTGTTGGCGGAGCCAAATAAATGATTAAATAAACAAACAAATCATAATCTCTTGTAGTTTATTACTGTTCTAAAATGCGCACGTAGCACTGTTGTATAAAAGCAATATCACACTCGAGGTCGTGCTGTTGTAGCTGTAGCCATGTTTTCCTTTTCTGATTTCCCGGCACAGTGACGAAAAGAAGGAAGGTTCTACGCATGCGCGTACGCATCGCGGCGTTTGTGACAGCACCACCTAGTGGTCTGGCGTGCATTAGCAATGGATTTGTACACACTTTTGCGTCTCCGTATGCACACAGATTTCCTCCCGAGAACGCTCGTGTAGACGCGAAATAAAAAGTGAAGACGCGACGCCACTTTTGCGTCTTCTGTTCACACCGTCTTCGTGTAAACCTAGCCACAGTGTCACTGTCACAGCATCAGCTGCTGCTGTGGAGAGTTGATGCGCGCTCCCGCACCAGCTTGGCTGATGGCTGCAGTAACCCTGACGGCCGCTACGGCCGTTGTATCGCTAGTGAGTTTTATTCCTCGATCTTGCCTCAAGCACCTTTAAGAAAAAAGATCCTTAAACTGAGTTCACTTTCTGTGACACATGAGCCATTTAATTTACCCAGGTCACTGTGTGTGTGTATTATTTAGTAATTTTTCAGTCTGTGATGTCACAGGTGGAGAAGAAGATGGGCAGTGAAGGAGAAGCAGCCGCCACCGGGGCCATTAATATGAATCCGGCCAATAATTCACATCACCACTGGGCAAACACTCATTAGAGGCTTAGCCCTGGATTCAAGTTTTGTAATGCAGATAAAAAATAATAATAATTTGATTAAAATCCACAACTTTGACACTGACAACAAAAGAAACATTCTGAGCTGTTCTCAACAACTCCAGAATTAGGCACGGAGCCTGCAGTAAAGAGGGTTTTAAGCACAGGCAGCCTTGTCATACCTGGAACCAGGAGCATCTTAAGGTCACAGACTGAACGCTGACATTTCTTTTATTTTCACTCAGTTCATTGTTTTGCAGAATCCTTGTAAGTTGAGCACCTATTTGGAAATCAACCAGATTCTGCCTCTGATACCTTGTTTCTTAAATTTAAATAGACTCTGATGTCCTTTCCTATTGATATCGTTTTTTGAGGACATTTTTTGGAGTAAATACTTTTTATCCTTGCGTGGCTGGGACTGATGAGTGTTTTGTCACTGCAGTTTGTTCAGGTTAGCATGATTCATCCCCTTTTCAAGTTGCTCCCTCCAGTTAAAGAGTTTTGTCCTTTCATGACTGAAACACATAGTTAGGAGCCTGATTATTCTTGATCTGTTAGGACTTGAATCTGCTTTGAAAACTTGTAAAAGTGGTGATGGTCAAATCTGTAAAAAGAGAAGAAGGTGGTCCGTAGTTCAATGACTGTCCCTGTGAATCAGTAGTTTTGCACTTGTTGAAACAGTCAAGTTCTGATATATACTGTTCTCAACCCAACCGGATGCGCAGGTTGCGGCCAAGTTCAGGCCGAAAATATATACAAATGGCTCAGGTCAAGCTTTGGGCTTAGTTTCTTTCTTTCATAAAAAACACAACAGAAGAATAAAATAATGTAGAAGTTAGTTCAGCTTCTACTAAAAAATGAATAAAATAAAATAAAATTAGTGTGAATTATAATTTCATTTTTTTCTCAATAATGTATGATTTAAAAAATCTCAACGTATTGAACAAATGAAATGAAAGGTAGTGGTAAAATCAGCCTAGACCACTGGCCCTGACCTGAGAGCTGTCTGCCCTGCATATTACATGAAAGGATGCTGCAAATGATTGTTGTGGTTGTTGATGAATGCATTTTCTTGTTCTCATTTAACAAATAAAAAGCCTTTCTTGGTCTGGAGACTATCAATGTTAAAATGCAAAGCCCCTATTTACCTCTGACTCACAGTCCAAACTCAAAGGTCTCCAGTTCACAGCAGTGGAAGACCAGTGGATTCTAATTCAGACCAGATGGAGCAAATGTGTTCCCAGTCCCTCTGTTTTTTTTTTAACCAAACATTGTTCATTTATCATCTTTCCATGATATTACCTCACGACACCTCCATGTGTGAACCCAACCACACCTTAAAGGGATAGTTCACCCAAAATTCAAATTTCGCTCATTATCTACTCACCCTCATGTTGACTAAGAGCTGTGAGAAGTTTGAGAGTCCTCTGTTCCTTCTCTGAGTTACAGGGGGGTCCGCAGCAGTATTTGTCCATATAATGGTTGTCAATGGACACCAACTTTCTTCAATGAAAATCACGCGAGATTTGCACTGACACAGGAACAGCAGTGAACCGAGACACTGGGAGCTTCTGCTACAGCAGGCTTAAAATATAGACTTATTTAATTAAAGCACTATGGAGGTATTTTGATGTTTTTTGGTGTGTCTTTTTGGACGAAGAAAGTTGGTATCCATTGACAACCATTATATGGACAAATACTGTTGCACGGACCCCCCCGTAACTCAGAGAAGGCACGGAGGACTCTGAAAATTCTCACAGCTCTTAGTTGACATGAGGGTGAGTAGATCATGAGTGAAATTTGAATTTTGGGTGAACTATCCTTTTAACACTTCCTCCTCTGTTGAGTTTGGCCACCAAACCCACCTTCTCTCTCACTCTCTCTTTTTTTTTTGTCTCTCAAGCTGCCGGTCCGTTGGCCCTGTTTGGTGTTTGTCAAGCGCTAACACAGCTGACAGTGACACAGTGCCACCATTACCGCATATGTAGCGCACATTCCTGGCTAATTGGGTTTGAGGCCCCTGAGGCGCTGTATGTTGGTTAAATGGTAGGGGGAGGTGGGGGGACGGGGCTGGATTGGCCGTGCCGGTCCGTTCGTGTTGGGATTGAGCAGCGTGATTAAGGTTGAGGGGTCACTGGGTTGTTGTGTGTGAGTTCATGTGTGTGTGTGTTGGGGAGATTAAATTGAAAGCATATACAGTAAGTCTCATGAAAACCCGGCCGAAAACTCCCAAAGGTTATTTGTTTCATCAAGGATACATTTATTTTGTGGCTCTTTGCGTGTAGCCTACCTTTCCTCTGAGTTCTGTTTGTTCACCAGCGTGGGAAACCAAAGGTGTGATAAGGATGACAAACTGCGAGCGCGGCAGCTGCAACACCAATTTCTTTACTTCAGCTAGATACGCCATCCTCGGTGCTTTTGCCGCGCACCGCTGTGTTGTGTTTGCACCTTCTGCCTCTTTGTTTCTTCCTTTACTCTCCTTTCCACCCCCACTGCGAGCCATATCACATTTACCCACGGTTATTCATCTAAAGTTGATTAGCATTTTCCCAAGTACTTTTTTGCAGAAGAAAAAAAAAAAGAAAAGTCATCTCTCTCTCTCTGCGAGTGTGCTCAAACTGCGATGGGATGAAAGCCCTCGGATGAATGCTCCACTCCTCCACCGCTCCATATTTCCCTATTCATTCAGCAGGAGTGTGGTGTCAGGATTGCTGTGGGTTTAGTCATCCGCAAGACATGAGTTATACACTGGCTGTACATCTCAAGACTGGAGAGGAGGAGGAGGAGGAGGAGAAGGAAGGGGAGGAGAGGGAGGAAGGGGGTGGAGAACAGGACACGCCGGTGAAAGAGCGGGATCTGGCTGAGGGCGGGAACGAGCGCGGTTCGTCTCTGAATAGATGGTGATCACAGGTGGCGTCAGCACACAGCGCTCGGATGACGAGCGGGCGGAAATCATGCACGCGGCGGCACACAGCTGTACGTATTCAGAACCAGCCAGGAATTCTGCAAGAGTCAAACTTCGAGAAGCGTTTTCTCCAGAAGTGTGGTGGAGAGGTGTTCAAGGTGAGCGTTAGACTCTTACTTCTCTGAGGCAGGGCTCTCATTTGTCGTTTTCTGGTCCTGATCCTCTTCCTTGCCCTTAAATAATGTATCCTTCCATTCTTTTAGTATTATTTTTATTCGGATATGTAAAAGAAGGGAAATATTACACAAACCTGGGCATTATACATTATATTTTTGTTAATTTCCACATGGCAGCAGTATTTTTTTTAAGTATGTTTTTTTGTTTGTTTGTTCTAAAATTCAGCAAATAAACAGGTGGCAAATGACAAAAAAAACAGCATGGGAAAACAAGTGAAAGAAAAATGGATGGCAAGGGTAAAGAGGAGGGGAAAATATATAAGGAAGGGAAAAAAGAACAGTCACATAACATACACAACATAGCACATCTTTTGCAGCAGTACTCTGTTGTCATAGTTAAATAGTATGGCATATACCTTAAAGAAAATTAAAGAAAAAACATCTAAGAGTAGAATAATAACTGAATAAAAAACAGATATAAACAGACGTATAAACCCATATGCACAGTGAGGCTTGAGCGTGAGCTCTCCCTTTTAAGGTAACTCAGTACAGGGGCCCATGTCTTATCAAATACATGTCATCTATCTTCTTCTTTTGTGCAATTATCATCCCTAATTCAATAGCTTTCTTCTCATAGGTGTTGGTAGAAGAAAGCACACACTTGGCTCCCAAGATCATTGCAAGAAGGTCAAGCACCAACCTTTTGACAAAAGCTTCAGAAAAATACAAAAAACATGGATGGAATTCATACAGATATTCCAGATATTCCATTTAACAGCCTTGTTATTCATTTAGCCAAGGCAGCAAAGTGTCCACTTGTTTGGTCCAGACTAAAAGTGGTAAAGACTTAAAACTGGTTCAATGAAGTGCCACAAAGGTTATATCCATAGTATTCAGAGCATGTACTTGGACTTTATTTTCTTATTTTGGCCTTAGATTGAAATGTCTCAATGACTGTTGCAGTGTGATTTGCTCTCAACGTCCATGTTCCTGTCAAGATGAACTAATTTAACTTTAATCATTCCTAAATTTGCCATCTCTTGCCATCTCAGATCTTGATGAATCCTACATTCTCAGTAAGCTGCAAAACTAGAAGAATTCCCACCAGCATTAGTTGCTTTTTGTCTTTAGTACTAATTAGTAACAGTAGAATGCAGACATGTTAATGTGACACCTGCTTAAAGGAATAGTTCAACATTTTGGCAAATTGGCCCATTGCCATAATCCCTATAGTTTTAGTAGTAGGTTCCTTACCTTTAATTGCCGGTGCAAGCTATTTTTAGAATGGCAGAACAGAGCTGAGAGCTGCGAGCTGCTCAGAGATATGCTACGGAGGCTAATGGAATTGGTTTCAATCATCAAACTCATCAAATACACAATTCAACAACTACATGATGAATGTGCAGGTCACAACTTGTCCACCAGAGTGTTTTGGAGTTGTTGGATTGTGTATTTGATGAGTTTGATGAGGGAAACCAAGAAATTCCATGAGCCTCCGTAGCGTAGCTCGGAGCAGCTCACGGCTCTGCTCCGCCGTTCTAAAAATAGCTTGCACTGACATTTAAAGGTAACCAAGCTACTCCTAAGACTATAGGGATTTGCCAAAATGTTGAACTACCCCTTTAACATCAGTATGCTTGTGTTCATTATGTAGCATCTTAACATTGAAAAGCATGTAATGTGTGGGTAAACCAGCTCAAATCACACTGCATATTTTTCATTTTTGTAGAACACGGTGGTCTTCCCTCCCATTTTCCTGTGTGTACACGGGGAGATGCAGCTGCGGAAAACCAGCAAAGTCAGAAACTGTCTCCATCTCCTGACGCCCTCTCATCCTCCCCGTCATGCCATCTCTGCTTGACCAATCTCTCTCATCATCAGCATCTCAATTGACATGCCTCCCAAACTATTAAAGCTTCCAGAGCTCTCTCCTTCTTTTCTGTCCTCTCTCATTGTCTCACTCCCTCCCTCTTGTTAAGGAGGCCTTCACTGGATGCTCATTAAAATCTTCTCAGCTGAATCGGACAGGGAGAGACACGGCAGACGTTCCCTCCATCCTTCCTCCTCCCTGCCCGCTCACTGTTTCTTTTTTCTGCCAAAAAAAAAAAAAAATAGAGCCTGAAGTTGGGTGAATGTGTGTTTGCTCCATTGTACTATTTCAATTTCAAGTGCTTCTGGGAGGATTGTTTATGGTGGAAAGACCCATGCCAATAAAAAAGTTGTTTACCGAGGTGGACCCGGAGTGCAGGGTGCAGAGAATGAGAGCGTGTTGGTGAGCTGGAAACAAAGATAGAAATATAGACAAAGAACTGAGAGCCCTTCAGTCATCATCAGAAGGAAAGACAGAGGTGGAGAGTTCATTTTTCTCTACTTGAATATCAAAAATGCAAATGCTTAAGTTTTTTTTTTTTCCTAAATAATCTCCACTGTCACTGGATGTTGCGCTAGACCAGCAAGATCATTGTGGCGGCTGTGGCATGTCAAAGTGTCCTTGGGCAAGACACTGAACCCACACTTGCCCCCCGATGTGTCCATTGGGTGTACGAATGTGTGTGAATGGTTAGATTCCCGCGCTGTGCCGAGCGCTGTATGAATGTGTGTGTGTGAAAGGGTGAATGTGACCAACAGTGTAAAGCGCTTTGAGTGGTCCAAGAGACTAGAAAAACGCTATATAAGTGCAAGTCCATTTACCATTTACCATCAGTCCAAAGCAGGCCACTAAACAAACAATAAACTCAGCTGAATTAAGTTTATCTTTGTGCGTGAATGCCAACAAAACCATACAGCCAGTTCACGGCATCGTGGTCATATCCTACATACTATGCTGTCAGCTCTTGCTAGCAATAGTGGCATTTGCCAAACAAATCCAAAATAAGGGTAACAGAGAGTTTGTTAAAATGATCATGTCCTTTCCCACTCATTTTTGTTACGATTTAATTGTTACTTTTTTCTTTTCTTTTTCTTTTTTTGCCTTTTTTGTAACAAACTTGGTTTTTGATTATGTTCTTCATGGGTGAGGTTTTCATATAAGTCCTTTTGGGTTCCATACCTCTTCCTCGCACCTCCCAATCATAATAATTGAAATGTTTGTACAAAATAAATAAAATTCATATAAATGTCTACCATTTGCCTGTATGTTCATAAATATGGGGATGGCTCAGGGTTTAACAGTTTTAGGGATTCCATGCAATAGCACGCATGTGCCGCCAACCTGGACTTCAAAATCTATATCAATGAAACTCAGATTCCAACAGATATAGCGGCAGTGGCTCAGGAGTTATGGGGTGCCAATAACCAGAAGGTCAGTGGTTCGATTTGATATAAAGTCCCCTTAGCTAAAAAAACAGCCATACAAAAAATCCTTTATCCCCACTGCCACAAACACCCTGAACTAACAAGAAACAGTATGAACTCTGATTCACTAGGTCACTTTACGCACCACACTCAATGCCTTTTTATTTTTTGTACTTGCTTTTAGTACTAACTGTGATTTTAGGATTTTAGAATTTGTGTCAATTAAATGTATTGTATTGTTTTGTCTATCCATGTGCTGAGCCACGCCAAAGAAGTTTTCTGTTACGACAGACTATAAAGTTGAATGAATATGAAGTCTGAAGTCTATAGTCAGTCTCCAGTCAGCAGAGCAAGACGTACTGATGTATCATTGGTTAGGTACCATGCGCAATAAAAAAAGCTCAGTATGAATGTCTGTGTGTGAATGTGACCAACAGTGTGAAGCACTTTGACTGGTCCTTGAGACTGGAAAAGTGCAATAGCCTGTAAGTACAGGTCCATTTACCATTTATCAACACTGCATATTGGCATTACTGAAGGTTAATAGGTCCTCCACAAAGATATTGAATCAAAGGCCATTTTTCTCCACACAACAAATACGAGTGCCATGAAACCAGCCATCGCCCTGTGGACATGTTAACAAGGATAACAGCATTTGATTTTCATTGGAGGGGTCTTTTGGGCCTGGCCAACTACAGCTATAAGAGCAGTGGATGATGGATAGAATCTGATTCTTCAGAGACTCTTCAGATGAAAAATCTAATAATATTTTACACACTTTATGCATGTTGTGATGTGAAGTTTTTTGTTGCTCTATGCATATTGCCTTTCATCAGTACTTGGTTTTAATCTTGTTATACCTGGTATAATGACAATAAAAGTTATGATTCAGATTTACCACTTCTGTCTCACAACAGCAGTAAAAACTCCACAAGTTACCGTAATTAAAATAGTGACATTAATCTGGGCACACCATTCCACATAAAGATAGTTGATTGAAACTGCAGGATTTGATGAACAGACATATATCTGTCAAACCGAGCCCTATGCAAATGTAAAAACACTGTTTTTTTTAATAATGTGAAAGTAGTTCACATTATTAGAGTAGTTCTGTCTGTCCCCACCTTGCCACTATACTACACAGAACTACTGCAAAACAGGAGCAATTAAAAAGAAAATCTTCTGAATCCTTATTTTTGGCCTAAAATATTAGGAAACTATATAGCCCCAGGTTGAATTTGCCTGGAGTTGTCCTTTAAATTCCACTCCCACAGTGTTTGTTTTTCATTCAACATCATATTTAAATTGCACCAGTAAATAAAGGTTTTTGCTTACTTTTGTTCGTAATTAATTTAATAACATCAGTTTTTAATTGCATTCATATTTATTTTATTTGGCAAAAGCTTTTATCCAAAGTTGCTTACAAGTGAGGGGCATTACTAAAGCTTCAGCACAGTAGGAGACCTTGGCTTAAGTACACAGTATTACATCCATTTAGTATGTATTATATCTAAGTATTATATTTATTTAATAAGTTACAAGAAGAGCTGCATCACGAGTGCAAAGTGAAAGCTAGTGAGCAGGAATGTTAGAGTGTTTAGGGGATACAAGGTCTTGTTCCATCATTAGAACATCTGGACTGTGATTACCTTGTGTGCCTGGAGGAAGTGGCTTCTGGGTCTCCATAGGTGCACACTCAAATTCATTTAAAGTTGATTTAAATTGCAACATGGTCAGAGAAGATAGCTGGCCATCAAACAAGTTTTGTGTTACCTCTACTGAGTCTGAGTGATTTTAATATTGATATTATGACAGAGACACTGGTTGGTCTCGATGGACAGGAGCTCAGGATTCGAGAGCTAAATGTTTTAATTTAATTTTTAGCTTTTACTGTTTTAGTCCATTAGTTTTTATCTCCAGTGTTTCCTCATGGGGGCCTACCACACTGGGAGTTGCTTCTGGTCTACCGATGGGGGTGCTGTCCTATGGATGGCTCCGTCCCAGGTGGCTAGAGGGCTTCACCTGGGTGTGGGTCCTCCTGTCTGCCCCGGTCGGGGTCGTCTCTGTGGCAGCGCCTCCTAGTCGTGGGCCGGGAGCCGTCTCAGGGTGGTCGACGCCCAAAGGTGGCTTTCTTCTCGCCTCAGGTCTTGGTGCCCGGTCATGTCTCTCTAATGACAGCTAGTGCGTGTGGGTGTAAACTTGTTAGTGTGTGTGTGTGTGTCTCTGTGTATATTTGTGGGAGTGGGAGGGTTGCATTTTCTTCACCTGTGTTGCTTTTATGCATGAAAAGTGCCATAAATAAAAATCTGATTTGATTTAGGTGGAGGTGGCATTCCTCCATCTATATAGATGTCAGACAGGTGGAGATCTGCGTAGAGGCAGCGGTATCAGCTAACAGGAAGGACAGGTACAGACTGTACCTCTACCCTTTAACTCTATCCCCTCCCCCGGACCCCCTAGAGGTATGCCGGCCTCTGGGGGCTGAGCCCCCCGAAGGTCTGATCCTAGAACCACCCCTGGGTACAATTGAGTATCATCTGCATAGTGGTGATATGAGATGGAGATTACACAGTTACAGCAGAAGAAGCGGTTACTACATCTTACACCTACTGTGTTAAAGGGATAGTTCACCCAAAATTGAAATTTCACTCATTATCTACTCACCCTCATGTCGACTAAGGGCTGGGAGAAGTTTCAGAGGTATCCGTGCCTTCTCTGAGTTACATGGGGTCTCGGCATAGCAGTGCATGTCCATATAAGGGTTGCAAATGGATACCAACATGTCTTCGTAACAGAAAGACACACCAAAAAACATCCATATACCTCCATGCTGCTCGTATGTAATGTAATGTCTTGTATTGAAGCCACGGAATGCGAAATTGTCCCGAAAAAATTTTAATAAGTCTATATTTCAAGCTTGTTTTGTAGCGGAAGCTTCTCGAAGCTCCTCTTCCTGGTTCGTCAAATTTGGACGAACTGGGAAGAGGACGGACCCTGGTTCGTCCAAATTTGACGAACCGGGAAGAGGAGCTTCCGCTACCAACAAGCTTGAAATATATTATTTAATTTTTTTCGGGACAATTCCGCATTTCGGGGCTTCAATACAAGACGGACATTACATACGAGCAGCATGGAGGTATTTGGATGTTTTTTGGTGTGTCTTTTTGTTACGAAGACAGTTGGTATCCATTTGCAACCGTTATATGGACATGCACTGCTACGCCGAGACCCCCTGTAACTCAGAGAAGCCACGGAGGACTCTGAAACTTCTCCCAGCCCTTGGTCGACATGAGGGTGAGTAGATAATGAGCGAAATTTGAATTTTGAGTGAACTATCCCTTTAAAACCAATGTTTGTGTTGTTCCAATATAAACCTTTTCTTTTAGTTCTGGTTTAGTCAACTACTGAGAAAGATATCTGTTTTACTATGCTCCCTGGCTCATCAGTACTGTAACTCTGTCTGTCGAACACTGTATCATATTGGCCAATCAAATACAAATCCTTTCAAATGAGAGGGAAACTTTCAACTGTTCATGATAATATCAGGACAATTTTGGGCTGAGACTCTGAAAATCCATGGTAGATAATTTGGATTGGAAATTCTCACTATTCTTGTTACTTACTACATTTATTAAATCAAGTCACTTTGATTTATATGCCCCAGTACCACAAATTGCACCTGACTTTACAATCTGCAGCAGCAACGCCCCCCGCCAGATGTGACATATAGAAAAGGGCAACATATTAGATTTACAGTATGAACAATCAGAATGACAAAATCATAGATCGATTATATGAGGAATGTGATGGATTATTATGGGACAGCAGGAAACCTAATCAAATAAGAAATATATCACAATGTGCATTGGTATATTATCCTTTTTTTCCCCTTTTTTTAAACTATTTTTTTATTTGACACATATATACAAACTTAAACACCGAGGAGATGTATATACAATTATACTTGCTTGAAGTTCTTTCAAAGTCTTTTCTTTTCTTTTTTTCTTGTTGACTATTGTTGTAAATATCAGATAATCAGTCAGTATTCTTGTACTTGTACATAATATCTCCCATAGTCCAATCCTCATCTTCATTGCATATATATTCCATTTATTTGTAACGGGACTCTGCATATTCATGAACATCCAATATGTAAATATGCCAGATTTAGCTCTAAAGCTAATTTACATCTGCAGTCCCACACTTCATTTCTTCATTCCATAGCCTTGACCAGCTTTCTACGTTAGTACGAGTACTTTACAAGTGAGAAAAACAACAATACACAGTATGAATATTTTCAAAGCGAGAAAAACAACAGTACAAAAAAAAAGAAAAGGAAAGAAAATACTATATTATCCTTTTAACACTAGAACGGCCATGGCGGTCATTTTGACCGTTTTGATATTTATATGTGCAATAACTTTGTTGAAAAAAAACATACAATCCTGCTGGTACCTGACTTTTCCTAAAAGTGTCTGTATTTTAATTCAAAATGTTTTTTAAATAAATCACACAAAAGGCAAAGAAAATATGGTCACTTTTACCTATTTCGGCCATACGCGGTCATTCTGACCGCACGGATTTCCCCGCGATTAATGTTACAATTTTGGTTGCTCGGCAACTAGCCTACCATTGTTTATGTCAAGTGCCGGTCTCGAGTGATTGTATTTATCAACATTGGAGTGACTTCAGACAATGGCTGCAAATAAAGAGAAGAGAAATATGACGGCTGCATGACGCACCAGGTGAGCTCCGCTGTCCTGTCCTGATCACCAGCTGAGCTGCCTCATGTCCCACTGATAGATTATGTCCTGTATAGGGCTGTAAAGTCGACTGGTCGATATTTCTGGGTCATCTTCATCTTCCTCATATCACATGCTCTCCTCACTGTGCTGTCGGACCCATGTCTATGGTCGGACCTGGCTCTGTCTCCGTTGCGCACGCTATAGCGCTTCATGTCAGAGCATTTTCACGTCGTGTGCTCCAGTCCGTCCGGTCCCGACCGGGTTACGGACACGTGTCCGGGTTATCGTTGTCAGTTTGTTCCAGGCGACAGAGTTTGTTCTTTGTTGTAATGTGAATTAGTTTAAGTTATTACCTTTTTGAAATATATGTGTTGGTGTTATGTTGTTTATAAAAGATATCACAACACAATAAATTAATTAACTTTTCAACTTAGTATTTTTTGTGAGAGATGACAAGGTTTTGAATCAAACGGTCATTTTGACCGCTTATGGCCGTTCTAGTAGGTTTGGAATTCTGGCACTTCTAGTGTTAAAGCAGTGGGAAATAGCAATAGGTGCAGTAAATGCTGTAGCAGAGGTAACATCCATCTATTACCAGTAGATTAAAAGGTGGTTTGGAAAATGGCCTCTCCACGTGGAAGTTGGGTTTTTAATTATAAAAAAGTATATCAATTAGCGCAGCTTTGGAAAACTCAATCTCCTTCACTGCAATCATATATCTGAGACATTATGAAGAGGAGAGGGAGGAGGAAGTGCTGCTCATGGACTCAGCCCTCTTCCCTCCCAACTCCCACCTTATTTAACAGGCATCTTCATCAAGGTCCGGGCCCATTAAATACATAATTGGAGCGGTGATTAAAAATGAAACAGACTTAAATGTGGTAATCAATCATTTAATAGGTTAACAGGCTTAAAATATCAGAGCTCTCCCTCAACCTGAGCCCGCTAGAGAAAAGAGAGGGAGCGGAGGCAAGGCGAGGGGAAGAAGAGATACCTGGAAATCATCTGTGACATTATTTCATGCCAATGTAATATTATTGTTATAAAGCACATAAAGCTAGGAGTCACAGTATTACAATACAACCCCATTCATCATTTACAGTCTACTTGAACTGGCTGTTCCGCTGAAAAGCAATAATAAGCGGGTATTGGAGCGAGATGCAAAGATACATTCAACTAATTGCACATAACTGCAGCAATTACCATGCAGCTACATGGAACTAAAAGCATCGGAGCAATAGAATGCTCCATTTGGAGCTTCCTTTGAATGGCAGCATGAATGCTCCCTATTGAGGAAAGGTTGCGCTCTGGATTCACACAGTGGTTAAATGTGTGAACACTGTATTCTCAAGCACGACCTCCCACTGGTGTCACTCCAGGCTCTCTTTCTTCGCCCTATGATGTAAGACTACCAGCATTTTTTTTTCACTTTTGGATAGGGAGATGAATGTGACAGTTTCTACATGATTCAAAATTTCCAAATTGTCACCTTTCACCATCTGTGCTAAGTGCCACAGATGGGTGCCACAGACTTGTACTGTAAAAGTGTGATCTACGTTTGAATGGTATGTTGGAGGAAGAAGCGAGAAAAACACACTCTTTGCCAACTAAATGACTTACAATTTTCCCATCATTAAAAGGCATGATGAAAATCTCAAAGTTTATACAAAAATGCAGGGACCAGATGCATTAAACAGTTGTGTGTTCAGGATGAAAACCGCACACACGAAGGCCTGGATATGTATGCAGACTCGTATCATATCTGCAGTCATGTGCAGAATAGAACTGTGACCTGAACCTAGCCCAGGTGAATCCTATTTATCTGTTATGTTTCACCTCTCTTACCCATTCACTTCTCTATTCTGTCAAATAAAGGCAATAATTCCCATAATTTCCAATTAAATCATACCAACATGCTTAGATTTGTGATTAATCTAATACTAAAGCCTTTAGTAGGCCCATTCATACAGTAGCACTGATCGGTTAAGAAGGCAAGTAAACTTTAAACCAGATGATGACAATAGATGAAAAGTCTGAGGGTCATTTTTAATCACTATTAACCCGCTGGTCCTCCTGGGACAAAACAAGTGTCCATTTTTGCTTGTTTTTTTGTGTAGTGGTACAGTATGAGGCACCACTGTCACATTGAACACAAGGTTCTGCTTCACCACGCCCACTCTGGCTTATTAGCCGATTGTTGCTCGACCAGAGGGGATAAAAGTAGGCCGTGTCCCTCCTCCCGCCGTCTGGGTTCTTTGGCCTGCCCAATTCTGGGTCGTTGCATTCGGAGCACAGGTAGGCGCGCCTTAGCGTGCTGTGCACATTTGTGAGCGTTTCATTTAACTCAAACTGTAACTCCTTAACTCATTGAGTGCCGCGCTCCTTTCCAAAGTTTTAGTCAAGTGTACCGGCAATTTAGACCATTTTTGACTTTTTATGTAGAGCCATAGTGTATTCTATATTATTGCCACCAACACATACTGTAGCTCAATTGAAAGGTTTAACTTTATGCTTCAAATGACCACAAACCGTTTGTTTCTACGTGCCTCCGTTCCTGAGAAAAGTCAAGCTAAACATGGCTGGGTTTCACCAAAATCCCTCCTTTTTTTCTAGAAAAGGAGATAGAGCGTCTTTTATGAAAGGTGCGCTGTTTGTGCCTGTCACTCTTCTGACACTCGCATTTCTGGATCAAAGGGCTCGTATAAGATAAATATATACAACAATGGTTGTTCTATTCACAAAACCACCATCGGGGGCGGGGGGGGGCGCCACTAAACAACAATAACACAGACGCACCGCGCCGTGTCACAGCCTCTTGCCGCGGAACGTGAGGGTCAGTCGGCCACACCGGCTCGGGAAAAACGGTCCCGCCGGTGGTCGCGGTCCTTCTGTGGTACGGGTCGGTGCCGGTGGTCTGCTTTGGCCCAGAGACCATCAGATTTTACCGCGGGGGGACTTTGGGGAGGACACGGTGTTGCTCGAGGTGAAGACCGGGCGGGACTGTGGGCTGAGAGCTTCCTGTTTCTGCTCCGAGCTGCTGCAGCAGCGCGGGTGAGAGCAGAGCAGCTGCGGAGCAGAGCAGCTGCTGCATGCAGAACTCCGTTTGCAGAAGCCGAGTTATGATAAAAACTTCCAGATCATGAGCTGTCATGTGACTTTGATCGTCATCTATTTCAGTTCTCCTCGTCGTAGAGTCCCCAAATTTACATATAATGTGTATTAAAGTGTCTATTTTCATAATTTAAAAAAAAGCAAAAAACGAAAAATCTTGTTTTTGGCACTCAACGCATGGGAACGAAAAACGAGAAATTACGTGGTTGGCACTCAATGAGTTAAGAGAGATTGAACATCAACATATCTTTAGATTTTTTTCATTGTCTTTGAAGTAGACAGATAAAAGGTGCCTGCCCCAGTGACTTCAAAGATGTGTTTGTGCACCTGGCTGCTTTCACAGCAGTTAGTATCTTGAGTTCTACTCGGTTCATTAGTGAGCAAGAGAAGGAGCAAGCAAGCAGAAAGAAGGAGCTAATATGAAGAGGAGTTTTGATAGCAACAAAGCTTTGGCCATGGCCATGGTGTTCTGGTATTGTATTTCAGTTTGTACTTTTTTTTGGTGAGCAAATTCATTGATTTATTTGGTAGCAGTGGCCCTTAAGAAAGAAAGGAAGTGGGTCACAGGAAGTCACGTGTTGTCACAAGTCAATCAGGAAGTGGACGCACATGACAAGGAAAATAGCTACGTAGCTAGTTCAGCTGCCTGTTTACTTCTGAATACATCTGCCTACATCTAATGCCATATGAAGCATTGTCGGTAAGTAATTTTGTCACATGTCCTCTCGTTCAATTATAAGGTATTATTTGCTGTTTAAAAGTTGTTGTGAATTTGAAGATTTTTTGTGGATATTTTGTGCGTAGCTAATTACCTAGCTAGCTACCCAGTTAATTTGCAGATTAATTTACAATTTATGTTTATGGGACAGGACAATTAGCATGAGTGACAACATATTAAAAATCAACAGGTGACTTTATTGATAGATAAATAAGCAATAAATAGGCAATTAACATGTAAGCATGAGTGAGTTAAAACGTTAAAAAGGAGTAGCCTAATTTGATTTCTGATAAAAGTATGCTACAGTGCATTACCAAGGTTTAAACATATATAATGTATAAGAAGGATATATTCTAAGCATGTTTCCTTTTCCTGTTCTCAGTTTAACACATTGGACTCATCATCAGAGGCATCCAACTCATCATCATCAGATGAAACCAGCTTGGAGTCTGACTCTGATGTGGAATACCCACTGCAGTTGTCCACTTTCGATGAGGCTTCTTCTGAGAATGGAGAGGACACTGAGGAGAGAAGTCCTTTTCATCCTTCTCATGTGTGGACAGCAAAGAATGGCAAGATCTGGTCTGCATCGCCTCCTGAGATGCTGCGCTACATCCTGGTGCCTACTGGGATGGTTCCAGGGCCCACAAGGTACGCGATCGTAAGAATAATGTGGCGTCATCTTTTGATTTGTTCTTCACCACTGAGATGATTGACCTTCTCGTGAGGATGGCAGATCTTCATGGTAGGAGATCAGTCTCAAATTGGAGTGATGTGAATCCCAGAGAGATGAGATGGGCCTGCTCATCCTGGCCGGCGTGTATCGCTCTAAGGGAGAGGCGACCCGTAGCCTGTGGGACAACTACAATGGCAGAACAGTCCTCAGGGCGACAATGTCAATGAAAAGATTCCAGATGATCAGTGCCGCTGTCCAATTCGACGACCGACTCACCCGTCCTTCGGGACATGGATTGGACAAGCTTGCTGCGTTCCGGGCCCTATGGGACATGCGGACCCACCAGCTGGTTCCATTTAGAGGCCAGTGCAACTTTCGCCAATACATGGAGAAGAAGCCAGCAAAGCACAGGCTCAAATATGGGGCATCACAGATGTTTCGATAAAGTATGCCTGGAGGTGGGCAAGGGGAAAAGGGTCATCCTCGACTTGACGGAAGGACTCACTGGTGTCACAGTGACATGTGACAATTTTTTTTTTACATCCTATTCACTGGCCCAAGGGCTCCTAAAAAAATGTCCCTCATGGGAACCATCAGGAGGGCACAAGGATTAAATGTACTATTGGGATAAAACTACAATGTTTCTTATTAATCTTTAATTTAAATTGTTGAGACACTGGACTTTGAAACACAGATGACACTCCATAAATTCACTGGGACCATGGGACTTGAGATTTCATCCAATTCAGAACAAAAATTGTCAAGCACATGAAAGGTCAGAATAAAGGATTCATCCTAAAAACTAAATCTATTTGGTGTTTGAAAAAATACTTCAGTTTGGACCAAATAGTACAAAACCATAAGTCAACCATAAAACATGTTTAGTTAGCACACATATTGCAGTCATCTAGTATGGCCTGTCCTATACGGAAGCTACATTAAAATCTTAATGGACAATCTGTTTGACATTTTAATTTCAAACACACCGTCCATAGCACAATATTCAAATGGTAGTTTAAAATGCATTATAAAAAAAGTAACCAGACTAAGAAATATTCAGTCACAATTAAAATAATGATAAAAAAAATGAAAACAATAATCTGCCCAATAGTGGATGATATTCAAAATAAGTAAGGCAAAACAGAGGCCTGGTCCCAGCTGTATTTGAAACGTAAATGTCACCAGGCTCTTCTGTCGCCAAATAAAAATTGAAATGCAACCGGCAGCATAGTGGAAAGTATTAAATTAAGTAACACAACACACTCTATTAACAAGGCAGAGCACCGACCCTCACACATAACCTGTTGTTGTTGTTTGCTGTAAAGCAGCACAGTGTCATGAATTCATCTCACATCAGTAGGACATCAGCTGGAGCGATATCACAATCATCAACAGCAAATGTCAGAAATAATGATGTACTTTATAGCACCCACATGGAGATTGACTTTTACGAGACTTGAAAGGTATAGTTGGTTACCTTTCTGTGCCTGGTTCCCAAACTGTTTCTCGGGAGCTTCCTCAAGAATGACTTTGCTACGAACGATGTAAAGTGAGCTGTCCGTGAGAAGGTGCTGAAACTGGCTGAGATCGATCACCCAGGAATCGATTTTTCTGTTGCAAATGAAACATCAATCAGATGCTCACATTATTGTCATCTCCTCTACAGTTGTTCAATTGGAGATGATCACAGGTTTCCAAACTTTTTAGGCGGTGCTTTTAGGCTTTCTTTCCGACCAGTTGATGGACTGAAAGAAAAAATGTTAAGAAGTGTTTTTAACATACACTTTATTTTGTGATGGGACTTTTTGAGTCAAGTAACAGCACATTAATTGTTGATATCAGTAACGGCAACAGCGTTATAACGTGGGAAACAGTAACTTTTTTGATTACTTGTTACTTAGTACTTAGACTGCAAATTAGCTGAAGCTAGACATCTTGTATGCATCGCATTTTTCATTCTTTGTGGCAATGTTGTATGTATCGTCCCTGTTAAATAAACATTAAAATAAATACAATTTGCTAGGTTGTTAACATTTGCACTAAAAGCAAGGAGGTGAAACTTTTTTTTAGACATGGTGTCCAGCTGGCAGAAGTTTTGTCTGCTAAAATAATGAATTTGGACTAAAGACTCTGTGGCAGCCACGTGTCTGATTAAGCACAAGGATACATTGTATCACTGCCATTGTTTATATAAAGCTTCTAGTTATATTGGCTGCACGCTTTTATTTAGTGAAAAAGTTTCCAAAATCATTTTCTTCATTAATGGCAAAATTCTGATGAACAGTCACTGTACCATAGGATAACATCAATTTCATGCATTGATACACTGATTTCTAAACATGGGTGTTGTGTGTGGATGCGTGAGTTCAAACATCGCTCATTTAGACGAAGAAGAGTCTAAGGGCCAATTCACATGGAGCGTCTTTTGCGCATGCGTTTCCATTGTTTTCAATGTAGCCGCGCGCCTTGTGCGCGCAAAATCCGAAGCAACGCCGACGCGGGGCGCATGCGGTGCGACGCACCTTTTTTTCCGTGCGAAAAAATCTCAACTTTTTTGAATGCCTCACGCGCACCGCATGTCATGTGATCAGAATTGACCAATCAGCTCCACGGACCTGCTCTCCAGCAGCAACAATGCAGCTCGGCTCTCAGTGCTTGCCCGCTTTCAGCAGCTCCCTCTCAGCGAGCAGCAGCCCAGTTCTCCCCCGGTCCAGCCCGGATCTCTACTCCATAGCTGCCGTAGCAGCAGTGTGATACCAGTACATTTAACCACATTTTTTACTTTTATTGGACACAAAGTAGGGAGTTCACGTCCCGCTTGCCTCCCTCCTCTCCACACGGCGGCAGTCCTCCATTCAAACTGACTTCACGGTGCTGGTCAGCTCTGTGTTTACTTAATTCCTGGTTAAGTGACAGCGAAGCACACTACTAAAATGTGACAGGCACTTTTGGTTGCTTAGTAACGGCAGACGCGACCATGGACGCGAACTCCCAAGCGCTTTGAAAAACGCGTGCAAAACGCTCCAGCTGGCATTTTGCACGCGTTTTTAGGCGCTCCATGTGAATGGGCCCTAACACAGGTGAGACACATTAGGGAGAACACAAAATAAAACAGGAACTAAACCAGGGAACAAGAGACACAACCATGACAGCTACATTAGGTTGAGATGTGGTGACTGTGAATGCCAGTATATGTCCTTAAAATCTCAGTGCTTACAAAGTGATTTTTTTATTCATTTCTTTTTTTTTTTATCCTTAAATGAAGTGAAAATCAAAGTCATACCCACACAGAAGAGTGAAAAAATATCCTCTGTTTTATTTAATCTCAAATGTTTGGAGTGGATTTGGGTTTTTATTTGCAGTGAAGAGTGATTGGAGGCTGGAGCAGCAGGTCTCAATTTCCTGAAGAACAATTCAGTAATTCAAGTAATGAGAGGAAGGCAAAGAAAGAAAAAAAAAACTTGGCATGAGCCACTCATTTTAGCTCAAAGAGAGGTGAATGAAATTAACCTCTTAGCTCGGTCCACAGTCAAATAGGCTAAGTTTGCTCCGCTAACATCAGTTACTTAATATTTTCACAGAGAATTCTGTGTGTTGACACTCTGCTCCTTTTTCAGCTGATATTTAATCAGTGCAGGCAAACCTTTAGCAGCTGTTCACACTAAAGCAGTCCTTCCTGCCCCTGCCTGGTGCCAGGCCACACAGATGCAGCCTCATGCTCCGCAGCCCTGTCTCTCCATCCTCATCAACCATGACATTTTGATTGAGATAACCGTGAGTGAATTGTGTGAATATATTATTATTATTATTCTATGAGACTGTACTTTGTAAAAGACACAACATTGAATCAATCTGTGTCTTTTGGCAAGTCATCTGGCCAAGGCTCTGTGTGTCTCCATGGCTTTGATGCAGATTGAAATATGGTCATTAGGTGATGTGCAACTGCAGATTGTTCAGTATTACTGACACACACATTTCTGTGTAAGGTTGTCAGTGCTATGTGTAGGAGTGTGTATGCAGTTAATTTAATGCATAATGCATTTTGTTTATCACAGCTAGGATGATATGTTAAATACACCTACTAGAGTTCTCATCCTGCCTTAAAATTAAAACACCACCCTGCCCGGCCCACGGTTGCCGAAGCACGGACTAAACACGGACTGACTAATTTCTCGGCCCAAACTTGGCCAAAAAACAAACAAACAAAAAAACATTATTACTAATATAGGCATACTTGATAATAACAGTGATGATGACATGATGAAAAAACAATAATCTTCTATTCTACCAACCATAATGACCTGATGAAACTTGAATGAAACACCAAATCAAACTGGACATACAGGCAGGAGAATTGTGTCAAAGCTGAACTAACTTCTATATTCTTCTGCCAGCAGATAATCATCACCAAAATTAACATTAAGTGCCCATTCAGTGCATTTCACAATAGAAAACACACAGTACAACCAGCAAGAAGATGTGTGAAAAAGAGTCCCAACCAGCCTGACCTGAATTGACCCCAATCGTTTGTATATTTTTGGTCTGACCCCGGCCCAAACCAGCGCATCCCGTCGGGTTGGTTGAGCCGTTAGTCCCATTAGAACCAACCAATGTCAAGACTGTGTTTTAGATTGCATTTAATTATTAAAACATAAATGTTAAGAAAGAAAAACAAAAGAAAGAATAGGAATCTTAATAATACTTTTAGGGGAAGTTGCATATGCAGTGTATAAAATTGCTCCAATTCCCAATTGGTTTGAACTGGTACTATATATATAAATTTATGTATGTATAGGAACTAATTTACATTTCAGTAGTACATATTATTTTGCACATTCATTTTTTCACCATATGGAGCTTTAACAGGCCTCGCAGGCTGGAGTTTTCACTTGTCACCAAGAGTTGTTAGGCTGCACACAGAGGTCAATTTAAATGAATCCACCATGCACTGCCCCCCAATTAATTTACACTGACCTTTCATTAAGACTGACTGAATAATTAAATGCGTTTTCTGTTTTTTCTTTTTTTTTCACATAGCTGCCGCACATCTAAGACACTGGAAACTGAGGAGAGTCCTAAAATAGCATAACAGAGCAGGAATATAAAAGCATGTTATTCTAGGCAGCTGCTCCGCCGCTGGACTGAAAAGACCAAAATCACATATGGTGCGTGAGAGTGGCTGCTACTTGTTGAGATTTCTAAAGAGTAAAGTTTTGGTGAAATGAGGTTTGGTAGTAAAAAATAAAAAAGTGAAGTGAAGACTTAAACAGTTATCACAGTCCAAAGTCTCATGTTCCAGCACCATTAGTCAGCTACAGGAGCAGCTGTCCAGCTGTGCTAGTGCACTGAGGTGAAAATGGATTAAGTTAGTAAGTTAAATTAAGTTAATTTGAAAAAATCTCTTCAGTTATTGACCACTTTCTTCCTCAGGCCTTTCAACCTGATGTATGGATATGTACAGTACCTAGCTGTTACAGGACCAATGTTAAGCCCTATAAGTCAACTTTAAAGCTCCTGTATTGTATTGTGTTTTATTTATGATTGTATTGTTGAGGGTTCATCTATAGGAAAAAGAAAAAACTCAACCTCAACCCATCCAAATTTGTTTTTCATCTCTTCTCTCACACATCTCTCTGAAGCTCTGGTAACTACAGGTCAGTGAGCCAATCATAAGAGAGGAAATTCTGGACTTCTATTCTGATTGGCTGACTTGGCTGGCATGATCTTAGACTCCAGAGGGTTAAATGATCCAATAAAAAACATTATAGCAGATTGGGCCATGGCCGATGGTGATTACTGTATAGTTGTTACATCACAAAGTTACAGAAGTCCTGATAGCTGGTTTTAAGGCTCAGTTTCTGAATACAGACTGTGTGCATTTCTCTGAGGCTTTGACACTTTTAGAGCTGTGTCATGAAGAAAAGACACACTAAACAACCATTGGACTGTCACTGCATGTTAGAAATTCTATTCTTGTCTCCTCTTACAGAAACAATGATCATGCAAAGACCCCAGTCTTAATCCATGCCTGTCCTCACCATTGCTTTCATATTCACACTACAATCCTCCCACTGCAGACAGCTTATTTTGCCTTTGGCTCATACTCCTCACTGCTGTTGCTTTGAGACATGTTCTGTCATCTGTATGCATAAACACGTCTGAAGCGCCTAACACACAACTACATCTTGTATGCCGGGCTTTTATTGTGTCCCCTGAGCAACAGTACCACATGCTGAGGGTTCCTCCCCATGCATTTCATGTGAGAACCTCCAGCGTGTTGCTCAGGGGTTTTCATTTAGCTTCCAGTTATGTACAAGTACAATGTACATGAAGTTTGCTAACTCACCGGTTGATGGAAATCACATCACAGCATGTTCATGGCGCAGGAAAGTTGCTACAGACACCAAAACAAATGTTTACCTGGTTCTGAGAGTGTTAATTAATGCTGAGTGAACTGGTTTGGCAACAGCTTGAATGGGACAGACGTTCATTTACTTGTGTACTTTGGAAAATCCCACACTCACAGCTTTAAAGAATGTTTACAACAGGGAACCTGATGAGGGGGTAGTTAAATATCTCTATTTGTATAATAATATAAGTATAATAAAAAACACAATATAAATATAAAATATGGGGAGAAAACTACAGTAAAATAATGTAGAGAGCTGCACTGTACAGATAAGTTCTCCTTGTGTTTCCCCAAAAAGGAAGCCCAACCAGCCTGACCTGAATCGATATACTACATACTGTATATATTTTTGGGCTGAAACCGGCCCAAACCAGCACGTCCAGTCGGGTTGTTATATGGCCCATTGAGAACCAACCAATGTGTCGATATATAGTATAGGGAGAAAACTACAGTAATATAATGCAGAGAGCTGCACTGTACAGGTAAGTTCTCCTTGTGTTTCCCACTTGGCACCTCTCCTCTTTCCCTCTTGCAACAGTCTTTGAAGATAAAGATGATGGTGACTATTACTTGAACAGAATAGACATTTGCACATCCTCCTCTCTACAGCTATAGTGGCTGGGGTTCTCCTCTCAGTGTGAGGTGTCACAAGTGCTCTATTCAAAGAAGGGCCATCATTTTCCAACAGCTTGGAAGTCTTCCATCCTGGGAACATCTCAGCCTGGATGACAAAGGCAGGTTATAAAAGATGTTTTAAATGATCAGCCAAAGGCCAGTTGGCAGCATAGGACCCGGTTACAGATTGTCCACCCTTTTCTTTATGGCATTGTTATGCAGCACCACCACAACAGTTAAAGACCAGGGGCGAATTACATTAAGCTTGCTTAGCTCAAAGTCTGGCTTAAATGGCCTAGTCCTGTTTATTATAGTGAGACTTTAGTTCCATAAACTCTGACTTCCGTTCCATCAACCTGAGCCTCAACTCCGATTATGGATTAAGGTGAAGATTAACTCTAAAATGTCCAAAATACAGTTCTGGCGCTGCTTTTACACACTCACCCGTCATGTAATGATAAAATGATAACACACAAAATGTTATAGTTCATAAAAAAACATAAACTATTAAAAGAATGAAATAAAATGGCATAGCCTACACAAAACCAAATGAATTAAAAAGTAGGCTAATAAAATGAAACTGAGGCATTAAGACTAAAGAATTATATGAAATAGTTGATAAATATCACTTGTTAAAATAAATTAATACATTTGAATTTCTTAAGGTCTATTAAATGAATTAAATGTTAAAATGTGTCACTATCTTCATTCATTTTGTCTCTTTGATGAGGGTTTTAAAGTATTTTTTCTGACTTTTATGCCTTTATTTCAAGAGGAAAGGTAGAGAGAGACAGGAAACGGGGAGTCAGGGGGAATTACACGCAGAAAAAGTCAACAGTGGGATTCAATCTAAGACTCCCTGCAGCGACAATTATTACCTCCAGAGCGTCTACCCAGTGAGCTATATGGAATACAAGAATTAAAGTTTCATTTGACGTTTACTCATTGATCCTGTCAGTCATAACCTATTGCACCAGACCTCCTCCGTTACTTTATTAACAGCAGCAGTGTTTCCTTTTCTTGTTGTAAAATCCTTATATTCATCATAAATCTCCATAAGGAGCCTTTATTCCACTGTGGAAAAGCTTCAGTGAGTGCATTTCCTTTGTTTTGGGCCATTTTATGATATTTTCGGCACTCGACAGGTGTGGGCTTGGACGAGGTGATGGAACAGGTTGTGGCTTGGTTTTGGGTTGACGCTAATTCAAGCTTCAAGATTACACCATAGTCTGAATGTTATTGGTGACTTTGATGGAATATCCCCCAGGGCTGTGTTGTCTGTGGAGTTTGATGACTGAATACCACCAACCCTACATGATGACAACCCGAGATGTAGTATTGGTGCTCTACCCACTGGTTTACATGCAGACTCTCTTCCTTCTGATTCAAATCAAATGAGAATTTCATGTCAACTGTTTAGATGCGTCACTGCATTTATTTAAAACGGTCTGGTTTGGGTGGAAATTACATGACTGGGGAATTTGGCCAGATGCGGGCCGAGAGTTAGTTCCAGTGAATCGGACCACAAGTCAGGCCAAGTTGGGTTTTAATTTTCATCTAGCTCAGATGTGGCCAAGTTGGGTTTTAATTTTCATCTAGCTAGGGACATGTCCCCCCCAAAGAATGTGTGGTTACGCCCATGCTTAGATGAATCAAAACATCATGTGGCTGATCAAAGATGGAGATCTATGGTCTGATTAACACTGAAGTTGTTGTTTTGACATTTTTATTCCAGCACTTGCAAGTGAAAAAACATCAGTACACATTACATGGTATCATTTTTCTATTGATCGGTTTGAGAGAAGGAACATTTTACCCATCTGAAACCCAATGAAATTCCATTCGGTTTTGGCCTGTTTACTCTGATTAAGCTCTTCAGGGCCCATTCACATGGAGCGTCTTTTGCACGAGTGTTTCCATTGTTTTCAATGTAACCGCGCGCCTTGCGCCCGCAAAATCCGAAGCGACGCCATCTCAACTTTTTCGAATGCCGCACGCGCACCGCGTGTCATGTGATCAGAATCAGCTGCACGGACCTGCTTCACCAGCAGCAACAAGCTCTCAGTGCTTGCTTGTTAAATGACAGAAGCACACGTAAAAATGTGACAGGTTCTTTTGGTTGCTTAGTAACGACAGACGCGACCATAGACGCGAGATCAGAAGCGCTTTGAAAAACGCATGCAAAACGCTCCAGCTGGCGTTTTGCACGCATTTTCAGGCGCTCCATGTGAATGGGGCCTAATGCTCTATATTGAGCATTCTTATTCAGTTTGGACATCTAAACCAATTCTAATTGGAACACTTGGCTCCACTGGAGCCCTAGCTGGCTCTTTCAATATTTGCATCTGTTTTTGATTCCTGAAGCATGTTCAGAGATGAGGACCACTGAGGACAACAGCACTCACCAACTGACAATTCATCATCATGAGCAGAGTTAATCTGGAGATCATTTCACTTTCATGACGCTCCCTCCTCGGCCTCCTGGGCTGTCATTATCCTGCTCATGCTGCTCATCTTTTCAACCTCTGACAGAGTACAGAAGCCTATTGTTGGTAGGACTACATGTAGAGAGCCTTTTATATTTGTGTCACATCCTCTTTGAGCGTGGGCGGAGTTTTCCAGGGGGAAATCCAAAGTTCCTGTCTTAGGTAGAATGATTTCCAACATTGCTCAAACTCATTGCTAATGTGTTAACTTTTGTGCATGTGTGTGTTTGGAATATGAGACAGACTGTGTCTCATTTGAAAATCAAACAAATAACTTTCCATTTAAATTTGACTTTTTATCATTAATCAATATGGAACAGTTATTCATTTTCAATATACATGACCAATTTACTTGTGAATCTCATGCAACAGAAAAAATGGTTTTATGCTAGAATAAATGCTTAGAATATTTCTAGATATCCATGTTATTTTGATAATAAAAAGAGTCTATTGTGATCCGGTGAAAGTATCAAAGCTCATACACACAGCTTGTACTCAGAGACTGGGCCTTACCACAAGCTGTCAGGACCTGCAGGCCAACACATGATCCAGTGATGGATCCATGTCGGCTTGAGTAGCTCTACACAAAAATGAGACCAAGGATTTCAATCCAAATTTGACTGACCATCATAATTACAGAGGAGATTTAACAAAGCTACAAGTGGGATAAGGTCCATTGTAAATCCAGGGATTTTTTTTTTTTCAATTTGATCCAGTGGTCATCAGGATTTGTTGGTCAGTCTCTCTCTCTCCTTCGTTTTTTTTTTTTTTTCATTTAATAAGCATTATGACAAACTACTTTTGTACCTACTAAATCAACAACCAGGGTCAGCTTGCAGCTTTACAATGGAATCAAATACCAAGCCTGGATTGACAGAGAATCAGTTTGTCTTGGTACTGATAAACACAAATACATCCTCTTAACCCTTGGATGCATGAGCTACCAATACCTACACTCTTCCATGAGTGGGGTCAAAAATGACCCCAATTAGAATCAATGCGTTTTTGCAATAAATGTCTTTAATTTTGGTTAAAGATGATGATTTTCATTATATTTTGGTCAACAAAAGAGTGATTTCATTTTTGACTTGTCCATTTATCACTTTTTATTCACATTTGATCACAAAACATTCAATCAAGTATCAAAAATGTCAAAATCCATTGTTTGTGTGTCCGTCTGTCTGTTTGACTATGGAGGACAAAAAGAGAACATTCAGTAGATCTGGGGACCATAACACTGTCCATACATATGTAAACACACAAACATCTTCTCTCTTCTCAGTGTGCGGCAGGATCACTTGTCAGGCAAGGTCCTCGGGAATCCTAGCTGGCCTCCTGTAGCAGCCATGATACTTTAGATGAGAAAACATAAAAAGGACAATGTTTGAATGGCACATAAAACTATACTGTATAAATGAATACGTAGCTATGTAAGTCAATTTCTGGGCATTTATATGTAAGTAAATACACAGACATACACATGCACGCACGCACGCACACACACACACACACACACACACACACACACACACACAATACATCACATCAACACACCATACATACATCACATCAACACACCATACATACATCACATCAATAATCATATAACGGGTTAGCTTTTATTATAGGGAAGTTATAGGTATATTAAGAGTCTCACTCTCTACACAACAAATGCAGTAATGTTAGCTACCTTACTATACTAGCTAACATCAAAGTACTAACATTACTTTGCAATTAGCTAAATTGTGCCTAGCCTACTTTGTAACAACAAAGTAGGCTAATTTGATGACAATAATACTAACGTTATACTCTATCACAGAAAACTCATGGATGTGGAAAATAAGTTCATAAATGAAGATAATACTTACATGTATGTTGCTGTGTAAAAATGACCTCCTGGGTGGTGAGACTGCTGACATTAGATGTTTAAGTGGGACAGTAACAGTATACTGACAGTCAGTGTTGATGAGAATCAAAGGTTCCTTGGAAATTCCATAGGAAATGCTTGGGGTAATTTTTGACCCCGCTTATGGAAGAGTGGGGTAGTGATACAAAAACTGCAATTTCTTAAAAGTAATGAAATATTTTTAAAAAAAATACAAATGGCCTCATGTCACAAACATGTTTTATGAGGAATACCTGGAATATGAAATTATAATTACTTTTAATTTCAAAGATTTTGAAGAATAACAACGCATGGGGTCATTTTTGACCCCACTTATGCATCTAAGGGTTAAGGGGCATCAGTGGTGTACTGGTTAGCATTGTACCCAGAGCCTGGTCCTTTCTGTGTGGAGTTTATTCTCCCTGTCCCTGACGCTACAATGTGTCCATAGGTGTGAATTTGGGTGTGTGGGTTGTTTGTCTCTATATGTAATTGCTGTGATTACCTGCCTTCAATTATAAGACCTTTAAATGCTGAAATAGGTCAATTTGGGCCACACTGTAGGAGGAGGGTTATGGACCGACTGAAAACCAAGGCCATGCGTTGATGCTGGCCTACCTGGACTAACACATTCACCTCTGATGTGAAACTTAATTTCTTTATGTGATGTGATTAACTTCCCTCCAGAATGTCCGACTACTGAAACTATGTAAACGTAAACATAAAATTCCACCGGAAGAGCAAAACCGGGTTACGTTTTTGATGTTCGGAAAAAGGTGGATAAACATGTATTGATCAAGTAACAACCTGGCTGTGATGTCAGTTAAGCAGTTAGTTAGAGTGAGTTGACTGTGCTGTGCCAGGAACCAGCTGCCGCTCATCTCCCTGTACTGCCATGGCGATGCCGGGCCGACATGCTAGTATGGAAAAAGAAAATTAAAACTGGAGTAGCAGAGTGCTGCTGTATGCTCAGACTCCTCTAATTAACCATATAAGGATTTTCGAGCAGCACTGACCAGTAATGGCCGCTGCCTTTTTCCCAACATAAGACGAGTGCGCGCGCGCGCGTGTGTGTGTGTTTGCCATGCACACTCACACACTATGTGATATCTTCACCATCAGTGAGTCTTTTTACTGCTCTGCTCATGTTTTTTGGACTTTTACACTGAGTAATTATGGTCCTCGCTCTCTCACAGCAGCGGCTGTGTTAACGTGATTGTGAATGTTCACCCTGACCATTCAGACCAGGCCTGGATCAGCTCAGGGCCATGCCACAATTAATGTTATTCTATCTTTAAATCTGTGAATATTAAACTAGTTTCATTACTTTATGTTCATGTCATGAATATATAAATGTCAATTTGACTTATTCTCTACTTGTGCTCAATTTCACCTGAATAAACATGATTATTTGGAGCAGTTTGACTGTAGATAGAAGAGTCGACGAACCCTGACCCCCCACCCGACATGGGCCTGGACAAGGTCTTGGGTTAATGGTGCTTGAAATCTCTGGGGGAATTCCAAGTCTCTGGGGATCATTGCATCTTTGCTGCATGCTCTCTCTCTCTCTCTCTCTCTCTCTCTCTCTCTCTCTCTGTCTCTCTCTCTCAGGAGTTCTCATGTTGAACGTAGATCAAAATGTGTATCTGGAAAGATTCCAGGAGGAAGATGTACAAATGATCACCTAGCATAGACATCAGAACTTGGCAGAAATGGTGCCTGTGGAACGGTTGTTATCTTTGTTGCTTTTGCCAAACACACAGTATAACAATGACACAGATATGAAACATCCACAGTTAACACTACAATAAAAAACAACAATAAAATATAATAATATTATCTACAGTGGCATGCAAATGTTTGGGCACCACTGGTCCAAATGCCTGTTAATGTGAACAGTTCAGCAAGTGGAAGATTTACAGATGTTACAAAATGTTACAAAAAAAAAACATTGCTCCAATTTTTTTTTTTTTTTTTGCCGTTAAATAAACATGTGCGCTGCGATATCTGATCAATGCCACATCCATTGTGCTCTGTCTCTGCTGATTGCGCTCATATGGACATGTTCTTAATGAAAGTGCAGCCAAACACCAGACTGAAGAGAGAGGAGCAGCAGAGCTCCTCTGACAGCTCCTCTGTGGAGCTGCAGGAGAGCTGCCACGTCTTTTTTTTTTTTTTAATTGCAGCACCGTTATTACAGGTGATGCACATCTATGTCCGTGTAGCTACATTTATTGTCTGATCTTCCTTCATGGTGCACAGTGTCAGTCCTCCTGTGAAACTTTTAGCTACTAAATGATATGACTGAAGGAAGTGGAAGTCTGCACGTGTCGACACGTGCATGAGTTGATGACATAAGGAGCTAATAAATAAATTTATATAAATAACTGATAGTATTATTCGGTCAAGTTCTTGTTATAGGTTAATGGTTAAACGGTTAATCATGTGCATCCCTAAAATAAACCTTTTAGGGAAAAAAGGCAAACTTGACTCCTTTATTCCACACAAAAATATGCTAATAGCTATGATATGTGTTAAAAATGCTTATGAGTGTATTATAACAGTTCAACACAATGAAAAATATACAAAACAGCTATACATAATTTTTGGCCAGTAAAAAATCTTTCTGGACAGTAGATTTTTAAAGCTCAGCCAGTTGGCCAGTGAGCCAAAAAGTTAAGTTTGAACCCTGTATATATATATATATATATATATATATATATATATATATATATATATCATCTTCATCTTTCACATTTTCAAAATGACAGAAAAGGAAAAGGGCCCTCAGCAAAGGTTTGGTCACCCGCATAGTTAATACATAGTAGCCCCCCCCTTTGGGAAACTATCACAGTGCGTGTAAATAGTAAATATCTTGTCTGACACCTTGGTCAAAGTTATCTGAGAGCTCAAGTCTCCTGTGTTTCCCATTATTTTGCAGGCTGCTGCTTTGTTTCTCTTTTTCACTTTAAAATTGTAGTGAGTCTACTGAGTCATTGATGGTACTGGTGATGTTGTCATTAGCCTTGGCTGATTGTTTAATGTTGAGGATTCCCATCCAGAAGTCCTGAAGTATATGAATGTATGAATGAGTCACCACTCAATTCATTGCAGTTCTCTTAGTGTTGATGAACTCTATAGCACATGTCTAATTTTCTTCCATTCTTACCAAGTGACAGCCTCAGGTTGTAAAATTAACTAAATATGGAAGTTATCAGAGATGCAGTTCCTCCAGTGACCCATCCAAAACTAAGTCACTCCTCAAAATGATTACATAACTCATCAATTTACATTGTATTGAGGTTCAAATTTCTGGATAATGGAGGATGTGGTTGCTGTGAGCGACAGGTGGATGAGTGAAGGCTTGCCACAATCTGACATGCAGTAAAGTCTAAACATCACAGGCCCCCAACTTTAGGGCCCATTATTGGATTAGCTGGGAGTTAGGAGCAGAGTCAGGCTATGCTGCCAAGACGTAGATGTTGGAGCAGCTCAGTCTGAGCTTCAGACAGCTCATCAGTGATGTCACGGGAGCTACGTCCATCTTTATTTACAGACTGTGGTTCTTCCTATGAGAAGCAGATGGTTATTACCACAAAAAGTTCTGTAGTGGAACATTTCAAGTGAAATAACTTCATGTATCTCACAATACATATCTCTTTGCCAGATGTTAGGCATGGTGCCACATGTCTGACTGTGAAATAAGAGGGGGAAAAAGAGTACTTGAAAATGGAAATACATTTGTTTAAACAGACAGGCTGTGCAGGTTACTCACTAACGTTCAGCAGTGCAAATCTATTTTAGGTTGATCTCGCTCAGGAGAAGATCACTGGCCCTGATTACAGATTCTTTGGATCTTTAACAGAGACCTCTTCTGTGCTTCTCATTTTTCAGCTGTGTTAATTGAGACAATGTCCTTGCTGTCACTGTCCACTGCCCTAAAGAACAAAAAAAAAGACATGATTACACATATTTTTAATGAGATCTATGTCAAAGACAAACAACCAGGTGACAATTTCAAACACAGTTGGAGATCAATGAACAAAAAAAATCTGTTGCCAAGGGCCACAACAACAGCTGGATCAGCGCTGCTCTCTGCTCCTTCCAAAACTCTTTGATGGAATTCATCAGTGTCAGTTTTGGATCCTGGGGGATGTGCTTGTTGTGACAATGCCCATATTCAGTTACACCTTGGCACAACTGTTGCCAGAAACAGGGGCAAAATCCTCTACTTGCACATTGTGCGAATCAGGGGCAGAGATTCAGGGGGGACTGGGAGGGCCGTACTCCCCCAGCCCAAGGTCCACAGGGGCCCACTAGTTGTTTTTTTTTCTTTTCTTTTACTTTTTCTTTTCTTTAAAGCCTTTATTTTGACAGGTAATCTGGAGAGCGACAGGAAATGGGCATAGACTGAGGGGGAATGTCACGTCGAGTGGAACTGAACCTAGGTCCAATGCCTGTTTATGGGGCACCTGCACTACTATGAGGTAAGTCTGTGGATATTCTCATTCTCACTCTCTCACAAACTGAATCAAAGGCAACTGGACTTTTTGTTGTAACGCCTCAGTCTGGGATGTGTTACGACCTGATGAAGCCCCTTGGATAAGAGGCGGAACGTATTCCTAGACAAATACAAGTCCAGTTGCCTTCGATTCCATTTGTTGCCCGGACATGAGGTAAGGACTTCTGTTTGAGGAAGCAGGACAAACCCCCGTTATATATTAACAGAGCCACTCATCAATGCTTTGAGTTTGTGATGGATTTTAAGAGTAAGTGGGACCTTCGTATAAAAAACTAGAAAATGATGGTAAAACACGAGGGTGCCAGTCAGACTTCTTTGTCTCGACAAAGTCGGCCTCATCATCACCATCAGAGATCTAACTGTCCACTTCAAGATCACATGACCAGTAAATCCTACAAACACAGTAGAACACAGAACTATGTGGACAAGTAGAACTGATCTGAGTTAGTATCAATCTGCCTCTCTGTCTTGAATAACTAGTTAAAATCTCTAGAAAATCTTACACTTCTCTTTTGAACCTTCATGTGAGTGCATTCTCACCGTTCTTGGTAATTTGCCCAGGCTCAGAGTCAGTGTGTGTGTGTGACTTTGTCTTAGTGTGATTATGTAAATGCAATTAGAGTCTCTTTATCTGTTCAAAGGCACCAGGATGAAAGCGAGGCAGACATGACCTGCTACACGGCCCATCTTCTGCCTTGTGTTCAGCACAAGAATACCAATGTTCCCGCATTAACCTGGAGAGACAGTGGGTGAGTATGAAAAAAGGAAAACACATGGAGGAAGAAGAAGCAGCAAGTTTAGCACAATAATAATGGAAGGTGTGCGCATAGGTGGAGAAAATAAAGGGCATTCACTTCTGTCAAATCAATAACATGGAGGAGAGGTAAAGAGAATGCTAATGAGCGATATGGAGGTGTGAAGATAGTGTGCATCATACCACAGGGCTTTCAGCGCACTGATGAAGTGAACTAAACACCGGCTGCTGCTGCTGTGTGGTTTGTATGTGCTTCAGCTTCTGAACAGTTCCTCGACATGAATCTAAACACTTCTGATGTGAATCTTAATTTATTTCCATGATGTGAGTAATTTCCCTCCAGAACGTAATAGGGTTTGTCAGTGTTTTAATAGTTTAAGTTTGAGAAATACATGAGCAAATCACAGCTTTGTAGGGAGAAGTTATTATTTTTAAACTGATGCCTTTCTATGATACATATCCAAGAAAAGAAAATACAGATAAACAGAAAACATTTTTACTGTCTAAAAGACTCACATGATTCATAAATATAATTACATATAACTGAACCATGGCTTTACAAGCTGGCAGGTCGGTTCAAACATCAGGCTAATGTGAGGGTGCTTCCACTTAATGAAAATTCATCCTTTTTTTTTACAACCTGGGTTATATTTTTTGTAGCTTTTAACCATCGTCACCATCAGTTTTAACAGTTTAATCACCAACTTTATGAGGCGACAGTAAGTGTGTCCAGGAAGTCAAAGCACACAGGCACTGGACCCATTTCTGAATGAAATCTAAAACAAGTTAAGCTGTGCACAGCGCTCATCTCACTTAGTTAAACTGTGCACTGTAGGCTAAACACAAACTGTATACTGCAGTTGAATAGTACCTTAAGGGATATTCCGGCATAAATTTAACCCATATGGTCCAACGCACTGTGACACCGAGTTAGACCCCCCCTCGAGAGATGTAGTCTGCTAACCGCTAGCTTCTCTAGTTGTAGCAACTTTAGCAAAGACAGCATCATAACAAACAGCGCAGTCTATTTCTCCACGCGCAAACCACCTTCAAAAAGCCACTCATGGCAACAAATAATGCTCAGAACAGCACCAAACTGCATCAACAGTACAAACAGGGTCCCAGCCCATAATATGAGGCATCAAACATCTGTTAGCTTAGCCTGGTTTCTATTGAAAAGAGACAAAAACAACTCACCCACTCTGCTCCGGTTATACGCTATGCAGCAACTTTCCATGTCCAGGCACTGACAAAACAAGTCCGAGTCCGACTGGCAGCACAAACATTCAATTTCAGCGGCCACACATGACCACTTGAATCCCCCAGCACCGAGACTCCAACGACAGCTGTCCCTCTTTCGCTTTTCTCCTCCAATTCCTGCTCGTCTTCGGTAAACTCCATAAATTCAGCCATGTTGTCCCTTCTGTGATGTCTGCTTCACTATGTTACAGGCAGGTCTTTGCTAAAGTTGTTACAACAGAAGCTAGCGGTTAGCAGACTTCATCTCTCAGGCATGCTTATGCATGACTCAGACACGGTTGGCCATTAAAGGGATATCTAATATAATATAATCAGATAATTCAACAATTTTCTATTCACCAGCAACTGATTTTCACATAATGGCGGTGGATAGAGCTCACTTTTGAATTGTCCAAATCACACTATGAAACATCCAAATACCTCCATACTGCTTGTACGTACTGAGCCAAGTGTCTTGAAGCTGCCACATGAAAAAGTTGGTCGTAAAAAAAATAATTTGATCTCTGTTTAGGTATTTGGATGTTTCATAGTGTGTGATTTGGACGATTAAAAAGTGGGCACTATCAACCACCATTATATGAAAGTCCCCCCCCCTGAAACTCCAGAAGCGTTTTGGTGACTCTGAAAGTTCTCCAAACCATTCCTTGGCATGATGATGAGTAGAAAAGTAGTGAATTATAGATTTTGGGTTAAGTATCTCTTTAAGAAGAACACAGGGAGAGTTGCTCAGGTTCATTAGGGCTGACTTGGGCCAACTCTGCTGTCTATTTGTCCCCATTAATAACTCCTGTCCTGTTGTGTAGACCCCAGTCCTGTGATTCAAAGTGAATCCCATCACCCAGAGGATTCCTCCAAAAAATGCCCAGCCTCCAGAATGCAACACACTAACGTCAAGCTAAAAGTGAACAGTCATGAACAAGCTAAACCTTCATCCTTGAAGGGTCCATTCTTTGACTCAAGTGTGTTTGACTGAAGGATGAAGTGCTCCAATGTCACTGCCTTTAAAAAGGGATTCATATATTTTCACATCTGGCAGATATATGAGCAGGGCTGCGTTGTAAGTTATCTAATGCTCCCTTTGGGTCCGCTTTAAGATGATTTCATGGCAGCTCAAAGATCCATTTACCCAGAGTAAACATGGTGATATTTTCATGTGTTTTGACCTTTCATTTCGACCAAAGTGGAGATTTGGAAAAAGTAAATTTTAACGTTTGCATATACAGTGGGATGAGTTTTAGGCTTCAGGATGTCACAGTTTGAGACAGAAATGCATCATGTGTGCGACCTGTGTTTATAGTTTGTTTAGCTGCTGCAATCAAACTAGTGTTATTGTTGTGTTTCTTGCAGGATTTTGATTGGTTAGCATTACTTCATACTTCTCGTTACACTGCTACCGATTGGTCTGGCATGCTAATAGCTCTTAATGGTGTATTTATGTGGGTTTGTGTAAATGAAGAGTTTTTTGAAAACAATCTGATGTCAGCAATGTTATTATTGAAAACATAGAGGGGGGAAATATCTGTTTTTTGTAAATACATGGCTCCTTCATTCACTATAACCCATGGTGTGTGCATCACATTTTCCTCACGTTTGCCTTGCGGTTTGTGACTTTCTCATGTTGTATGGTTTGTGGGTTCTTTACAGTTTGTCGTCATCACACCAACTTCCTGTGTATGATTTTTATTTTGGCTCTTTTGTCGAGATCTGTTCTTTTTCAACCTTACCTGGTCTCTTGGGAGTTGCTCTGCATTCCGGTCTGTGTCCTCACCGGGAACGTGCAGGTCTGAATGATAAATAGGCCAATAAGTTAATCTAATTATAGTCCGGACTGCTCCCTGTGAATGCTGCTGTTAATGGAGAAGCTGTTTGACAGAGCAGATACGTTATTCCTGGGCTTTAAAAAGTTTTGATGAATTAAATATAAATTCACTTGTGTTACAGTGCAGACTGGGAGCATTAGCATCATCAGATATGGGACACTTTGATTTGTGCAAATCCAAACCTCAATTTAAATAAACTTTTTTTTTTTAAGTCTTGGAAGTCGAGGCCCTGCACACATCAGGCTTTCTTGTCTGATTATCTGCACCAGTGCACATCCACCAGCAGTGACATCTGAGCGGCTGGAGAACCATAATATTCCTGCCCCACCCTTGATTCCAAGTAGTAAAACTTCAAATAAATCAGATCTGATGCTGTTTGCATGAGATTAGGAGTCTGACTTCACAAACAAATAAGGCTGCACGAGTCACATGGGCAGGCACCTTGACCAGGTGGGTTGAAACCTTTCTTTTTTTTTCTTTTTTTCCTTTTTCACACAACAACTTTTTAGTATTTTAAAACCAAAGGTAAAAAAAAAGTCAGTTTGCATTAGAGTGAATGTCAATCTGTGCATTTTAACCTGTCCCATCCTTCACATGATATCTCATTACCGATCTGATTGAACATCTTCAGATTTGAAACAAATAATCACTTGACATAACCCCCCCCCCCACTCACAACAGATGGATACATGAGATCCTATACTGTGTTAAATTAGAGAAGATTTGATTCTCCTGTTGTGGTTCCTTAATAGCCTTTAACAAAACTTGGCAACCTTTTATAGACCACATTGAATCACTCCGCATTAATGAAGAATCTAAAGAATTTGATTGATTAATTGAGCAGAACCCCTCCCCATAGCATTTCCACCCGTCTCCAATGTCCACATTGAGATCCAATTGAAATCTGATCACATATTTGCCCGGGTAAATCAAAAAGAAAAAAAGAAATACATAGAAGAAGAAGAAGAGAAACTGGTAGCCATCCGTTAAGTTGCGCTATTGTGCACACTTTTATGGCTTTTCGAAAGTGCAAGAAGCCATCTTCAATGTCTTGAATACCAGCGCAAGACCAGAGTACTGAATTCTGCAGCTGCTTTTCTGACAGCTGTGTGCACTGTCCAGAGGACGATCTGGATGTGGGAACGCAGTGAAGACTGGTGGGAGACGACTGTGATGGGCACTTTCACAGAAGAAGACTGGGTAACACATTTCCATATGCGCCATCAAACATTTGAACCCGTGTTGTTGTATGCGGATACACAACGCATTTGTGTTCAATTTGGCCAAACCACCTCCGAAGATGGTCAGGGATGCATTGTAACCAATCAGATCACAGTCAGTCCTCAATGACTCTTGTGTGTGTTTACACCAGTACGTACTTTCATGTGGTCAGGCACTATCTGATTGCAATCCGATCACTAGAAACGCCTGTTAATGCCAGGTGGAAACAGGGTGACTGAGACTGATTAGAATCTGGAGGTGAGCTCACAGTGGTCATAATTAATGTTCATACATGTAATTATGACCCAAGTTCAAATTATGTCAGGTGAAGTGGTGGAATTTCATAAGGTCAAAGGTCAACTTCACTGACACATTGTCTGTTTACACAGCTGACACTAAGAAAAGTTTGCTTTACTTTTAAACTAGTTCCACCTGAAGAAGTCCAGTATTCTTTCTCTTTTTTCCACTCTACAGGTCTCCATACCCCTGCAGTCCCATATCAGACTCCACCTCCCATACACAAATACAGATTTAGGGAAAACCGCCCTCACCTTTTATGCCCCACACCGATGGAATAAATTACAGGACTCATTGAAAGTTGATAAACTCATTTCACTTGAGGCTTTTAAAACCCTACTTCACACCACAGTACTGGGTGTTCAGACTTGTTCTTGCTTTATTTAGTCTGTTTACTATGTTTCATTTCTTATTACCTTGTTTCCATACCTGTGTATTTACTGTATTGTAATTTCTGTGTTTTTAGCTCTGCTCGCTACAGGGCGTCCTTGAAAAAAAGAGCCCGCTCTCAATGGACATACTGTCAAAATAAAGGTTGAATGGAAAAAATGAAAAAAGGTTTGGTCTTAAAAGATTCTTGATGGAAACATGTGGTTCTGTAGCTGTGTTCACCAACCAGTGTCTAACTGGTTTTGGATGCTGGAGAGGTTGTGTACAGTGGCTTTGTCACCCAGCTGTTGGAAACCGGGTTGATAACAGCCATAACACAGGAAATAAAAAAAAGAGAAAAAACATTATGTTTGTATGATTGCTAATTTCAGAATAAAAGCGCAGTGTCCTTTGTAAAAGGTTCTTTTTTCCCTCCCTCTCTCCTCTTTTTCCCAGGCTGCCTCAGTGAGCACTGAGCTGTGTATTCTGAGATCTCACTGTGGCAGCATTCAGTGCTTGGTTAACTATATGAGTAATGACTGAAAAAGACTAATTTATCAAATCAGCCTCAACTCATTGACTTCCTGCTTCACGTCTTTAAGACAGAAATGAGCTACGGTGCAGCTTTTCTTCCCATTTCATATCTGAGGAACATTAGTGAGACAAACAACGCACTGCAGTTTATGATTGGCTATATATCAGAAAACGGTGCAGTTTGTCCTTTCTGTCAGCATTTCTTTGTTATAAACAACACCGCTACACATGCTGCCGGATGAAGCTTGTGTATTTAAATGCCAACTTTTCACACTGTTTTCAGATTATTCTACCTGGTTTTGAAAAAAAAAAAAAAGGTTTCACAAACACAGTATGTTGTGGGCTTTTTTTTCTTTTCCATAGATATACCCTTTATACTAAATAACAGCAAAAACACAAATGAGCATTTGTTACTCAGTGATATTAGATCTCCCTCCTGCCTCGTTGTTTAACATTCACTTTCACATGCCAGGCTGTTTAAACACAATAGGGTTTCTTTGTGATGAAAAATGTGTGAGAAAGTTAAATATTGAATAGCTTTCATTCCCCACTGTGACCAAAGCTGTGTGTGGCGCGACACGTTGCTTCAGCATCTCTCAGAGATGTTCCTTTGGGCTCAGATGTGTGGCTTCATTTATAACTGTTGCGCTCTGACAAAAGGGCTTGAAAAATGGTGTATGCCATTTCCAACATAAAAGTCGGGCCCAAACAAAGACGATAAGAGGAGGCAGTCTGAGGCGAGCAAAGATTTTGGAGATAGGGGAAACTGGAGATATGGCAGGTAAGGTAAGAGGCAGGTTGTAGAATGAAATGTTTAATGTTATATACAGATGTGGCCAGAAGTTTTGAGATACAAATATACAATTTTCACAGACTGCTGCATCAGTATGATGAAAATGTGCATAAGATCCAAAATGTTATGAAGAGTGATCAGATGAGTTGCAAAGTTCCTCTTTGCCATGAAGATGAACTGAGGTTCAGTTTTTGCAAAGAAGAAGGCTTCAGGGAGCCCAAGAAAGTCCAGCAAGCACCAGGGCCATCTCCCAAAGGCGATCCACCAGTGTAGAGCTTAATGCTGAGGAATGGCAGCTGGCACGTGTGAGTGCATCTGCAATTCTGCACGTAGTGAGGCGAAGACTTTTGGAGGATAGCTGGGTGTCAAGAAGAGCAGCAATGAAGCCACTTGTCTCCAAGGAAACCAGACTGATGTTCTGCAGATGATCCAGCAACTGGAATGCTGAGGTACAGTCTCCTGATCACTCCCCTTTCCCACTGTTTGGGACATCAAGAGAAGAAAAGGTGAGCGCTCCCATCAGTCCTGTGTCATAGCAACAGTAAATCATCCTAACACCATTCCAGCCAGCAATGCTACGTGGGGTCCATATGGGGCCCACAGTTGTAGTCCAAGTGGGCCCCATATGTGGCACCAGGATCCATATAGGCCCATATGGACCCCACGTAGCATTGCTGGCTCCATAAATAAAGAACGGTACCAAAACATCCCCCGAGAACAACTTCTCCCAACTTAAGACACTTGTTGAACTTGATGTTATTGTCAATAACAGGCTTTAACACTTATGAAATGTTTGTAATTACACTCCAGTTACCATGGTAACATCTAAAACCCTTAGCCTCGGCTGTACGGTGATATCTTAGTACTTTTTGTATACACATTGTCATACTTTAAACCATTCAGTGATCTCTAGTTCTTTACTAAATCTGTGTTTGTTTGCTTTTTCTTTCTTACCCAGTTGTAGTTTGAATTACACTGCATGAAGTGTTTTAGTTTTTAATCTCCTTTTTTTTTTAATTCAGATGACTCATAGAGTTGTTATTGTAAACTGAACATTGTTTGGAATTGAGAAGGACCTATCAAGTGGGAAGTAAAGAGTGGCAAGTGGCAATCACTTCCTACCACTTCCATTTATTCTTTTTCCTGTGATTGGTTACACTTGCAGCATTTTCTCAAAACAGCATCTGGAGCAGGACCACACATTTACACACGTCATTTGATTTGCTTATTCAAAACAGCAACACATTCAATGTAACACTGATCACTGCCGTCTTTAGGGCTTTGTAAATAGTTATTTATTTATTTATTTATTTTCATTGTACAGTTCAGGCTTCACACAACATTCATTCATTCTCTGCAACAGAAAATACTGCACCGTGAATCTGGTGTGAGTAAGTGTGTATGGAGCTGGTGTGGGTGTGTGTGTGTGTGTGGGGGGGGGGGGGCTGACAGATGCCCCCACAGGATGGCAAACACTATAGGTCACATATAGTGCAACATGACACAATGCCCTTGTTCCACTGTACATTCATCCTTGCACAGACATATACACACACAAACATATATACATATATATATACATATCCATGTTTGCAAAGTCCTGGTAGAAACTCAGAATGATCAGTGTTCAATTTCTCCGTAAGTGTTTTCAGGTATGTATTTTTGCTTTTCTGAAATGTCTATTGTAGAATTGAAACCAAAAGGTAAAAGCAGAAATGGTTTCTATTGTTTGCACTCCCCAGTCCCTTTGTGCAAGATATGATCTCAAAAGTTACAGTTTTGATGATTTGGCCTCAGCTTTCTCTTTCGCTGTGAAAGCAATTGGAAGAAAAAAAACCAATAACTTCATTTTGTTTTGTCTTTTATGCCTTGCGATTCTTTTTTTTGTTGTTTATTCTTTGTCTCGTTTCCACCGGCCTCCTCCGACTGGAAGATGCAGCATGGTGTCTGTGCTGAGCGCAGCAGATGACTCACTCAGGCTGATGTCTCTGAATGAGCTCGGCTGACTAAATGGACAAGAGGCTCTTGAGTAAATGAACAGAGGATATGTAAAACGGAGGGGGGAGGTCGGTGGTTTTTACGTCCTTCCGACCCCCCACGTCTGCTGGCTTTAGGCAGAAGGAGGTGTTGTGGCTGGCACTCGCACCTCGAAGGGCGTTCACTCTCTCTGTCCCTCTCTCCGTCTCTCTGTGGAGGCTTCATTTTGTCCCCGCTGGACACGAGGGTACGGCCAAAATGACATGGAGGGAAATGTGATGTGACAGCAGCAGCAGCAGCTGTGGGGAGGGAAGGGTGGTGTAGGCCCGTGTTTCTCAAAGTAGTAGTAGGGTCCGGGGACCCCCAGGGGTCCTTGAGAAGGGTTCAAGGGGGTCCCCAACTTCTTCTCAAAATGTTACCACTTTCTTTTCCAGAAACCTCTCTAAATTTTCCAAAAAATTCAAGTCATTGGTCCTAATATGAACGTACATTGACTAAAAAAGTAATACTATTCAGTCGCATAAAAAATATTGGTGTATTTCTGGTGTTTCAAAATGTTGTCCAATGGGGGTCCGTGGTCTAATTTGTGTCAGTTTAGGGGTCCTTGATAGAAAAAGGTTTGAGAACCACTGGTGTAGGCAATGCAAACATTTGAGGAATGTGTACTGTATGTGTGTGTAAATATGACAACTTTGAAAAGATCAAAAGATGAATGGCTGTGGTGAAGGACAGGATCCAGTGCTGAAATGTGAATCCAGCAATGACTGACAATGAATAAATCTAGTGAGAATTAACAATATAATTAAATACTTTATTAATGATTTGGGTGTGCTGCTCTAAAAAGACAATAGCCATCGAAACATATGACTGTTTTATGGGGTCTGGGAGTTCTTAGATGTGGTGGTAAGGATTGGGTTGTGTGTGTTTAAATTTACATAGTATGTATTGCTACAGTGACTTGTATTTGTGTATCTGTGGTCACATTTGAAACATCAGGATTGGGGTTTGCTGGTGTGTATTTACAGTGCAAATGTGTTATTCGCCCGAAACACGTGTTTCACATTAGCTGGCCTTCCTTCATCGTCCATCATCACCTTCATCATCCTCCCTCTGAGTGCAGACAAAAAAAAAAAAAAAACTACCAGCTAAAACAGGAAGCACTAAAAACCTCTCATAACCTCCTCCAACCTTTTTTCACGGTCACGTCTCCATTTCCACACGACTGAATCAGACAAAAAACACACAACAGGACCATACCGTACGTCTACACAAATAGGGAAAATGTAACGTGGATGTGCACTTGGCTCGTCCTCTGTCTACATTCCTGCCATCATGGCTGACCTCAGAGTAGAGTTTACCTCTAGATCATGGCAGAGTTAACTTAATGCTTTCAGTGTGTGCTCTCTGATAGCAGGCTACAGATACAAAGTGGAGGAGGCATTGTTGACCGTTTGATGGGAATGGTTTTCTGACGTATCCACTCAGTCTGTTCTGTATTTTTATTCTCATGTTATTTGCTACTTTTTTTGTGCATTGAGCTTTTAACTAACGTCACTTCTTTTTATAAGTATAAAAATATCTATCCTTTTCATTTTTTTTTAACCCTTCATATATCAGTTTGTTTGCACAATGCACCCATTGGTAAACAACCTCAAAAATTAACATTCTATATTCTCAGGGCTACTGTTTTTTTTTTTGTATTATTGAGATCACACCTCATCATATGTCCCCCTATTGGACAGTAAGAACATTACATACAGTTGCTCCCTTGGCCAAACATGGGCCAATGACAAAATCTGGTTAAAAAAAAAACACTAAAAACTACATTTTTAAGTGTTGAGTTTAGAATGAATGGCACAATACCAAAATTGTATGATTTATTACTGTAAATATTACTATTGTTTTAATGGGTTTTAATTGGAGTCGATGGAGCCAAGTTGTGACATAAACATCAAAGATGCAGATTGTTTAGTATAGTATTGATATACTTAAAGAGCTGAAGTTGAAAATTAAAGAAAAAGAATCAGAGACCAGAGAGAAGATCCAGACCCTTGGGAAACATCATTCCATACATTAACACAGCTAAAATGACCAGGGGAAAAAAAGAGACAAACTTGACACCAATGGCCATGGAGACCAGAAGGTTTCATAACCCTTCATGGTGGACGGGAATGTTTTGTTGGTGAACCTGACACTGTCTTTGGAACTCACAGTCAACCTAACTGCACTTACAGCACTCGTGATAATCCATGCTTTTTCACTCGGCATTTCTCTGTCACACTGTCCTCAGTGTAGATGTCATTACGATTGTATTTTCGCGGGGGTTACTGCTCGGCTAGATAACATATCTTGTTACACGAGTGAAGCTCAGGGGAGTTGCTAGAAAGAATGTATGGGGAGGATTAAGAGAGCTTTCTGAGGCTGACCATCTTTCCCCCATGTGTCAGGGAAGGAAGCGGAATGATTAGTTAGCTTGCTCTGCACCTCCTCAGTTAGCCGTGCAGCTGGCACTGAAGAAATGCCCTCAAGTGTAGGTGGACATTTTATAGTTATTTCTCCACAGCGATAAGCAGGGGTCAGCAGAATCCAAACCTAATGTGCGATTTTTGTATTATTGTCATTATCACTGTCAGTATTATCTTCATGGCCGCATCACTGCAAAGTCCACAAAAATGGGGCCATTGAGGGTGTTACAGCCTTGGACTGAACTCACACCTACAGGAGGTGTGTTGGTGCTCACAACTCTTCTGCTCTCTACTTTATTTAATGGACTTTTGGATTTTTTCTTCGTTCTCGCCACAGGCTAAATCTGCCCGGGTAACAAGGTGGTCGAGGTTAAAGAACATGTCATCACAAAATCATAGATAAGTTGGGTCGTGACCTCACCGGAGCGGCAGCCGAGGCAAATCATCCACCGCAGAGACCTCCACCGCCCGTTTACTTCCTGCACTGTCACTGAACATTACCTTTCAACTCACTGAGCAGTGTGATGTGTTCAGTTCTACTAACATTAGGCAGCAATGCAACCTGGTGCAATGCAGTTAAGTAGGTGAGCTTGTATATGGAGTATACTGTGCATTTCTAAGACAAAACCCCTACCCCTAACCTCCACTGTTTCTATTCACCAGAGTGAAGTTTGTTTTCAGACATGGAGACAACTCAGAGTTGACCTCTGGGGCAGAGCACAGGGTGACCAAATTTCAGGCTGTCAGATTTCATTTTTTCTCACTTTTTCACAGGAGTAAAGGCTGTATATGTCTATTATGTTTTACTTTGTGCTCTTATTACACATAGATTGCACAGACCTGCTGTAAACCAGCCCCCTAAACCGGCCTTATCTCCCTGCTTATGAACCAGCCTGCCACACCAGTGCTCCCATTAAGCTGGTCTGCTCTCACCTTCTCTCTGCTGGCCTTGAGACATACTGTTTGTAAAAAAAAAAAAAATGGCTATACAAACAAACTTGCCTTGCCTAAACTCTGTACAGCATTAGAAGCAGCTGTGAGGCTGCCATCTATCTCTTTGCTTGCTTGTGGTGCTGACATTTCCCAAACTTTCAATCAATTTTCAAACTCACTTTTATAAAGTAGCATACAAATAACTTCAGACCACTCTAATAACAAAAACAAATCTTGATTTGTTCAAGAACCACAAAATGATTCTTGAGCACCAACAATTATTATTTTAACTCTTATCATTAGTGTGCGCGCTTTGGCTCAAGCCAAAACACTCCTAGATTACAATGTTCACTTTTGGAGTGGATATTTATGTTCATTAATCGTTCAGACATGAACTCATCCATGGTCAGAGAGAAGCAGGTATCTGTTTTCACTGTCATTTCAAATGTAACAGTGAACTTTCGTAAGAACGAACCATTATCCATCTTTGTGCGTGGTTGTCTGAATGTAGGTGATCAAAACAAGAAAATTATACATTTCACACAAATTTTACTTTGTATATTATTAGATGTAGTTATTATTAAGGCAACATAATTAGAAAATACCCAGTCCAAAAAAGAAAAAAGAAAAAAAATCCTTTGAATCCTGTTTTCCTTCCCGGTATTAAATTGACTGACCATTTCCCAGGATTCACGGAAAAATGGGTCTCAGGGAGCAACACTAACCTTGCCCCTACCAGAAGGACTTGGCAGCTCAGGGTAGTTGTAGTTCACTGGGATATCATATCATCAATATGGACCAAGAGCCACGTGCTAGGTTTTGAGAGTCTTTGCTAATGTTTTTTTGGCCTTATAAGGTCGTATTCTTTTCCTTTTTGAAGTATAATCAAATATGATGGAGTTGTCTTCCTTGGTGATTTTAATATGCATGTATTCTGGCCTTTTAATCCCTTCTCCAATGACCTTATTGAATCTTTTAGCTGCCCTGAGCTAAGCTACATGAGCAAAGACATTAGTATTCATTTTAATCAATGGATCATTGCAACAGTGATTGAATATAATATTTTAACAATTGTGATTGCTAACTTTTTCTTTTTACTCAGTACATGATGACAAGAACTGAGACAAACTCCCCAGTATTTTGTAGTAGGATAAGGTTTAATACAACCAATGTTTCAACAGATGTAACTTCATTAATGAGGGTAAATTACTCAGGGACTAGAGGTTTTTTACATTGTACATAACCAGCATAATAAACTGCCTGAGGCTAATCCTTAGAGGCAAAACACCCAGACACACATTCTATTTCTTGCTTACACAGGGGTTTACTCACAAAACCCATTTTAGAAAAAAGAAAAAGAAAGACAGAAAAAAGAAGCTTGATTTAGGCCTATTAGTGTTTTGGAATTAAAAGTTCTTATAGCAACATCTGTTTTCCCAGCATTACCTGAGGGTCTGACTCTCTCAGAAAACACAATTACTTCCATCCCTTAATTTACATGAGATTCTCATGGAATATTAACTACATACCTCAGAGTGAGTTGTTCAATCCAAACTGAAACAGTTCATCCATGTGTGATGCTCTTGACTAAGTCTGACCAGTGCAGGATGGTGTCTCTTGAGTGGGTTTAGTGTGTGGGTTGCAAATCAGTCTTTCTAATGCATAATTGGTCTATGTTGGTCACTATGCACACTGTTTGTACAACACTTGCTTTATTCAGTCCCATCAGGATTTCAGTACAAGTCTAAAACTTCCTGGTAAAATTTAGGAGAGGGGAACTTTACAGGAACGTCCACTCGCTCGACCCTCTAGGCTGCTGTGTCTCCACTGGAGGACCTGTGTAGGACCCACCAGACCCTTGAGGTGAAGCAATCGCGTTGTGCGACAGTTTTCATTTTCTTTTACTGCGCTTTCCACCAATTATTTTCTTCTATTGAGTTTAAATGCTGCTAATGTTGATGCGACATCACATCCCACTCTGAGTATACCCAACCAACACCGAGTAAACATCAAGCCACACCCAAGAGTTTTTGGGGCTGCTACCTATCCTGAGGCAGGCCCACATAAAGTTACCCCAAAGTTTCCTGCAGTGGAAACGGGGCTTATGTCTGAAGGCCAAAATAGGTGAAAAATTTTGCACATGTGAATGGTTCACATGGGAATTCACATGTGATTCACGTAAAATTGGGCCAAAACCCCATGTTTTCCATGTACAAATGCCATGATTCCTATGTGCAAAATACTTCACATGTTAACAATCGCATGTCATTATGTGAAGTTCATGTGGTTTTTCTGTAAGGGTAAGCCTTTTTTTTTACTTTATCTTGTGATCAAACCCAACAATGCAATGCATGAAATCTGAACGGATGTTTAGTGAAATTACATCAAATGAGTAGAATAAAACATCATTTCAGCAACATCTGGCACGAGAATTTCCTCCGGGATGAAGAAAACTCACTCCTGGCTTCTAATTGTCAGACTCAATCAGGTTGCCAAACTTCAAAACAGATCTAATTGAAGTCATAGGTAGACATCACATGCTCTGCACTTCTGTCATATGCACCCTGCTGTATGTACAGGTAGTCTTCAGCCTGCAGTCTCTGTCTGGTGACTGGTATGCTCTGTCTTCTGTCACAGCTGGACAGTGGACTTATTGGGAGTAATGTCCTGCTACATGGACATAGATCAGAGCACCACATTGGTTTTAAAGTTAGCGGTTGTTTTGTTGTTGTCTGGACATGAAAAAGGGGAACACATATTTGCATATTTACACTTCATATATTTTTTCTAATAAATGTATCTGTACAGAGTTAAATAATGCATCAGTGAGATGGCTACTCTCAATATAATGCCTGCAAATAAGATAAGGGAGCACAGACTGAGAGAGTAAATTGGAGAGAATGAAACATTTTAATTACACTGTAACAGTAGCTCAGGGGTAATGATTTGACTTTGCTGGCTGCAATATGTACGACATGATACAGTTTTTACAATCTGCCGCGCTGCAGCCATGTCAGCAGCACATTATCACTCCCGGGGCGTCACATACAGACGCTCGGTCAGGCCTAAGGCAAACCGGCCCCCCAACCTCAATAACCAGACAGATGTTTTATTTTTTTATTTGATTTGATTTTTTTTTTAACCAACCCTCTGAAATGACCCACTGGAGTTTCTTTTGAGTCCATACTGAGGACTGACAGCAGCGTAAGTACATTTTTCACCATTATTACTGTCATAATGATATGACTCAGTAAGGTTTAGAAAAATAGCATTATTTCGATTTTTAAAAGGTATTTCCTGAACAAAATTTAACGATTATTGTTGAGAAATTATTGTAAGAAAAGTCTTTGGACTTTGTGCTACATCGGCGTACCTTTCGCTCAGCTTCTACCATTTCTGCCACCACTAGATGTCGCCTGGCAACCAAATGTAACCATTTCTCATAATGACCTGCAGCGGAAGTGACCTACACGGGAGTTGCTTCCAGTCTCAGATAAAGTGGTACCAGCTTGATTCGATTGTACTTGCAGTTATTGGGTCAGTGCAATAGGTAGACAGGTCGTGGTCTGGGTGGACAACACATGAAAAACATGAACAGCCACATTTCCACTACGTGGTACCAGCTTGATTCCATTGTACTTGCAGTTATTGGTTTTCCATCTGGTGAAAGTACCTGGTATCTGGTACGTTGGCCGTGGTTCCAAAACATGCAAAGAGGTACTAAAAGGTGACGTGAAAACACTCAAGACCACCGATTGGTCAGAGAGAATCGTCACTGCATCATCAATGCATGGCATGCATGGAACATCCTCCACATATCAAACCAATGCCCGCCATTTTAAAACAGCTAAGTTGTCACAGCGACTGCAAATTTCCGTTACATTTATTTGGTCTAGAGTATGGTGCAACATCTGACTCTCCTCCAGGAATCCAGACCACCAGATGATCCACTACAATTACCCATCTCACTCCACAAAAGCTGGCCAAGTTTTCTCCCAACCACTCACCCAATTGTACATAGGATACCCCACATACAAGCACTTTCTTTCAGAATGTTTGGAGCAGCTGACAGATGAATTTCCTTCGGGATTAATAAAGTATCTATCTATCTATCTATCTATCTATCTATCTATCTATCTATCTATCTATCTATCTATCTATCTATCTATCTATCTATCTATCTATCTATCTATCTATCTATCTATCTCAAAATGTGGGACTGTACTGAAATCACCACCTTTTGGCGATCAGTTCTATCTCTGTTGTCCTCCATTATCGGTAAAACTCTCCCTTTTACACCGACGTTGATTTTGTTACTGTAAATGACGATTCTGACTGTCATCTTTCAGTTTCCAACCGCCGCATTCTCCTGGCTGGCATCACTACAGCAAAAAGAATGGTAGCCATCAGATGGAAGCAACCCAATATACTAAACATCCCACAATGGCTTACATCTGTTGTGGATATCTTGAACTTGGAGATTTCAGTTGCAAGAATACATGGTGCCAAACAGATGAATGTAGCGGTATTGGAAAAGGGAAGAGAACTGATCAAAAAACGTTTGGTTCCACAGTCAAGATAACATATTATCATGGAGAATTGAGGATATGTACATGATTGCCTTCATCTCTGCCGTCAAAGCTTGTTATTTTCTTTCTTTTTTTTCTCTGCTTGCTTGTTGGTTTGTTTTTCTTTTTCTTTTTTGTCCTTATCGTGTTCTGTATGATTGGTAGTTGTTTGTGGTTGTGTTGTTTGTATGTTTAATAATGATCTGTATGGACTGCTTGGTATCTTTTACACAAAATCAAATGAAGTAAATTTAAAAGTTGATCACAAAAAAGGTTTATTTGGGGAAATGGCAGCCTGACATACCACGTCCTGGTAGATCGAGGGAAGTTGTTGTTGGTCTGTACATGTGTCGCATTGAAGATGACATCAAGGAAGTTTTGACTTTGCTATGATGACCACCTACTCAAAATGTGGTACTATCCTGTAATGCAAAACAACCTCCAGAGTAGTACCTGGCACCAGAGTTGAGTCGAGCTGGTGCCACAAAGTGGAAAAGCTGCATATGCTACACCAGTGACACTCTGCTTGTCATTGTTTTTCACATGGAGTGTATTTGCTGTTACAGTGTAGCTCTCCTATCAGATCATCCCACATGTCATGCTGAGGAACCTGTCACCAACTGTCCATATGTGGTGACCTTGAAGTGAAAACCTTTGCTTTTGATGCTTCATGACAGAAATTGTAGCAGCAGGAAACATTATGTCATGTGTAGAGTTGACTCATCACACTCATCCTCAGCAGGAAACCTTCTTCCTTGTGGTCCAGGTTTGGCTCCTTTAAGCAAAGTGTGTGTGAGCCATCTTCCTCACTCAATGTAAAAAAAAGGGAGTATTTTCACACTTCTCCATGCTTTCTAATGACCCAATAACAACTGCTGAATTACAGCGCCGTTGTTAAATGAATAGCTCCATGTGAAAATGGGTGAGCCATCAACAGCTTGTTTATGATTCACAGACTGAAGTGTGCTTGTTGTTTTCTTTTTTTATTTCCCTCGTAGTTTGACAGAATAAATTCATATCCTGACTAAATACATTTTTAAATCTATTGAAGCTTTCAAATGATTTTTTTTTTCATTATTATTTGCTTTATTTTTTGTTTCATCCAGCCAGTGGGATTGCAGACTCCCGAGAGCCAAATCAGTGATTTATTCAGTTGTTTTTTTGAGGTCGATGCAGCCTTTAAAAAAAAACAAAAAAAAACTGTACCAACATACCAAAGTATATTAATGCTTAAGTATTAAAATGTGTGCTAATGGGCTCTGTGGTTTTATATGCATGGCACAGAGGCTTTCTTTAACAAGAGTTTCCCTAATGGTTCGCAATGTTTCCAATGTATTTCTGTATTTATCATAAATGAATTCAGACTACTCACTTCTCTGTCAGAATGTAGAGTCTAACTGCTGGTTTGCTGTCACTACTACATCTATTACTGTGGCTGCTACTGCTGCTGTTGACAGTTGTGTGCATGTTGTTGCAACTGCCACAATTATATCTGCAGAGGTGACAGCAAACACATGCTGAAAAAAAGTAGAGAAATTCAATTTAACTGGTTTAATTATTTCTGTTGATATTTTTAGAGTAGAAGCTGTTCCACCTTTACATCTTTTTTTTTTTGAAAGCACTCTCCCTAATGGCTCTCCCATGATATTTTAGTCAAATAATTGAAAGTTTACAACATTTAGGGAATGAAATTGTGGAAGGAAAACTTTTTCTTTTTATTTGGAAAAATGGGTGCTAAATAGAGATGAAGTGGTGGTTTGGTGTACACTTTTTATTCAATTTTCCCAAGGCCTTTTTTTTCATCTGACCGACTGACTGAATATTGAATTTAGGTTTCTGGCAGGTCATTGTCCCCAAACCACTGGAAGTGTGGGTGAAGCGGTTCATCTAGCTGGAAGGGTGGAAAAGGACAAAGGGTGGAGTGGTGCTGCTATACTAACCCAAGTAACTTATACAACAATGCCAAGAAGAGATCTAGAAATGCGACCAGTAGGCAGAGTAGGACAACACACATGCATGCCTACTTTGGTAGGTCAAGAGGGGAGTCAACAACGTCACTGAAGACCATGAAATTATTGTCTTATTTAATTTTGTCTAAGATGAGCATGATTTATAAAAGTCTTGATTGTAGTGGATGTTTTACATAAATCCTAATTTTATCATAAAACAAACCCGAATCATACTTCCATTGTAAAGTGTGAGATTAATTGCAAATATGAATCATATATGGTATATATATTGATTGATATTGAGATAAAGACAATATTGTTAATATATTACACATTAAAATTTGTATTTCTGAATTGATTTTAAAACCCAAATAATGGCCTGGGTCAATTTGACTTGAGGAATACCAGAGCGTCCCAAAAGTGAAGACAATACAAGCCTGTAGTTGTTACTCAGTAGTTATTTGACCTCCTTGTTGGACACCTGAGAGGAGCCGGAACTAAATCATCTCCATCGGTGTGGCAGATGGTCAGTCCACCACCAAACCAAGAGACCGCAAGAAAACTACTAGCATTTAGAAAACATAATGGGGCTTTTTTCCCCCAGTACCACGTAGTGGAAATGTGGCTGTTCATTCCTGAATCCAGCCTTTTTCCCCAACCTGTACTGTGAGTAAATGAGTGGTATTTTCAATATGGACAATAATATATTATTTATATTTTATATATTACAGATTATATAATTGTTACTTGAATGGAGACCTGACCATAGTTCTGATGAAACAACTTATGCAACAACTACAGAACTACAGACAAAGCTACTGTCACTGTTAGAAAAATATGTATACCTACATTTTCCATTGGTTATATAATGATGTTGTAGACACTTTACTTTTGAGCTAATCCGCTGTCACCATGTTGGTTGTGTTTGACTCCACAAAGAGAAAGAGTAAACACATATATTTAGCTGTAAACATGTTTATTTCTGCTGTAAAGTTGGACATTTTAACATGGGAGTCTACGGGGACCGGCGCACTGTTGGAGACAGATTCATGTTTACTTCATGTTTTGGCTTCAAAGGCTGAGGAATAAAGGTTGCAGTGAAGTTTTTTTTTTTAAATCCCTCAGCTTAGGAAGTTGTTTTAAACAAGGATCTTGTTTTAGAGTGCTTTTTTTAGAGGGCAGCTTAGGTCTCAGTAGGTGAAAGGTTGGTAAGAAGAGCTTTTTAACCCAGTATGTCACTGCTAAGGTCAAACCTTTGAACATCTCCTTTACCCATTTGTTGTATTTGGTAGTTGATGATTTTTAATTTCAGTGCTGCTTTCTGCTGCAGTTTATTTATTTATTTTTTTTTTTGTGACCGATACATACCCTCCCTGGAAAGTAGCCTGTCAATCTTTATTGAAAAGGTTTTACTGTGTGAGCCAGGGAGGGATGTGCTACACCATAGTGAGACAAGGAGCAGGTGAAGGATTGCTGGAGAAGTTGGGAGTGGAGGAAGACAGATGTTGAACTACAGAAATAGTGCATGAGTGAGGGAGAGAGCAGGAAGTATAAATAGGGTCTTTCTAATGTGCTCATGAACACCGTTGCCAGGCTCTCGGGTTATTGTCAGGTTATTGGAGGTATTTGGATGTTCCATAGTGTGTGTTTTGGACGATTCAAAAGTGAGCACTATTTGCCGCCATTATATGAAAATCTTTTGCCAGCCAGAACCCCCCTCCCCCCTCCCCCTCCGGAAACCCAAAAGTGTTTTGATGTGTTGAGATTGAGGTGTTGAGATATAGTTATTAGAGATTGCATTATTAACAGTAACAAAATACACATTACATTTGTAATATGTAGGCATCCGAGTGACACTATACATCTAGGTTTAGTGAGTGGAGAAATGGTGACCCTTTTTCTGTGAAGTGGTTGATGTTGAGTGATTGTTTATCTCTCCAATTGATTAAGATTGTTTTCTTGGTGATGACAAGAGCTACCAGGAGGGATTTGGAGTGGAAATTTGGGAGGTCTATTGTTGACAGGTCGCCAATTAAACAGGTTGCAGGACAATGAGATCCTGTGGTCCAAAATGACGGAGAGTTTCTGTGTGATTGTTAACCAAAAAATGCTGGACAGGTGAACATAGCCAGATAGCATGGAGGTAGGTGTCTGCAGTTTCTGAGTGCATATGTCTGTCTGAGTGAAGCCCATTCTAAACATCTTTTGTTGGGTAATGTGTACTCTGTAGGAGTATTTTAAATTGGATGAGTAGTATCTCGGTATTTCTTGTTATTGTAAATGCCTTCTTGGAAATCTGTTTCCAGAAGTCAAGATCAAGGGATGCACCCAGATGGTTTTCACACTTTAAAGTTGGGAGATGTATAGAGCCGGTCCATGACAGTATGTAGAACTCCGACAGGTTCAAAGAAAACTTCTGTTTTTGCTTGTTTGTTGTCAATTGTAAATCTTGGAGGAAATTGCCATGTCTTACTTCAAAATTACGGAACACATTTGTATATGTCAGTATGTCAGTGGTTTGTTGGCTCTGAAGAGGTGGTGGAGGTCCCATGTGCTGAGATGGGAGAGTTATTTTGTTGCTCTCAATGTCTGGATTGTGCCAAATTGGGGAGAGTAAGCTAGGTTGTAATTGGAAGTTTGTGATTTTTAGGGTTTTCCACCAGGCAGACGGTGTTGAGGCAATCATTGGATTTTTGAAACAGCTATGGCATTTGAGTGTAGTGGTGATGAATGGAAGGTCAGAGAGTGTTATGCTGTCAAAGTCTGCCTGTTCTTGTTCGAGCCAGGAGTTGTAGTCTTCGTTTGGATGTAACCATTTGAGTAGGTATTGTAATTGGTTTGCTGGGAGCATCTAAGCCGCTTTACAATGATTTTTTTTTTTTTTTTTTTAACACTATGGGCCGGATTTACTAAGATCCCAGATAGCGGGCGCTATATTGTTTGCGCCCGCTATAATATTGCGAGTTTGGTTAGTGCACGCAAAACAGGTGATCTACTAAGAGTAACCCGCTAAATGAAAACACGTGCAAACCGCAATATGTAAATGATGGTTTTGCGCGTGTAATCGTTTCCGCCATGGAGAGAGTGGACAGAGAGCTGGACGGACGAAGGGACAGAATGACATTTGATCCGATGCATACAATGACAGCATGTGTGTTCATCTCTCTCGCGCTCTGTTTAGATAAATAAACACAAATCGCTACAGGGCCCAACTCATCATATAGTGACGAACAGGCAGCAGCTGCAGCGACAATCACACACCTGTAATGTGTGTGTGTGTGTGTGTGTGTGCCGCCCATGATCCAGTGGATTAATAGAGAGCTCAGGTGGGACACACGGATCTAAACGCTCTGACCATTGACCAGAGGGATCAAAGACGGGTGAAGGCAGCGGTGACGTCTCTCAGTCCGGGATCGGGACTGAGAGACGGAGCTGAGCAGCCAGGTGAGAGGAGAGGAGAGGAGAGGAGAGGAGAGGAGCGCACTGCAGGACAGACGTGCCCCGTGCGTAACGGCGCGTAAAAGACTTTTAACACGGCTGAAAAACTATTACAGAATTACCCAGATGTGAGGAAATGCAGATATGTAAGATCACGGGGCTCTGACAGGTATCAAATCAATAAACGCATACGTTTTGGCAAAGTTGTATCAGTTAGTACATGGTTTTCAGACGTGATGAATAAAGACACAAAAACAGCCACCGCAATCTCTTCCTGGTTTGGTAAATCACATTGCACGCGCTAAATAAATCGATTTGCATCTACTCCTCCCAGTATTCTGCACGTTCTGGCTGAAACGCCCATATTTACATATTCATCAAGGCAAACACGCTAAATGTATCGCACGTGCTATTCTGCCCGTGTGAGGGACGCAATCCTCGGTGCGTCCGGTTAGTAGATCAGGTTCCACATGTGTTTGCGCGTGCAATCACGTTTACACACGTTTTAATACACGCAAACCTTTAGTAAATCCGGCCCATAGGCTGATTTTTGCTGATTTGTTCTTTGAGTAGAATTGTATGATTCTACTTCCACTTTGAATCTTTGTACGCTGAGAACTTGAACCATTTTGTTGTTGGTTTGAATGGAATCATAGCGAATAAATAATATATTTGTGGTCGAATTTCCATTTTAACTGTAGCTATTTGTCCCATGAGAGCAATGGGGAGATTGTCCCAGCATTTCAGTTCACCACTTTTTATTCCTGTGCTTGTATTATACTTCCCTCCTTTTTTATAGCTCTTGAGATGTACAGTGTTTCCAAATGGCCAGCCCTTGACCAAGGTTATTACCAACTAAACAATTCCTTGTCATTTGTTGAGTTTGGTCCTTCTCTGCTCTCTCCTTCATGTCGTCTGCCTGAATCCTCCTCTCCTGATAACAAATGTAGTAAAGATGTGTAGATAAAGAGACAGGGACATCATGTGCTTGGTAGTTTAAGAGACACATGCACAGAGCCAGGAGACCTGTAGGCATGTGGAGAATTCCCAGCAAATACACAGAGCCGGTTTTGTATGAGTGTAGCTGTTCCAGTTAACTGGCACTGACTGTGCCTGTTTAGAAACTTTGAAATCTCACTCACTGATAGTGTATCATGATATCTTTGTGGCAGCGAGATTCCATGGATAGCAGTGATTCCAGTATTCAATTAAAAGCAGCGGAACCACATGTTAGATTCACAAGGTATACGGAGCAGGTATAGTGGAGTGTATTGACGGAGACTCACCTGCATTCCTCACACAGTGGGTTACCGGGGTCAGAGTTTAGAGTCCAGACATCAAGTCTATGGGTTTCCCATGGCTATAAATTCACTCTCTCTCACACACATACACAGTTATCTGGAAGGCCAAACCATTTAGACCCTCAGGTGTCGTAAATCTTGCTCCGAGGCTCCCCGACAAGCCAGACACCGGGATTACAATTCTACATCCATCGCTCACACTAAAGCCCCTAATTCCCCGTTACACAAAGCAGAAACAACCCTCCCCTGCAAGTGCTCCAAAAAGTCACGGGATGAAAAAAAAAGTACTTTAGAAAGTATTTTGTAAAGGAGCCAACAGCCTGCAGTGACTTTGCAGTGCTTTGATGAATAGAAGCTGCTGCAGCACAGCTTCACACATCATCCCAGTGAATCCTACTCAAAGCTGTCCCCGATGTGCCTATTAACACTGTTAATTACCAGTAATTAGCTTACCCCCACACCTGAACATATGCCCCGCTGACACGCGGCACTCCTTCACTCTGATGGAGGGAGCAGGGAGGAACATACCATGGCAGAAGCTTTAAAACTTTTTGTTCGCTGCCAGAAAAGTGTTCGCTTGCTTATTTTGCGCTTTGGGTTTTTGGGGATTGGTGTAAATAAAACATTCCTCTTTGTGTATTTATATCAACATTACTCACTGATGTATGCCTCAGATTTTCTCTTCTATCTCAAGCATGGAGGTAGAATTTTCGAGAAATACCGTATTGTTCCTCTGTTTTGATTTGTTCGTTTATGGAGTTTATTGAACCCTCAGCCTCTTAATTCATGTATTCTTGCCTTTCTTTGTCCTTTTGCCCCCCCCCCCTTTCTTTCCCCCTTATTTGTGCTCAAAACTCACTGGTTGTGTCATTATGCAACCTGATGATTGACATCTGCCAGTGATTTTATTTTCCCCTCTTTTCCTTTTTCTCAGATTAAAATGCATCCAAAGTAGGCGAACAGGCAATCTGTAAGTAACTTCAAAGAGAAATAGAAAAAAAAATTGATATTACAGGCAGATTTTGATTAACAAAGGATTAAGGTCCAGGATCCAATCAAATAGGTACCGGTCCCAACCAGCGAGTTGCTGGATCTTGTTCCAGCACAAATTATGCCCCAACCCCCCGACCATGTGCATTTGTTCTCAAAGAAGCTGGCGAAAATTCAATCCATGGAGCGGTGAATATTGTTATATACCATATAAGTGTTGTGATATGTGGTGTCGTATCTGTGATAAACAAGATATTACAGATTACACACTCTTAAAAATGTTGGGTTAAAAACAACCCAATGTGGGTAGTTTCCCAACCCAGCGCTGGTTAAATATTAGACAGAACACACGCTGGGTTAAATTTAACTGAAGAAATTGGGTTGGTTCCCTTAATACAACCCAATTGGGTTGTTCATATAACCCAATTAAGGGTTCACATTGACTACACTGCTGGTGTGTGTGTGCAGTGTGTCCGCTACAAACAAGCTTGAAATATAGACTTATTTAATTTTTTTCGGGACAATTTCGCATTTCGGGGCTTCAATACAAGACGGACATTACATACGAGCAGCATGGAGGTATTTGGATGTTTTTTGGTGTGTCTTTTTATTACGAAGACAGTTGATATCCATTTGCAACCGTTATATGGACATGCACTGCTACGCCGAGACCCCCTGTAACTCAGAGAAGCCACGGATAACTCTGAAACTTCTCCCAGCTCTTAGTCCACATGAGAGTGAGTAGATAATGAGTGAAATTTCAATTTTGGGCGAACTATCCCTTTAAATCTAATAGAGACTAACTTTAGATCTTGTAGCAGCTCCTGTACCTAACCAAACACATAACTTCACTTATGGTGTCAAAGTGCTTATTTCCATACCAGTAATTGTAAACTAAATAGAAAATTGAATTAGCAAATTCGTGTGTAGAACAGTATCACTTAAGATTGTGTAGCTGTAGCTAACTTCTGCTGTGATATTTAACAGAAATAACCTAAACTTACAGTATATTAACACTAGAACCGGCAAGACGGTCTCACAGACCGTTTGTGTTTTTCTTATGTAAATTACTTTGTTTACATTAAACCTACAGGTCTCTCAGTCCGTGACTTTTCCTAAATATATGTGTTTGATGGTTTCTGAAGCTTACAACTTATTAAAATGAAACACACTCGATTTCTGAGCAATTATACCTCGGACCGCCAATAGCGGTCCCACAGACCCCTGCATATAACAATAATAAACATATTATCTCGGCTGCTGTCCAGTCCAGTAATAACGGGTTTCTGTGGGCGTGGAGCCTAAACTACGTAGTATCCAGGTAGAATAACTGTAAAACACTGGAGTTGATAACAAACAGGCCTAGAAAAAATAAAAATCCAGTGAACAGCGACATTGACTCTTGACATGAGAGCAGCACATGTGTCCAGATGCGTCACTTTCAACTGTAGGCAGACGTGTGTGCTGTAGGTGCAACAAACAGAAATAACCTAGCGAATTGGGTTTGCAGAATACCCAATTCACTAAAAAATAAACCAATTAAATTAAACAACAGGCTCAACCTAGTGGTTGGGTTGAAAAAACAACCCAGCATTTCTTGGTGTGCAGGCCCTCATTTGTGTCATGGTGCCGTAGAGACGGGAGCTGGGACACCGGGTCGGAGGCTCTGATCTAGCAAGGTTGGTTTTCAGCCAAGAGACGCTGGTGGAAGGCAGAGAGCCTCCATTCTCCCTGGAACAAGTCATTTAACCATCACAATTTAAGATTACAATTTTTTTTTGCATAGCTCCTCTTTAACAAGAGGGACCACAAGTGTGCTCCCTGGATGATGGTGATATAGCCTACATAATTGTAGATTATGGAGATTTATTAAGTTATTTTGGTCCAAAAGAACCCCCACCCCCTCCAAAAAAAAAAAAAAAAAAAAAGTTCTGTCTTGTTTCCAGAGGTACTGACATCCAAAATGTTATTTACTCAGTTATCCTCCTTCATCTCGTGGTGTTGCTTCAAACAGATGGTAACTTTTAGGCTTGGGCAGCCAAATTCTGCACATTATCCAATGCCAATAGATTTTTATTTTTTTTCTCATGTTTGAGACATCACTTTTAAGCCCCCCTACGCCTACATGAGGAACACACCACATGTGCTTACGATTAATTTTTCAATCACCCCCACCAAAGAGATATCTAAACTGTAGAGAAATAATAATCTGAAAACGACTTTCACATTCAGGGTTATAAACTGATTTAAGCACATAAGCTCACAAAGCTTTACACAATCACTTTATTACAGCGCCAGTTACACACATGCTCACACATGCACATGCATATGGATAATTATTCTCCCTCTCTCTCTCACACACACACTTATGCACAATTTTGAGCCCAGACACACACTCATGGTCAGCCAGAGAAACAGATTTTTTTAAAGAAGGTAGCAGGGGAGGTTGCTAGGAAACCATTGTTGAATTGCGTGCAGCGTTAGCGTGTTAGCGCCGGCTGCCTTGCCTCCAGGTATGGCTGGGATTTGAGATTTCAGTGGTGAGGTGCAAGCGGCTGAGAAGATAAGGCCGGAGAAAGCGCCGCTTAGTGTGGGGAATAGCCGGGATCAAGCTGAAGGGAGAAAACAGTCGGCGAGCTTGATCATATTTTGCCTGTCCAGATGTGTTTTTGTTTTTTTTTTTTGCTGCTGCTGCTGCTGCTGCTGCTTTCAGCTTCATGTGAGTGTCTGCACTCACTGTAGCCGCAGCACAGATAGCCTTCCTTCACGAAAGCTCAGGAAATAATTAGACAAACCTCGGGGGGATTTGTGGGAGTGTAAAGACGAAATTGGTGGTTTTGGAATGTGGTCGAAGAGGTGAATAATGTTTGCCAAGATGTGCACACACATTCATACAGTCTACACAAAGGAGCAACATCAAAAAAAGTGAATTTAAGCAAAAAGGATTAAAGGTTTTGGCTGGCAGGGTAAATTGAGAGACAGATTGGTGTAATGCCTCTTTAGGGTGATTTTTCTTTACTGTGAAACGCTATTGACTTAGACCAGGACCAGGAAAAGAAGTCGCTCTGGGGAAGAGTGGAGGTGGAAAATTCAGTACTGACATCACTGACCTCTCACGCTGATCCCGTGATTCCCTGTCCATCCACGGCCTTCTGTCTGTTTTAGTTTGTCTGCCCACTCAGCCGTCATCAACAGCCTGCTGTATTTCAGAGCCCGTCCACACGGATTTGACTTTCAGCGAATCCGCGTATTCTTTTTAAATTGTTTCGGCATTTCAGCCAGACGGAAACAGAGTTTTGGAGGGACAAAAAAGTGTTTTTTGGAAATGGGTCCCAGAGTGGGAAAATTTTGAAACGCCGCCCCACTGTTTTTGTGTAGAGATCCAAAATTGATCTTTTGTAACTATTATGTCACACCCCCCAACGCTCTAACTTGTATCCTGAGCAGCACCACTAGACGTATACAGTCTATGGACGTATACAACAATGGTTGACAACTGTCAGTCCCTCAGACAGTGTGGCCGAATTGCGTCCGTTAAATCATCAATCGGTATATTTGCACTGACATGGCTCCCAGTCAAGATTTAGACACGTAAATAAAAAAATTCATTCATTCATCCATTCATTCATATACCCACACAAACATATTCCAAATAGGAATAACAGTACTATAGAGAAAACCCAACAGAAAACAAAGCACATGCAGACAAACAAATAGCACGCTTCCAGTCCCTTCCAAACCCCTCCACTCCTTTAATGGTCTCAGGCACTACATAACTACAAACTTCATAAGCAACCTCAAAAGAAATATCAGAGGGACAAAAATGTGTTAAATAATTTTCCATTGGAGCTCAAATTTCAACATAGCCCACGTCATTATTTTCCTGCCTGAAGGCCACTTTCTATAAATTCACTGCTTCCATCGCCTCGGTGACCCACTCCCTCTCCGATGAAGTTTTGGAACAGATCCAGTTGTTGATGATCAACTTCTTTGTGATTATGCATAAAGAGAGGAACACTTTCTTGTCCTTAGGTGGAACTTAATTAAAATTATGTAAATCTCCTAATATACATCGATGTTAGTGGAATAGTTATGTTAATATGGTTCATAACCTGTTTTGTTATACCAAACCAAATTTATTTTATTTTATGGCAATCCCAGAGTAATTGAAACAAAGTTCCATCAATATTGCCACATTTTGGACATTTACTGTCTTCTTGTAAGCCCATTGTAAATAGTTTTGGTGGTGTGTTGTATAATCTGTTGAGTATTTTGAATTGTCTTAGTTTATTTTTTATACATCGAAAAGGTTGCCTTGCATTTTCCATACCGTTCCATTTAGACGAATGTTTAGAGTTTGAATACAGTGGGGAAGCTTTCCTTCTTCTCTGTGATTACATGTGACAGCATTTCAGAACAAGCAAAAACAAAAAGAACGTTTTGGGTGAAACTCTGTTTCTGTGTGGACAAGGCCTCAATAAAACTCTTGAACTGCTTCTTGGCTGTCCTCATTTGTGTCCAGTTCTTACTGAATATGACAAAAGAGACACAGTCCATGTCAGCAGGGGGCTGTGGTGGGTGGATGGATGACAGAGGAGAGTGGTGTTCAATCCCTGTTGTGAATTAAATGTGCTCTTCTTGTTTCTACTCTCAACACAGTCAATGATTATTTAATCAAGGACCTGGTCTTATAAAAAAGAGGAGAAAACAAAACAAACAAAAAACAACCTGTATTGATGTGTTTTAATCAGATTTGACTGACTAAACAATTTCTCAGTAGATAAGATACACTGTTTCTTCATTTTTGTTAAGGTTTTTAAGTTTATCAGTAAACACAAGATACAGAACAAGAAAAGCAGAGCGCTTCTACACCGGAGTCATCAATACACAGCTATCGTTCGGTACACACAGATTTATTAAATTATTGTTCTTCTTACAATGTTCCTTATTTCTCCTGAGATTAACAATCCAGTTTTGTCTTGTATTTTTCTCAAAGGCTAAAGTCATCCTAGCCATGCAGCATAACAATATGAAAAAGTCAGAGGAAGGATCTATAGTTAGTCACGTCTCCAAACAAAACATCAATATACAAACCCAATATCCTTGACATTAAAATGTCAGAAAGTTACATTCTGGTCTTAGTTATATTGTATTTTGGCTTTGTGGGGGCAAGTAGCCTTTCCTAATGGGATGTATTGACTTCAGCACTAATGATGTTATTAAATTAACATCCAGTTTCCTACTAATTACATGAAAATAGATCATGTGAGCGAAGGAGTCATGGGTTATAACAAGCGTTGGTACTTTCATACAGTTATTAAAGGTCATAGTCAATAGTGAGCACACAGAGCTGGGATGTAGGCAGAGTCAACACATGACACTAATGATACTAGAACCATGTGATGATGGTTTAAAGCTGCATTAAGGTTAGAAAAAAGCCATTTATACACTTTCCCAGGGAGGCACAGAGGCGCATTGGGAGATTTGGATGTGAAAACACAAGAGTATGTGCCCACATCAAGATGCAGACTCTGTAACACACTCGCAGACAGAGAGAGTTTTGGCACAACACAATATCCCATTTCATGGCTTGGCTGGGAAAAGCCTCAAAAACAGGCAATGTGTGAAAACTCAGCCTTTTCCACCTCACAAGCGTATCTGCTTGTGCCTGTACTCTGAAATGTTTAACACCCCATGTAACAATGTAAATTGGACACCCTTTGGGGGTGGCAGAGGCAGGGAGAGAGTAAGGAGGGATGGATTTGAAGTGTGTGTGTGTGTGTGTGTGTGTGTGTGTGTGTGTGTGCTCTTGTTTTCATGACAAATCAGGACATTTTTATGATAACACACCTTCACTATCAGGACACAAGGAAAAATGAGGACATTTTTGACGTCCTCATTTTTCTGAGCTCTCTACAGTGTTCTAGACCTCCCCAATATGCTCCCAGACCAAAAATCTCCAATGTCCTTAAAAATCACAATTTTAGGAAATAAAGTGTGTAAGTGTGTTTAACATTTTTGCTCATCTTCGATTACGCCAACTAGTGGCCAGTTTTGGAACTTAACACACTTTTAACACACTTTCAGTGACGTCACTCTGCAGGTCCTCATATGTCACTTTGTTCAGACACACTAACACATTTGAAGCATTACTGCAATATACATATTCCATACAATTAGAGTCAAATAATAATAATAATATTAATAATAATAATTCCCATCAACATCTGGGTCTTAGGTGCAATAAGTAATCTCACCAACAGTAGCCTAAGGCAGGTTAAGTGGGTACAATGTATTGTGCAAGAACAACACTATTTACAGTACTGGCAATAATCATACATTGCAATATTTATTAGAATTATTACATTTTTAATAATTATAATCAATACTCTTCAACTCTGTAGTAAACAAGTATTACGCACAGTAGCTAAGCAGTAGGGTTGCAAAGGGGTGGAAAATGTCCGGTAGATTTCTGGAAACTTTGCATGGGAAGTTAAACTGGGGAATTTTGGAAATATTCCAAGTTGGAAACTTGCCATGGGAATATATGGGAATTAATGGGAAATTTGGGGTAATTCATACAAACTGTCATGCAAGCATAAACACAAACATTTTCTTTTGTCATCACCAGACATGCATGCAATTGCTCACAGCCTTTCCTTCTGCATTGGCTGGGGTAAAATGTATCTACATTGTTCTGTAGAATAAGATGAGAGAAAAGTTTGTAAAAAATGCTAATGCAATGCTATGCACAGATATATAAATAGTTAGCTAAACAATTGGAATGGTCTTTAAAAATATGCTGGATAAATGAATAGAAAGGCTAGATGAATAGGTGAATACTCCTCAAACAGCATGCTAAATCAAACATAACCTACATTCTTGTGTGAAAAAAGGCCAGCTGAAGGCAGAAGAAACACATCACAGTTGAGCTAGCTAGCACCATGATAGCTAGGCTCTTAAATTGTCAATGCAATGATGTTAGCTAGCTTACATTAGCATATCTGATTTACTTTTATTTGCTTGTTAAACTTGCATGCAGTAATGTGGCTTCAATAGTCCTGCTGTAGTGTGCAGGATTCTAGAAATTAGCTGTGCATGTGATTGAGGAATGCACAGAGCAGGGTAGTAATTCAACTGAATTTGTATTAAATCTCGTTGTTTTAACCAAGATATAAGCAAGATATTTTTTTAACTACACTTAAATTCCCTGTTAAAGGCTAACCAGCAATTTTGCAAATTTCCCATTATTCCTGTTAATTCCTATAAATTCCCATATATTCCCCTTGATTCCCATGGACAGTTTCCAACTTTGAAAATTCAAGGAATTTTGTAAACCTAATAAGCAGCACCATAAATTCTCACAGTGAACAACAATATTCTATACTCTCATTCAGTAGTTAGTGCTCAGCTCTGTACAGTAAACATCTCAGTGTCCTGTACAGTAATCAGTCTTAAGCAGAATAAGCACCACTCAAATTCTCACAGTGCAATTGAGAACAATAACAACAACATTCTATATTCTTAATAAGAGTTTAGGATATTGTTGTTATTGTTCTCAATTTCACAGTGAGAATGTATAAGCTGAATACGCTGACCATGCTGAGTGCGAGGGAAGGTCTTCAGGATCTGTTGTGCAGGGCCACCAGCTCTTGTTTGAGGAATGTCTGGAAATATAAAAAGTTTCAAAATGAGTCTGTGGAAGTTAATCCTCATGATCAATGCTGAAATTCCAAAATTAAAAATGTGTTTTTCCTCTTGTTCCCACAACTGTATGTTTGAGCTTGTGTATGTACTTGTGTATGTATGTAAACAGTCTTCAAGGGTCAAAATCTACACATACATCATTATGCACGGTACTTCTGTTACTTGATTTTGAATGTGTTTACATGTACATGTATTTACATTACTTTGCAGTATTTTGTAATTGTATTTGACAGGGCTAATCAAGTTCAACCTGTGTGAGCACATGCTTTCTGCCTTAACCAGTGCAGTGGACTGTCCTTCATGGTAAACATATAGATTTTCTGGACTGCAATAACTATATAAAATGTATCTTACTTTTTAGAATGTAAATGTTTGAACGCCATAGGAGAAGGCTAAGGACATAAACAAGTGATACATGCTTATTTGTTCATGGTCATTTACTGGCAGGTGAGGTAAGTACTAGTGGTTCTGTTCAGTAAAGATATCTAAAGTGCTAATTTACCCTCAATATATTGTTCATGTACATGTTACGATGATTAATTAATTGAGTTAAAGCAGAAGTAAGTGGTCCGGTCGTTTTCGCTAATGCTGCGTTCCAGGCAGGCTTTTGAAATCGTAAATTACAGCTTCAAGCCACGACTTACGACTTTGTAGCGTTCCAGGCAACACACTCGTGTTTTTCCGACCTGTTTTACCGGTGAAAGTCACTATAACGGCCACTCGTAACTTCTGACCGGTGAACTCGTACCAGATCGAACTGGTACGACTTCACGGTCGGAAAAATACGAGTTTCCTTGAACGCACCATAACAGTCCTCGTCCCTACGTCGCCACATTCACGGTGTCCCTTGGCTGCACACACAGCCCTGCATGCCGTTCTCTCTCCTCATTGGATAAAAACTGTAGGATACGATAAATGTTTTCTCCTGGGCTCAGAGCAGAGCAGAGTGACTGACAGACCCGTGTTTCAGGCCAAACACTCTATAGAAGTGATTGCTGTCGGAAGATATAACTATTTAAGACTTATATTAACACAAATATATCACTTACTTCTGCTTTAATATTAGCTTGATGTTAGTGGAAATCTCTGTTGTTGTCCACATGGAACCAAAGTACTGACAGAGGATTTCATATTTTGCATCAAAGTAATGATGATTTCTGATTGTTCTGTATGTTGCAATTGAAAGCTGAGTGAACATGGCCACCAGTGAACAAGTAGGCTAAGTAACAGCCCACCACCACAGCAACCACAAATGGAGTGCATCATCCACTGCTCTGATGATAGAGATAAGCTGGTTTCATCTCAAAGTGTTGACACCTGGCCAGGAGTCTGAAGCTGAGTTGTCAATGTGAACTTCCACGGCAATTTGCATTGCTGTTGTGTTTACTGCCAAATATCCCACTTTTCATGCAGTGTGGAGAACTCTGCTCAGGGCAGCTCGGATACAAAGTCATGCTCGGGTTTTGGAACTGACAGAAGACATTCCTGAGGGACAGATTCCAGCAATCTATTAACACAGAAAGTGCTACAGTATCTTCTCTATAAATAAAGTTCATTGGTTGGAAAAGAAAAGCAAAGTGCTGATGGCTCTGCTCAAGAGAAAGAATATAACGCTAGGGGAACACTGGGAGCAGAGCGCCAAGATCGGTTTATGAGATTGGCAAATCACTGCATACTGTTTTTATTTACATTTTACACAGCGTCCCAACTGGACTAGAATTGGGGTTGTACATGAACAATATATTGAAGGTAAAGTTAGCACTTTAGATATCTTAACTGAACAGAAATACAGAACCACTAGTACTTAACCACGCCTGCCAGTAAATGACCATGAGCAAACAAGCATATACCAGTTGTTTACATCCATAGCCTTTTCCTATTGCATTCAAATGTTTACATTCTAAAAAGTAAGATACATTTTATATAGTTATTGCAGTCCAGAAAATATGTTTACCACTACACTGGTTGAGGCAGGAAGCATATGCTCACACAGATTGAACTTGATTACAGACATCCTGTGAGTAGTGTGGCCTTACAAAATCCCTTTGAGTGTGTCAAAGTGTATTGCTCTTCAGCCCTGTCAAATACATTTATAAAATACTCCAAAGTAATGTAAATATAGTATTTGTGTTTTATGTCTGTGATGCTCCCTGATGCCACAGGGATAAAAGAAAGTATCAAGATAATAAGATAATGACAAGATAATTCACCTTTTCAAAGTAGAGTATTTTATTCAATCTCATAACATGTCTGGAGGGGATCTTGAAGCATTGACAACTTTGAAATAACATACTGAGGTGGTCAAGCTTTACTCGTCACCCAAAATGTTCCAAGAGACAACAACATTCCAGCAGGCAAGCAATATAAAAGAGCAATTTGCATATTGCTATATGGTGGGTTAGTAACATTTTTAGTTAATTAGTATTCTACGGTACCTTAGGAACCTTTAGGTACAGCAAAAGTAGGTTGAACTGGGAGGTTCCTGCCGCTGCTGCTGTCATCCAGTTCAATATGGTCATCATCAGGGTCAGTCTCTCCTCCCTTTGTGTACCTATAAGTATTGATTGACATAGCCAACACTTCATTAATTATATTTTAAATTAAAATTTCCTTATACTTTTTACAATAGCCTTGTGTAAAGTGCAGATGTTTAACAACTATTAAAACACTATTAAAAACCGCACAGTACACAATGCCAGCTTCATTTAGTAATTAATTTAGTCATTAAAAGTGGGTAATTAAGTTACTTTATTCACTGAGCAACTGTTAAATCCTTTAGAACAACACATTATACTACCTTTTTTATAAAAATCATCTGAATTTTCATCTTGAGGTCCAGAAGTGCTGCTCTGGTTTTCATGACAAATTAGGACATTTTTAAAACAACGCACCTATATAACACACCACAATCGGGACACTGGGGAAAATGAGGACATTTTCACATGCCTAAGTGTTGGTTAAGAACAGTTTCCCGTGAAAACGGAACCAAATTAACTGTAACAGCAGTTAACATTGTTGTGACAACTCTCAACAACTTATAAACGTTGTTCTTACCTGAACTCAGGTGCGTGCTGCTGAGCTTCGACTGTAAACACGACGAGGAAAGTCCGTGACTGGTGAAGTTCCTGCATTGACCACTTCCTGTATAAGTTATCTCTTTCAAAATAAAAGCCCTCTTGAGTTCTATAAACAGATCAGTCTTATTTTGTTTCCGTTTGATCATACTGCGGCTGGCAAACAGCTTTACACAATGATTGCGTTTGAGATCAGCGTTGGTTGGTTGGTTGGTTAGTCAGTCAGTATTGCAGCATCTGATCAGATGTTAATTGCCAAAGCAAAGCCTATCTGAAACGGATACGACCGCAGCGGAGCTCTCGGTGAACGGCACATCCGGGACCTTCAGCGCTCAGGAGACATTTAATCCTTCGACACATCCACCATGCGGTAAGGTTAGCTAATTAGCTAGCTAATTGGCTAAACGGAACTCAAACACGCAGTTGACTCAAACGAACTGGAAGGGATGCATTATAAATGGTAATTAATTACTTTTGCTTAATCTTCAACAACAGATTGTAGAAGTTGTTGCTAAATATAACTGTTCATAACAATGCAAACCTGAGTTAAAGGGACGATTCTCCAAACAAACATTTTCATCTTCAACTGCAGAGACAGTCAAAGTCCTATTTAACACAATGATACTAGTTATTCAGTACAGGTAGAGTACAGTTTTATAATGATTTTATAGCAGGATTTATCTTTGAAGTTGCATTATTGGTGCTTTGGTAGGTTAATATTATTTGTTAAAGTTTTTTAATGTTTAATGACATTTGCACAGGGTTTGCACTGATCTATTAGCCTGATCAGCAAATGAGTTATGAATAATATCATTTATAAGTCCTCTTTGATTCAAAATAAGTACTGGTCTTTTTTTTGTACTTGTCTCGTTGACTTTTTGTCATCTTCCCATGTAGATGTTTGCAGGTTGAGGAGTACATGGCCAAGTAAGGAGCATGACAAAAAGAAGAGCAAGACTTCGTCCTGAAGCTGAGGCTACTCAGTTTATTTTATCTGAGGATGACAAGCCTTGTTTAAAGGTCCAGTGGATCAATGACTATAAAGGTATGTTAGATATCATTCCCGATGTTTACTGCGTGAACATTACTAGACATCATGGCGACATAATTGCACAACACAACAAATTGCTAATGAAATTTGTTGCCATCTATTTTAACAATAATTTTTTAACACTAGAACCGCCAAGACGGTCTCACAGACCGTTTGTGTTTTTCTTATGTAAATTAGGTTTGTTTACATTAAACCTACAGGTCTTCCAGTCCGTGACTTTTCCTAAATATATGTGTTTAATGGTTTCTGAAGCTTACAACTTATTAAAATGAAACACACTCGATTTCTGAGCAATTATACCTCGGACCGCCGCATATAAACGGCAGTTATAGATCGCTGTGTCCAGCTGTGATCACACAGCAATTATTACAATGTTTCCATTTTGCAGTTACCGCGCTTCTTCTTTTCACTTATTGTTTTCCTATGTGGCTATATTTATTTTTATATGAGGAGAGAGAGAGAGAGAGAGAGAGAGAGAGAGAGAGAGAGAGAGAGAGAGAGAGAGAGAGAGAGAGAGAGAGAGAGAGAGAGAGAGAGAGAGAGAGAGAGAGAGAGAGAGAGAGAGAGAGAGAGAGAGAGAGAGAGAGAGAGAGAGAGAGAGAGAGAGAGAGCACGAACGGCACCGGGTGTACGTAGCTATACGGGCAATAACTGAAACAGGCCGGTTAGAAAAGAAAAGGGAAAATCAGAGAATACAGGATATGTCCAGGAGACTCCTCGGGGCGTGAGGGAGGGGGGATCTGTTGGTGGCTCAGGTAGTGATGAGGAAATTGTAAGCTGCATCTGTCAGATATACACATCTGTCAGCTGTCAGCTGACGTGTGCTCCGTGCAGATGTAACGGAGGTGCGCGGACTGTCTGTGTAACGGAGGTGCGTGGAGCTCCGTTACACAGACACTTACAAACTTTATTTTGTGGGCTCAGGACAGACTAGATCATGATTAGTCTGTGTTAGATATAAAGCGCCATATATATAGCCTACTCACTCTCGGTCATAATGATTAGGCCTATTGAATTATAACGTAATAATAGCCTAATTCTCTCGGCTGCTGTCCAGTCCGGTAATAACGGGTTTCTGTGGGCGTGGAGCCTAAACTACGTAGTATCCAGGTAGAACAACTGTAAAACACTGGAGTTGATAACAAACAGGCCTAGAAAAAATAAAAATCCAGTGAACAGCGACATCGACTCTTGACATGAAAGCAGCACATGTGTCCAGATGCGTCACTTTCAGCTGTAGGCAGAAGCGTCTGCTGTAGGTGCAACAAGCGGTGCTGTAACATCACTCAGTCTAACCCCTCAACCACATCCAATCAAGACTCCAACACAACATAATATGAAGAAGGACTAACACTACTAAAAATTAAATCTTATTTTTTCCACTTACAGAACTGTATGCGACTGGAAACAATGTAATTACACGTGACGGTCTGGGAGACCGCTGTGGCGTTTTAAGGGGGATTAGAATGTTGGCGGTTCTAGTGTTAAGTGATTTTATCGATTGCAGCCCTAACCATCAATTCCAGACATCACCAAACATCATTCAGATATTTTTCTCACTGTTAAAAAGTCTTACATTTGTTTGTTCTGCATATGTTTTGTCAATACCTGATCAACTGCAGTTAGTAAACCTGATTTGGATTTTATTACTTGACACTAATCAGTGAACTTTTGTGTATTAGGACGTGGTGTCTTTGCCTGTGCACCAATTGAAAAGGGATCCTTTGTTGTCGAGTACCGTGGGGAGATGATCTCACAATATGAACGGGACAAGCGGCAGAAAAAGTACACAGAGAAGCAAAATGTTTTCCTGTTTGATTTTGAGTGGAACAATAGCTCATGGTGGTAAGTAAAGGCCTATAAAAGATTAATTGTTCTTTACAACATTATGGGTTTAGTGGAGAAAACTTAGATATATTTCCTTGTTCGATTTTAGCATTGATGCCTCCCATGAAGATGACTCAATGGGCCGGCTGGTTAATGATGGCCACAAGTCCTCAAACTGCAGAATGAAAAAGTTGATAGTCCAGGGTAAACCTCATCTTTGCTTGTTTGCTATGGAAGACATCCAAGCAGAGAGTGAAATAACCTATGACTATGGAGAATCTCAGTGGCCATGGCGAGCTCTGGTGAGTTAATCCTCTTCATAGATTATACAGTCAAAGATCTGATAAGTATTAGGAGATAAAAAGATACATATTAAATTAAAATGATTGAAGGTAATTTCTAGTTACAAGATCAGTTCACATCAGTGTGGGGTTTAGAGCTTTCTTTGACAACAACAGAAGAAGTTAGAAGTCAGGAACATGGACTCTACATGTGTTAAGTCGTCATGTCCTCATATTGTTTTAGGCTGTGAAAGACTTGAGTGTGTTTTAGTTGATGTCCTCATATTGTCTGACCCATCGACTATACAGTGTGTGTTACATGTCCTCATATTGTTTTAGGCTGTGAAAGACTTGAGTGTGTTTTAGTTGATGTCCTCATATTGTCTGACCCATCGACTATACAGTGTGTGTTACATGTCCTCATATTGTCTGACCCATCGACTATACAGTGTGTGTTACATGTCCTCATATTGTTTTAGGCTGTGAAAGACTTGAGTGTGTTTTAGTTGATGTCCTCATATTGTCTGACCCATCGACTATACAGTGTGTGTTACATGTCCTCATATTGTCTGACCCATCGACTATACAGTGTGTGTTACATGTCCTCATATTGTTGGGTAGCAGATGCTGTACAGTGTTAGCAGTTTCTATAGAGTTTGGTATAATGAGCCCAGATCCTCCTGTGAATTATGTTCAGTGAAACAAGTATGATCATTTGTTTATTGATTAGTCAGGATTTAAAGTACAGAATATCTCTGACACTGTATTGTTGTTTTTTGTTGCAGACACCAAGTGTTAAAATCCCGACTCACTCACTTCTTGGCCTGCAGGAAGTTGAGAGATCCACGTCATCCTTCCAACAGGTAATTACACATTAATTTATTCTATTTGGAATTAAGTATATGCCTCAGTTGGGCCCAGTGCATACATGAAATGCCCTTTCACTGTATTAAAACAATCAGTTTGTGTCAAATGTTCACAATATCAATGTTAGCATTACTTGTTTGTGAATAGCATAGCAGGAAGAAATTGGCTATACCATTTGTTAGCTCTAACTTCCCCTTAAAGCATCAAATTGATCTTTATTCTCTGTAAATTGTATATATTTGTTATCATTTTGCTAATGTTTTTGTCCATTTAACATCTGCTGATCAGTTTACATGATTGGATTTCTGGGGAAGTAGATCAGATCACATCAGTGTGGGGTTTAGAGCTTTCTTTGACAACAACAGAAGAAGTTAGAGGTCAGGAACATGGACTCTACATGTGTTAAGTCGTCATGTCCTCATATTGTTTTAGGCTGTGAAAGACTTGAGTGTGTTTTAGTTGATGTCCTCATATTGTCTGACCCATCGACTATACAGTGTGTGTTACATGTCCTCATATTGTCTGACCCATCGACTATACAGTGTGTGTTACATGTCCTCATATTGTTTTAGGCTGTGAAAGACTTGAGTGTGTTTTAGTTGATGTCCTCATATTGTCTGACCCATCGACTATACAGTGTGTGTTACATGTCCTCATATTGTCTGACCCATCGACTATACAGTGTGTGTTACATGTCCTCATATTGTCTGACCCATCGACTATACAGTGTGTGTTACATGTCCTCATATTGTTGGGTAGCAGATGCTGTACAGTGTTAGCAGTTTCTATAGAGTTTGGCATAATGAGCCCAGATGCTCCTGTAAATTATGTTCAGTGAAACAAGTATGATCATTTGTTTATTGATTAGTCAGGATTTAAAGTACAGAATATCTCTGACACTGTATTGTTGTTTTTTGTTGCAGACACCAAGTGTTGAAATCCCGACTCACTCACTTCTTGGCCTGCAGGAAGTTGAGAGATCCACGTCATCCATCCAACAGGTAATTACACATTAATTTATTCTATTTGGAATTAATTATATGCCTCAGTTGGGCCCAGTGCATACATGAAATGCCCTTTCACTGTATTAAAACAATCAGTTTGTTTCAAATGTTCACAATATCATCAATATCAATATTGGATTTCTGGGGAAGTAGATCAGTTCACATCAGTGTGGGGTTTAGAGCTTTCTTTGACAACAACAGAAGAAGTTAGAGGTCAGGAACATGGACTCTACATGTGTTAAGTCGTCATGTCCTCATATTGTTTTAGGCTGTGAAAGACTTGAGTGTGTTTTAGTTGATGTCCTCATATTGTCTGACCCATCGACTATACAGTGTGTGTTACATGTCTTCATATTGTTTTAGGCTGTGAAAGACTTGAGTGTGTTTTAGTTGATGTCCTCATATTGTCTGACCCATCGACTATACAGTGTGTGTTACATGTCCTCATATTGTCTGACCCATCGACTATACAGTGTGTGTTACATGTCCTCATATTGTTGGGTAGCAGATGCTGTACAGTGTTAGCAGTTTCTATAGAGTTTGGCATAATGAGCCCAGATGCTCCTGTGAATTATGTTCAGTGAAACAAGTATGATCATTTGTTTATTGATTAGTCAGGATTTAAAGTACAGAATATCTCTGACACTGTATTGTTGTTTTTTGTTGCAGACACCAAGTGTTGAGATCCCGACTCACTCACTTCTTGGCCTGCAGGAAGTTGAGAGATCCACGTCATCCTTCCAACAGGTAATTACACATTAATTTATTCTATTTGGAATTAATTATATGCCTCAGTTGGGCCCAGTGCATACATGAAATGCCCTTTCACTGTATTAAAACAATCAGTTTGTGTCAAATGTTCACAATATCAATGTTAGCATTACTTGTTTGTGAATAGCATAGCAGGAAGAAATTGGCTATACCATTTGTTAGCTCTAACTTCCCCTTAAAGCATCAAATTGATCTTTATTCTCTCTAAATTGTATATATTTGTTATCATTTTGCTAATGTTTTTGTCCATTTAACATCTGCTGATCAGTTTACATGATTGGATTTCTGGGGAAGTAGATCAGATCACATCAGTGTGGGGTTTAGAGCTTTCTTTGACAACAACAGAAGAAGTTAGAGGTCAGGAACATGGACTCTACATGTGTTAAGTCGTCATGTCCTCATATTGTTTTAGGCTGTGAAAGACTTGAGTGTGTTTTAGTTGATGTCCTCATATTGTCTGACCCATCGACTATACAGTGTGTGTTACATGTCCTCATATTGTCTGTCCCATCGACTATACAGTGTGTGTTACATGTCCTCATATTGTTGGGTAGCAGATGCTGTACAGTGTTAGCAGTTTCTATAGAGTTTGGCATAATGAGCCCAGATGCTCCTGTAAATTATGTTCAGTGAAACAAGTATGATCATTTGTTTATTGATTAGTCAGGATTTAAAGTACAGAATATCTCTGACACTGTATTGTTGTTTTTTGTTGCAGACACCAAGTGTTGAAATCCCGACTCACTCACTTCTTGGCCTGCAGGAAGTTGAGAGATCCACGTCATCCTTCCAACAGGTAATTACACATTAATTTATTCTATTTGGAATTAAGTATATGCCTCAGTTGGGCCCAGTGCATACATGAAATGCCCTTTCACTGTATTAAAACAATCAGTTTGTTTCAAATGTTCACAATATCATCAATATCAATATTGGATTTCTGGGGAAGTAGATCAGATCACATCAGTGTGGGGTTTAGAGCTTTCTTTGACAACAACAGAAGAAGTTAGAGGTCAGGAACATGGACTCTACATGTGTTAAGTCGTCATGTCCTCATATTGTTTTAGGCTGTGAAAGACTTGAGTGTGTTTTAGTTGACGTCCTCATATTGTCTGACCCATCGACTATACAGTGTGTGTTACATGTCCTCATATTGTTTTAGGCTGTGAAAGACTTGAGTGTGTTTTAGTTGATGTCCTCATATTGTCTGACCCATCGACTATACAGTGTGTGTTACATGTCCTCATATTGTCTGACCATCGACTATACAGTGTGTGTTACATGTCCTCATATTGTTGGGTAGCAGATGCTGTACAGTGTTAGCAGTTTCTATAGAGTTTGGTATAATGAGCCCAGATCCTCCTGTGAATTATGTTCAGTGAAACAAGTATGATCATTTGTTTATTGATTAGTCAGGATTTAAAGTACAGAATATCTCTGACACTGTATTGTTGTTTTTTGTTGCAGACACCAAGTGTTGAGATCCCGACTCACTCACTTCTTGGCCTGCAGGAAGTTGAGAGATCCACGTCATCCTTCCAACAGGTAATTACACATTAATTTATTCTATTTGGAATTAAGTATATGCCTCAGTTGGGCCCAGTGCATACATGAAATGCCCTTTCACTGTATTAAAACAATCAGTTTGTTTCAAATGTTCACAATATCAATGTTAGCATTACTTGTTTGTGAATAGCATAGCAGGAAGAAATTGGCTATACCATTTGTTAGCTCTAACTTCCCCTTAAAGCATCAAATTGATCTTTATTCTCTCTAAATTGTATATATTTGTTATCATTTTGCTAATGTTTTTGTCCATTTAACATCTGCTGATCAGTTTACATGATTGGATTTCTGGGGAAGTAGATCAGATCACATCAGTGTGGGGTTTAGAGCTTTCTTTGACAACAACAGAAGAAGTTAGAGGTCAGGAACATGGACTCTACATGTGTTAAGTCGTCATGTCCTCATATTGTTTTAGGCTGTGAAAGACTTGAGTGTGTTTTAGTTGATGTCCTCATATTGTCTGACCCATCGACTATACAGTGTGTGTTACATGTCCTCATATTGTTTTAGGCTGTGAAAGACTTGAGTGTGTTTTAGTTGATGTCCTCATATTGTCTGACCCATCGACTATACAGTGTGTGTTACATGTCCTCATATTGTCTGACCCATCGACTATACAGTGTGTGTTACATGTCCTCATATTGTTGGGTAGCAGATGCTGTACAGTGTTAGCAGTTTCTATAGAGTTTGGTATAATGAGCCCAGATCCTCCTGTGAATTATGTTCAGTGAAACAAGTATGATCATTTGTTTATTGATTAGTCAGGATTTAAAGTACAGAATATCTCTGACACTGTATTGTTGTTTTTTGTTGCAGACACCAAGTGTTGAGATCCCGACTCACTCACTTCTTGGCCTGCAGGAAGTTGAGAGATCCACGTCATCCTTCCAACAGGTAATTACACATTAATTTATTCTATTTGGAATTAAGTATATGCCTCAGTTGGGCCCAGTGCATACATGAAATGCCCTTTCACTGTATTAAAACAATCAGTTTGTTTCAAATGTTCACAATATCAATGTTAGCATTACTTGTTTGTGAATAGCATAGCAGGAAGAAATTGGCTATACCATTTGTTAGCTCTAACTTCCCCTTAAAGCATCAAATTGATCTTTATTCTCTCTAAATTGTATATATTTGTTATCATTTTGCTAATGTTTTTGTCCATTTAACATCTGCTGATCAGTTTACATGATTGGATTTCTGGGGAAGTAGATCAGATCACATCAGTGTGGGGTTTAGAGCTTTCTTTGACAACAACAGAAGAAGTTAGAGGTCAGGAACATGGACTCTACATGTGTTAAGTCGTCATGTCCTCATATTGTTTTAGGCTGTGAAAGACTTGAGTGTGTTTTAGTTGATGTCCTCATATTGTCTGACCCATCGACTATACAGTGTGTGTTACATGTCCTCATATTGTCTGTCCCATCGACTATACAGTGTGTGTTACATGTCCTCATATTGTTTTAGGCTGTGAAAGACTTGAGTGTGTTTTAGTTGATGTCCTCATATTGTCTGACCCATCGACTATACAGTGTGTGTTACATGTCCTCATATTGTTTTAGGCTGTGAAAGACTTGAGTGTGTTTTAGTTGATGTCCTCATATTGTCTGACCCATCGACTATACAGTGTGTGTTACATGTCCTCATATTGTCTGTCCCATCGACTATACAGTGTGTGTTACATGTCCTCATATTGTTTTAGGCTGTGAAAGACTTGAGTGTGTTTTAGTTGATGTCCTCATATTGTCTGACCCATCGACTATACAGTGTGTGTTACATGTCCTCATATTGTTTTAGGCTGTGAAAGACTTGAGTGTGTTTTAGTTGATGTCCTCATATTGTCTGACCCATCGACTATACAGTGTGTGTTACATGTCCTCATATTGTCTGACCCATCGACTATACAGTGTGTGTTACATGTCCTCATATTGTTGGGTAGCAGATGCTGTACAGTGTTAGCAGTTTCTATAGAGTTTGGTATAATGAGCCCAGATCCTCCTGTGAATTATGTTCAGTGAAACAAGTATGATCATTTGTTTATTGATTAGTCAGGATTTAAAGTACAGAATATCTCTGACACTGTATTGTTGTTTTTTGTTGCAGACACCAAGTGTTGAGATCCCGACTCACTCACTTCTTGGCCTGCAGGAAGTTGAGAGATCCACGTCATCCTTCCAACAGGTAATTACACATTAATTTATTCTATTTGGAATTAAGTATATGCCTCAGTTGGGCCCAGTGCATACATGAAATGCCCTTTCACTGTATTAAAACAATCAGTTTGTTTCAAATGTTCACAATATCAATGTTAGCATTACTTGTTTGTGAATAGCATAGCAGGAAGAAATTGGCTATACCATTTGTTAGCTCTAACTTCCCCTTAAAGCATCAAATTGATCTTTATTCTCTCTAAATTGTATATATTTGTTATCATTTTGCTAATGTTTTTGTCCATTTAACATCTGCTGATCAGTTTACATGATTGGATTTCTGGGGAAGTAGATCAGATCACATCAGTGTGGGGTTTAGAGCTTTCTTTGACAACAACAGAAGAAGTTAGAGGTCAGGAACATGGACTCTACATGTGTTAAGTCGTCATGTCCTCATATTGTTTTAGGCTGTGAAAGACTTGAGTGTGTTTTAGTTGACGTCCTCATATTGTCTGACCCATCGACTATACAGTGTGTGTTACATGTCCTCATATTGTTTTAGGCTGTGAAAGACTTGAGTGTGTTTTAGTTGATGTCCTCATATTGTCTGACCCATCGACTATACAGTGTGTGTTACATGTCCTCATATTGTTTTAGGCTGTGAAAGACTTGAGTGTGTTTTAGTTGATGTCCTCATATTGTCTGACCCATCGACTATACAGTGTGTGTTACATGTCCTCATATTGTCTGACCCATCGACTATACAGTGTGTGTTACATGTCCTCATATTGTCTGACCCATCGACTATACAGTGTGTGTTACATGTCCTCATATTGTTGGGTAGCAGATGCTGTACAGTGTTAGCAGTTTCTATAGAGTTTGGCATAATGAGCCCAGATGCTCCTGTAAATTATGTTCAGTGAAACAAGTATGATCATTTGTTTATTGATTAGTCAGGATTTAAAGTACAGAATATCTCTGACACTGTATTGTTGTTTTTTGTTGCAGACACCAAGTGTTGAGATCCCGACTCACTCACTTCTTGGCCTGCAGGAAATTGAGAGATCCACGTCATCCATCCAACAGGTAATTACACATTAATTTATTCTATTTGGAATTAAGTATAGTATATGCCTCAGTTGGGCCCAGTGCATACATGAAATGCCCTTTCACTGTATTAAAACAATCAGTTTGTGTCAAATGTTCACAATATCAATGTTAGCATTACTTGTTTGTGAATAGCATAGCAGGAAGAAATTGGCTATACCATTTGTTAGCTCTAACTTCCCCTTAAAGCATCAAATTGATCTTTATTCTCTCTAAATTGTATATATTTTTTTATCATTTTGCTAATGTTTTTGTCCATTTAACATCCAGTTTACATGATTGGATTTCTGGGGAAGTAGATCAGTTCACATCAGTGTGGGGTTTAGAGCTTTCTTTGACAACAACAGAAGAAGTTAGAACCACTATTATTTTCATTTACAGTCAAATTAATTGCAACATAATTTCCAGTTACAGTTCTGTGTAATCTCAAACAATTAGTGAATCTCTGTCATTTCATTTAAGGTCTGCCAGACCACTGGAGGTGTCTCCTTCCACCAGACAGCTACTGCAAAGCAAGTAAGACAGCTGCCTTCTTCTCCTTCATTCAAAAATGTTATGTTCTTTGACTGGGGATATTTTCTATTTGAGGAAATATTGTAGAATCTTAACTAAGACTAAGGTTCTTTACATTTGATTCTTGATATGGTCAGTCAAGAGCAAGCTGTCATCTGCAAAATCTAAAGCGGCATCATGCTCGGTGTGAGGAACGTTACGATGAGGCCAAGAAAAAGATATTTGAGCGAGAGAGGCAGATGACTTTGAGTCTGTTCACCAGAATGAATAATTCTGTGAGTATGCAAATCAAAGCAAAAACCAAACATTTGGTCATATGCAAATGCATTATTTTCAAGGTATTTATTTTACAAGAACCTCCACGGGCCTAGCAGAATTTCTCCCATTCACTCGTTTCCAGTTCATGCACCATGTTTGAAAGACAAAGTTGCAACAGATTTTTTCTCTCAAAATATTTGTTATACTTTATGCAATAGGTGAGTCATAGTAACGCAAAACTTTATGCTATGCGTTGTTCTCCTTTTATATCATACACCATCAACATCAAATCGCACACTGAAATGTGTTGTGGTTTAGAGATTATTGTCCTAATAGTATGTCGTAGGTATGTGAGGCAAAATATTTTCAAAGTGTTATTTAAATCATTTCATCATTTCCACCTTAATATAACTGGGGTGAAAATGTCTATTCAGTGAATTGTATTTACAGTATTAATAATGGTTTTAAAGGTTGAACATCCCTTGGTCGATGATTGTGGATTTCATGATGGAAACTCTGCAAGCTTACGTAACCAGGTAATGAATATGACACAGTAGTGAAATAGAAAAACAACTGTATTAAGGAATCCAATTCAGTTCAATTTCATGTTTTTAATGACTCATCACTTTCAAGTCATGTTATGCACAATGTGATGGTACTGTACGGAGAATGATAACTTGGCTATTTAGGAATGTAATAATGCTTTTTTCTCCATTTTCCTTCAGACCTCTACTGATGAATCTTCAGATTGTACAGATTATGAAGATATTGACTTTGTTCCAGACTCAAGGGGCAATTCCTCAGACACAAGTCTTTGTAGTAACGAACTGAGAACCACAGAATCTCCTCCTCTCAAAAAAGTGTTAAAGGACATGCCAGTGGGGATGGCTACAGCACACAGTGGGGAGATCACTGGTTCAGAGAAACCTACAAGTTTTAGTTCGTCACTGAGGAGCAGCAGTCATAGTACTTTAGTGATGAGTTGCAGTGCCAATTCATCAGGGAATACATCACACAATAACAGCTCCATAAAAGTCGCTCCATTGCCAAACCCAGCAAAACAAAGCAAGTACAACAAGAAGCAATATTGTCTTTATTGTAAAAAGGCCATTTCTAAATTGGCAAGACACCTTGAATTCGCCCACAGTCAACAGCCTGATGTTGCAAGGGCTTTCAGTTTTAATAAAAGATCCCGTGAAAGAAGAGATGTGTTACGCTCTATTAAGAAGAGGGGAAACTTTAGCCATAATGCTACTGTGGCAACCTCTGGTGCTGGAGAAATGGTTGCTTGTCGAAGACCTACTACAGCAAGAGAGTCTGATGGTTATCGTCATTGCAAGTTTTGTCAAGGACTATATGCAAGAGATTGCCTTTGGAGACATGTGAGAAACTGCCCTCAGAAGTCCATTGAGGGAGAGCCTCCCGCTGGGCGAAAACGGATCCAACTGGACTTACCGAAACCTGATCAAATTCATGAAGCTGTTTGGAAGATTGCCTGTGAAATGAATCAGGATGACATTTCCTTAGTAGTAAGGAGTGAAAGAGACATTCTTAGCCTTGGTGAGTCACTCTACAATGCCAGGAAACCACATGAGAAAAGGAATGATTACATACGCCAAAAAATGAGAGAGATGGCAAGATTATTGATAACGGCAAGAGCTATGACACCTTTGAAGAGCACAGAAGACCTTGTTATGCCTAGTAACTTTCCCCAGGTCATACAAGCAGTCAGAGCAGTTGCTGGTTATGAGTTGGAAAGCAACTCATATAAAACCCCATCCTTGGCTTTGAAATTGGGGCACAGTTTGGCCAAAGTTGCAGGCATTGTGCAGTGCAATGCCATCATTGCAAATCGCCATGATGTTGCAGAGTTAGCCAAGCAATTTGCCACTTTGTATGAGAAAAAGTGGACAGAGTCCATTTCAGCTGCTGCATTGGGTACACTTAAACAAGCCAAATGGAATAAACCACAGGTTTTACCATTTACACAGGATGTGTCGCTGCTGCACAAGTTTCTTGCTACTGAATCTGCTAAGTGCGTGAAGGACCTGGAGGAAAACCGCAACAGCATAACCTTCGGAAATCTTGCTAAAGTGACTTTAACGCAGGTAGTACTATTTAACAGAAAAAGGCAAGGGGAAGTTTCAAAAATGGAGCTCCAGGTTTTCACATCCCGGAATCGCACAGAGTTGAATCCTGACATTATGATCGGCCTTACTGAGTTGGAAAGGAAGCTTGCAAGGCACTTTGACAGAGTTGAGATTCGTGGTAAAGGGTCAAGAATGGTACCTGTGCTTCTCACACCTGACATGATCGCTGCAATGGACCTCCTTGTGACAAACAGGAATGACTGTCAAGTCCGCACAGAGAATGTGTACTTGTTTGCACGCCCAGGTGTCCTTTCCCATTACAGAGGCTCCGACTGCTTTCGCAAGTATGCTAAACAATGTGGTGCAAAGTACCCAGAGGCACTCACCTCAACAAGATTGCGGAAACAAGTTGCCACTTTGTCCACAGTACTAAACCTTAAAGAAAATGAAATGGATCAACTTGCCACCTTTCTCGGACACAACATCCGTGTCCACAGAGAATTCTACCGACTTCCAGAGAGTACCCTGCAGCTTGCAAAAGTCAGCAAACTGTTGATAGCAATGGAGAAAGGAAAACTGTCTGATCTGCGAGGGAAAGGGCTGGATGACATCGAGATCAATCCTGACGGTGAAATTTAGTTTAAAACATAGTTTATCGAGCTTTAAATGTAACATTTATGCATGTTCAGCCTTTAATTTAAAAACTTTGGCCTGACTTTTTTACTCAACCAGATGAAGTAACCACGAGTGATGATGATTCCAGCGAAGAAACCATTGCTGACTCGCACAGTATGTGGTAACATCTTTAAGTTATGAGACTGGAGACAGTTACCGTGATAATCTTGTTAGATGGGCTTAAGGAACAACAGCATATTAATTAGAGAGGATGGTAGACATCATCTATGAATATGGTACTGAAAGATCTGGAAACATTGAGAGAAAGAAGATGAACAGGTTGAAGCCTATTAGGTCTAGACAACAGAAAGAATAAGAGAAATTAGTGAAAGATAGGAGACACATAAGAAATCAATGGAGAAAAGCAACATTAGATGACAAAAAGGGAATTAATGTTTTGCAATAAGAGCTAAGAAGTCAGTTAGCAGTACACTGGAGGGCAGAGCAACTTAGAAGGAAGGTAAAGAGGAGGTAGCAAGTTAGGAAAGCCTTTTTCATAGGGATCCATTTAACATATTTAATTTTTTCTTTTCAAAGGCTCAAGAACTGAGACTCCTGGGGATTCAAGCCACACACCTGACTCAACCACCTTGGACAGCATAGAGGGCAATTCTGACTCAACCACCTTGGACAGCATGGAGGGCACTTCTGCCTCAACCACCTTGGACAGCATGGAGGGCACTTCTCTCTCAACCACATTGGACAACAAAAACGGCAACACTGAACCAAGAAATGGTAAAATATAAAATGCACCCAAATACAGAATGTTTGAAGTGAATGTACATGTGATGAAAAGAAAAGTTAAGTCTCCTCAGGCATGACAGTATGTGAATATGTGCTTTTATCATAATACATATTCTATTTCATCCTTTTAGATTCCCAGCATAGCACAGCACTTCAAGTGGTTACATCCCAAGCATCCTCAAAGCGCTCCAATGGAAAACAAGGTTAAAGAGCATTTTGTATTCACATTATTAACTAGAATATTTTCTATCCTATCTTGCATTTTTTACATTAGCAGAGCCATTTTTCCATTGATAAATGATTTTCTTTTGTTTCTGTTTATGACAGCTGGGAAGGTGAGAAGCAAGTGGACAGGTGACGAAGTGAAGGCTGTTGAGCGGCACATGTTGCATTTCATAACAAGCTGCAAAGTACCAGGTAAAAGGGACTGTGACTCCTGCCTCCAAGCAGAGCCGGTAGCTCTAAAAGACAGAGACTGGGTTGCCATCAAATACTACATTCACAACAGAATCATAGCATTAAAAAGGAAGATGAATAGATAAAACTACAAAATGCAAACTGTGGGTAAGGTACTGTTCTATATCAGTTGAACTGAATTTTATTTTCATTCCATGTTGTTTGTAACAGATTGTGCTAAGTTGCTCAGTCCTGGCAAATGTTCAGATTAACAAGCATGTTTTTTTCAACTCCCCACTCTCCTGGTTTTATTCACAGTACCTGCCATAATTTCTTTTAGAAAATGAGGTTTAAGAAGATAGGTTCATACTCTCGCTCTCAGTTTCAACAAGCAATAGAGAAAGTACTTAAAGGGATTGTTACTTCCACAGTTATCTCGTAAGTTTTCAGCATTGTGTTGTTCTTACCCATAAGTTGTTGAATCTGGTTTTTGAAGTATTACACAATTCACTGGAATGGGAGCTATGTAAATTCCGACTTTATTTAGAAAGGTTAGCAGAATATACTGTTTCATAGAAGCTGTATGCTTCAATAGAGGGTTTACTGTGGTCTTTTTTATAGAAAGATACAAAACTGGTCCAGTTCAAACATGCCTCGTCTACTGCACTGCCTTATTCCGTGGAGGGAAGGAGGCAAGATTTCTTTATTTTCTGTGGTCTGTTCTGTTTCAATTTACATATTTTGCCAGCAATTAAAAACGAATGAATGGCAGAAAGTGTTCCATGTTTTTATTCACATGAACATTTACTACAAAATTCATAAATGCAATACAATAATAAGACTTAAAAAGTAGACTGACCACATTTTTTAGCTATGTCTCTTTTTAAGTCTCTACAAAGCTCAGTTTTACTGTGTTGTATTAACATGTGAATATCTGACATTTCTGTCAGAGGTTACCTGACTGATGAGCATGACTATTGTACACCTATGTCTATTATAAAGGTATTTCAAACATATGCAACAGGAGTCAAGGTGAAAGGCAAGGCAAGGCAAGTTTATTTGTATAGCACAATTCAGACACAGGGCAACTCAAAGTGCTTTACAGGCGCATACAATCACAGTAAAAGCATTTAAAAAAACACTGAAAATAGACCTACCCTTTCCTGGTCTTTATAAGTCATGTAAACATGAAACTTTTGTGTGTATCCATGGGTCTCACAATTCACCTAAACATGACATATCAGTGTGTGATGTTATTGCACCCATAAGTCATATAAACCTGACAATGTCCTCACAAGTAGCATTAAAATCAGGTTTGACCAAAAGATAGCCCTAGCCAAAATCTCAACAGATGGGCATATTCCTGGAAGCATGGGGAAGAAACACTTTGATTCCCAGCCTCTAGGACCTTGGGAAAGGCATGTTCCCATTTTTCACATTTTTGTCATATGTCCCGATATGTCCTGAAA